>NC_136500.1:11248103-11848103 GCF_053919585.1 Euprymna scolopes
ACTTAATAACTTGATTTGAGCCCGAAACAATAAATGTTAAAGAGTCATAATAGGGGTCAAAGTTAAAAAAATTAGCTGCTTTTTTTTTTCTCAACATACACCTCCAAATACCCGGGCAACGCCGGGCACCCATGCTAGTAATCTACATATATATAAAAGTGAATGTGTCTGTGTCTGTCTGTGTACATTTTCCTATGCAATAGGAAATAGTAATTATACACTAAAGATGGTTTATGATAAATTCTTTTTTTGGATGGATGAATAACGCATACAGAAATATGTTGGCAAGTTGAAATGCAAAATGTTCATTTTTAATTAAACCTGGCTTTAAAAAAAAAAATTTAAACACTGTGTTCCTGCGAATTTTATCATCCATGTTAAATGCCAAAATTTAAATAACTTTAGTATTGTCATTATTTGCCTTCCTTGAATATTGGCAGTTGACAGACTATTATTATTATTATGTGAATAGCATTTTCTAGTTTGTGAATAACTTCCTTTAATTTGAATATAAACAGAAGTATATAGAAGCTAGAAATAATTGTAAGAGAGTGATAGATACCAGAAAAAAAAACGTCTAGTGGAAAACAAAGGTAGTTTTTTTTAACTCCAGCATGGATTGAAAGAACGTGTTTATTTCTTTGTCTTTTTCTTTACTTTTGTCTTAGCCTCATGAGCTGAACATACATTACAATAATGAACATACATTAATTTTAAAAATAGATTTGTCAAACACTCCCAGCTAGATAAAAAAAAAAAAAATGTAAGAGTTTTAAAAAATCAAAAGTATTAATGTTTATTTTATTATTAGAAATCTTTTGAGATGCGTAATTTGTATATTTATTTGTGGACTTTTATGCTCATCTTCATTGTTGTTGATCATGACATTTCGGCCAACTATTCCTCTGGCCTTCGTCAGGTGGTTAACCACGATGGGATAGGAATGTTGAGTCTCTTAACTGTATCCTTAGTAATTACTGCCTTCCATAGTTGTCACCTTACATTTTGAAAGCCATGTCGTGAAACAACTATGAAGATGAGGATAATAGTCAGCAAATAATAAATAAATTAATGTTGCATAGCAGGGTATATATATATATATATATATATATATATATATATATATACATAACCTGTTTCTGTGATGTATGTATAATCAAAATGTAAATGTTATATACTTGTGTATACATAATATGTATCTACATAGCGGATTGTGTCGGCTAATGTTCAGATAAATATGTAAACCAACAAGTTTGTCTCTTGCGTGTATGTATAAAAGGACGGCATCTGTATCTCTTGTGTGTGCAGGTGTTTATACAGATTCAATTGGACAGTTCATACACAGGACAAATACATTTGAGATTCTTGAAACCGAAACAAATAAACATCTTTGTCTGCTTGTCATGAGACAATAGGAAAACATATCTTCTGGAATATTTCTTTTCTTCCTGGCAATTATCTTTGAAGTGAGTACTGTAATTGAGACTTTTCACCTGAAGGAAACACCATAACACCAAGTTATAATTCACAGATTACTTTATTCATGCTTCCCTCAGAGTTTGCCATACTTCTCTTAAATTCTACATCGTTTCTAGTTGTGTCCACTGGATGCTTCTGTCGAACCAAATCTCTTCTGAGCAAATGACTTCAGTCTCAAATGGACCCCGTCTGTTGACCAACTCCAAACTAACTCTGACTTGTCTGTTTCGTGAATAAATGATAACTTTGCTTCTTTGTGAGTTATCTTACGTCACGCAACTAGGTCAATCTTATTGCTTTGGTAAATGTTGTTTTGTTTCTGAACTAAAATTCCAAATCTTTCATTATATATTTTACGAAATTCCAAATCTTTATATATTAATACGATAGCATGTGTGTTATTTATTTTGTGTGTCATGCTTACGTCCGAGTGACTGTCATTTAATTGTTATGGACTTCCATTTCTTGAAATAAATAATTTTACCAAGAATTCTTCATAAGTTTTGGTTTCGATTATAGCTGAAAGAACTCAACTTTTGGTTTTGGCTTCATTTCAAACTGATGCACCAAAGTCATATGGACATATTTTCTTTATTTTTGAAATTGCAACTTTTATAATATATAAAAATCCATAGAGCAGTAACTCTATAATAATATATATGAAATCTACAAGAATTAAAATATCATATTTAAGTGTACTTTATGACCAGGTTATGCCGGGCATCCCTGGTAGTTTAGATAAATAGTTTTGCAGTTTTAACAAAAGAGCTACAATAATATCAGAGCGTCTCCATTTACACTGGACATCTACAGAATGCCAACATCAATATATTGCATATGAATTTCCACATGTCCCACTACTCTTCCCTTATTATAAATATTTTGTTGTTTTAAATATCTTCCAACATTTCTCTACCATCGAAACATTTCACATTTTTACAACATTAAATATATTGCAGTTCATCCCTGCCCCACTCGCTCCTCCAGGTAATCCAGCGTCGCCAGGGAGTCACAATATAAAACAATAGGATCTAAATGTTAAAACTTCATGAGATGTACAATCAACTTTATTTTCAAATCGATTTCTTTTTTTAATAACAAATTCTTTCATTATCTTTCGAAAACGATGAATATTTTCTTACAAATTCATTGAAATACAAAGCAACAGTCAAAGTGAAAAAAAGAGAAAAATGAAATGCGGGAAATGGCCAGCTAGTTTATCTATAATGCTCAAGCTCTTTAAAAAGAGCAGGACACAAAATGTTTTAAATAATAATAGAATAACAATAACTGGTGAGGACTACTATTGATCGTAACCAGTTATACAGTCCTTTTGAAATTTTCATCTCTATTTTTCTCGTTATCTACTGAATATTTGTGAATGAAACCAATATGAAATATTTTTCTATTCTGAAAGAAGTTTTAAAAAATTTAATCTAAAAAACCTATTTTAAAGTTTTTGTTAAAAAAAATTCAGATTTTCTCATTATTCAGACCTGTATTATAAAGAAGGAGTTGCAAAAAATGAGTTGTCGTGTGAGGAGAAATACAAACCGAAACAGAGAGAATATTCAGACCTGTAATAATGCAAAGAGGGGGTTGCAAAAATGAATTGTGAAAAATTAACTTGGATTTATTTTATGTAATGTACATTTTGGTGCACTTTAAAAACATTATCTTTCATATAGCAATTAATTATATAAATTATATAGATATAAAATTTTCAATGATTTTTGTTTAAAAAGTGCAACAGAATGTACATTACATAAAATAAATCCAAGGTAATTTTTTTGATTCAGTTTAAATTAAATTTTTATACCTTATTTGTAAAAATTATAAAAGTGCACTTTGAAGATAAATAAATTTCAAATTGAATCTTGTACCTCCATTTTTAAAAGCCTATAGTAAAAACATTTTGTTTAACAATTTTCATGCCTTGGATGAAATGCTTTTCTAACTAGTTTAACTGTGCCTAAATCTAAACGCAGATTCCATGAACAAAGCTTCTTTCCCAAAACTGCCCATCAGTGGAACACTGTTCTGCTGGCCTGCTTCTTGGTTGAATACAACAACCTTCAAATCCAATGTAAACAAATTCTTGTTAAGCCGTCCCCATAAATAATCAAATTCTACTCAATTTACACCATTAACGATTACTACACTACCACCTTACATTCATTAACCTTTATCTTGAGTGGCCTTCGGCCTTGATAAGTGGTGACTCCCAAGTAAAAAAAATGCTTTACTTATTGATGTTTGTTCATCATATTTCTTCAATTGTTCATGAAATATTTTTTTAACAGTATTTTTCTTGGTCATTTTTTTTTTGTTGTCAACGTTTATTTCCATATTACTTGTTTTCTTGATTTCTTTTGTGTTTTCTGTTGTTGTTTTTTTTAATTTATCCACCTGTTTTTTTACTTATTCACCTGTTTTTTTTTAATTTATTCACCTGTTTTTTTTATTTATTCACCTGCTTTTTTTTAATTTATTCACCTGTTTTTTTTTAATTTATTAACCTGTTTTTTTAATTTATTCACCTGTTTTTTTTTAATTTATTAACCTGTTTTTTTTTAATTTATTCACCTGTTTTTTTTACTTATTCACCTGCTTTTTTTTTTAATTTATTCACCTGTTTTTTTTTTATTTATTAACCTGTTTTTTTAATTTATTCACCTGTTTTTTTTTAATTTATTAACCTGTTTTTTTTTAATTTATTCACCTGTTTTTTTTACTTATTCACCAGCTTTTTTTTTTAATTTATTCACCTGCTTTTTTTTTAAATTTATTCACCTGTTTTTTTAATTTATTAACCTGTTTTTTCTTAATTTATTCACCTGTTTTTTATTTATTCACCTGTTTTTTTTTTAATTTATTCACCTGCTTTTTTTTTAATTTATTCACCTGTTTTTTTTTTTAATTTATTCACCAGTTTTTTTTTAATTTATTCACCTGTATTTTTTTAAATTTATTTACCTGTATTTTTTTTTCATTTATTCACCTGTTTTTTTATTTATTCACCTGTTTTTTTTTATTTATTCACTTGTATTGTTTTTTAATTTATTCACCTGTATTTTTTTTAATTTATTCACCTGTTTTTTTTTAATTATTCACCTGTTTTTTTATTCATTCAACTGTTTTTTTTTTATTTATTCACCTGTTTTTTTTTAATTTATTCACCTGTTTTTTTTAATTTATTCACCTGTTTTTTTAAATTTATTAACCTTTTTTTTTTTAATTTATTAACCTGTTTTTTTTTATTTTATTCACCTGTTTTTTTTTTTATTTTATTTACCTGTTTTTTTTAATTTATTCACCTGTTTTTTTTAATTTATTCACCTTTTTTTTTTCATTTATTCACCTGTTTTTTTTTTCATTTATTCACCTGTTTTTTTTATTTATTCACCTGTTTTTTTTTAATTATTCACCTGTTTTTTTTAATTTATTTACCTGTTTTTTTTAATTTATTCACCTGTTTTTTTTTATTTATTCACCTGTTTTTTTTTTATTTATTCACCTGTTTTTTTTATTTATTCACCTGTTTTCTTTTTATTTATTCACCTGTTTTTTTTAATTATTCACCTGTTTTTTTTTTAATTTATTCACCTGTTTTTTTTAATTTATTCACCTGTATTTTGTTTTAATTTATTCACCTGTTTTTTTAATTTATTCACCTGTTTTTTTTTTATTATTCACCTGTTTTTTTTAATTTATTCACCTGTTTTTTTTTTTTAATTTATTCACCTGTTTTTTTTTTAATTTATTCACCTGTTTTTTTTATTTATTCACCTGTTTTTTTTTTAATTATTCACCTGTTTTTTTTTTATTTATTCACCTGTTTTTTTTATTTATTCACCTGTTTTCTTTTTATTTATTCACCTGTTTTTTTTAATTATTCACCTGTTTTTTTTTTAATTTATTCACCTGTTTTTTTTTAATTATTCACCTGTTTTTTTTTATTTATTCACCTGTTTTTTTTTATTTATTCACCTGTTTTATTTTATCTATTCACCTGTTTTTTTAATTTATTCACCTGTTTTTTTTTTTATTTATTCACCTGTTTTTTTTTAATTATTCACCTGTTTTTTTTTTACTTATTCACCTGTTTTTTTTTTAATTTATTCACCTCACTCCATTTGTTTGGAAAAAATAATCAGACAAAACATTTTCTATTCATCATAACAAGAGTAAAACTTTATTTCCTTTCGTCGCCACAGGAGATTATAAAAACACATTGTACAAAAATAAACAATCTCCTCTTAAATATACATTCAAATTACAAACATCAGAACGATACAACCAAAGAGAAAGGTATCTTCAATTTAATAATCCTAATAATAAGTGGGGAGGGTAATAAACTTTTGAAAAGTTTAGAACCCTTTGCCATGGATTATATCCTTTTCGTTCATTATTTTTTTTTTAATTCTTTCTTTCACAATTTGTTTACATACAAACTTAGTATTCAATTAACTAAATCAACCTAAAATGATTGAGAAATAGGGACAAGCAATTCAAGTAATTTGTTTTTTTAAGCAAAATATAACAAAAGAATTATTATCTACATCTTCAAGATGTTCTCTCTTTGTAAAGATGGAGTTTCGACTATGAGCATGCTAACGCATATTTCATCCTCAAAATGAAAGAGAAATAAAGTAATTCAAGCAACCGAAAATAATCTCTTGTTTTTTGTTTTAAGAAAATAAATACTTTTACTTATTATTATAAATCAAGATGAGATAATCCACAACAAATTTATGGTTATCTTTTTTTTTAATGAGATTTTCAATTTTTGGTTAAAAAAATTACTTTCACTTGCATTGTTATAGATAATTCAATTCATAACATTATATCTCAGCATCCAAGTCTTTGCACACATGTAAACACCTGTAATCTAAATATTCAATCATTTTGATTTCTGCAAATAAAGGACATTATCAATCGATACCTTCATTTTTTCTAACTTCATAACCATTTATGCATTTCCTCTCTGATCAAATTGTAATTTATCCAATAAAATATAAATACACACATGAAACATTGCGCTGTAGACAACATTTAAATACGCAGAAATCTATGTAACTTATTAAGTTAAAAAACTGCTTGATCTTAGAGAACTAACTGAACAAAAATAAAAATAAAAATTTCCAAGCATGAAAGAAGGAGGTTGCAGCAATGCATACATATGAGCACCAGATGAACTGAAAAAAAATTAGCGAGACAAAAGACAAAATAAATTTCTTTTTATTTCTTACGTGAATTTCTAGTCAGAACATGACATCCCCTGAAATGCTCTGAAATGGAGACTTTCAACAGGAGGTTTTAGCCTTGAAATATCAATAAATCTTTGACATCATTTAACACACTAGTGATTGTAGATGAAAAAGAAATAAAAAGAAAATGAAAACGTCTTCTTATCGCCTTGTTTCTGACCTATTTCTTCAGTTCACCCAGTGTTTATACATGCTATGGGGGATGTAGAATTCTTGGGGATTTGGTATCAGCAAGACTGACTGACATTTCAGACAATAAACAAAAGCATGGAGGAATATTCTGACATCATCCATTCCAATAATAAGAAAGACAGCAGACAACCAAAAGAAGCAACTGCAGAAGGAAAGTGAACACATTATATCTTTTTGCACGCACACCACCATCACACTGTGACCCTTCATTGCTGTCAGTATTGTCACTAGAAAATAAACATTGTTTCTAATCATTTTCGTTACTTGTTATTAAAAAATACAACAGACTTTTTTTGTTGTTTATGTCTGATTGTGAGGGCATGCATAATTGTAGATTCAAACGACCCACGACACGCGATCCATCTAGTCTTAGGAATAACACTACATATACTCACATTCTAAAAAACCTTCTAAAACCTATCTACACACACAATGCTTCAAGTAAATTACAACACCTGCTAACATAAAATGTATTTTTTTTATTTTATACAGTTATGGAATAAATATGTGGGTGTACATAAACTTTACGAAAAATAGATTTAGAACCGTTTGCTCCACGCATAAATATTTGCATACAAGAGACGAGTTGTACAAATAGAAAATCAACACAAAATACATTATTTTCTGTCAATTGTCATGAGAATTAACCTCAAAACAACATATGTCCAAGAATAAAATATGGAATGCTGTGAGAGAGAGGGGGAGAGAGAGTGTGTGTGTGTGTTTGTCACTCCGAATAGGGCAGATGCTTCTGGTTTCCTCAAAGCAGGATCCGCAGTAAATATTATATGTAATCCTCTTCGTAATTTCACATTCCATTTTTGAGTTCAAGTTTACCATTTGTTCGTTCTTTTCATTCTGGAAACAAATGGGAAATTCTTCTTTCAGAGTAAATTGTTAGACGCACTTCAGTCCAAATTGTCAAGTTGTTTCTGAATTGTTTCAAGCTGAAATAAAGAAAAAAATAGAAAATCTCATTTATAAAACTCACTATGTCTGTCTCCATTTTTTTTTCAAACTGTATCTCCTCCAAAACAGAAGGTCACAGGGTGGCACAAGGCAGCTCAAATGATTGCATTTTTTGTGGACTATTATTTTATAGGTCTTTACTGGAGTTAAAATTGACAGAAATGAAAACAACTTGCCAAGCATAAGTCAACTTAAACTGCACTTCGATGCATTCACAAATATACATTTGTACGTTAATCTTACTTTATTTTTAGTTATTTCTTATTCAACTGACAATTGCTTTAAATTTTGATTTTTGTTTCAATTCGACCCGAAGTCATTTTTTTTTTTAATCATGATTATATATTGGGTACAATATAATCATGATTATATATTGGGTACAATATAATCATGATTATATATTGGGTACAATATAATCATGATTATATGTTGGGTACAATATAATCATGATTATATATTGGGTACAATATAATCATGATTATATGTTGGGTACAATATAATCATGATTATATATTGGGTACAATATAATAATGATTATATGTTGGGTACAATATAATCATGATTATATATTGGGTACAATATAATCATGATTATATATTGGGTACAATATAATCATGATTATATGTTGGGTACAATATAATCATGATTATATGTTGGGTACAATATAATCATGATTATATGTTGGGTACAATATAATCATGATTATATGTTGGGTACAATATAATCATGATTATATGTTGGGTACAATATAATAATGATTATATGTTGGGTACAATATAATCATGATTATATATTGGGTACAATATAATCATGATTATATATTGGGTACAATATAATCATGATTATATGTTGGGTACAATATAATCATGATTATATGTTGGGTACAATATAATCATGATTATATGTTGGGTACAATATAATCATGATTATATGTTGGGTACAATATAATCCTGATTATATGTTGGGTACAATATAATCCTGATTATATGTTGGGTACAATATAATCATGATTATATGTTGGGTACAATATAATCATGATTATATGTTGGGTACAATATAATCATGATTATATGTTGGGTACAATATAATCATGATTATATGTTGGGTACAATATAATCATGATTATATGTTGGGTACAATATAATTCTTGATTATATATTGGGTACAATATAATCATGATTATATGTTGGGTACAATATAATCATGATTATATATTGGGTACAATATAATCATGATTATATGTTGGGTACAATATAATCATGATTATATATTGGGTACAATATAATCATGATTATATGTTGGGTACAATATAATCATGATTATATGTTGGGTACAATATAATCATGATTATATGTTGGGTACAATATAACCATGATTATATGTTGGGTACAATATAACCATGATTATATGTTGGGTACAATATAATCATGATTATATATTGGGTACAATATAATCATGATGATATGTTGGGTACAATATAATCATGATTATATATTGGGTACAATATAATCATGATATAATCGAATGATAATTAACTCTATAATAATCTATACTTCTATTTTTTTTTTGTGTGTGTGTGTGTGTATTGATATTCATATTAAAAGCCCTTTTTTCTATTTATTTAAAAAGAAAATACAACATTCTTATATATGGGTCAATTAATTGCATTAATCTGCAAAAGATCAAGTTTTAAATTAATTTCCTATCAGTTTTTCAGTTTTCTTACAGGATGATCATCTTTAGTTTACTATTACGTGTAATTATATTGATGCAGATATTCTACATGGTTTATACTTGCGTAATATTTGCATAAAAAGTTTATAATAAACACTGCTTTCTATATATTTTTATATATGCACATATATATTTGTTTAAAAAATTTTGTCTACCAAACTCTTCCGTCAGTTTTTGGTTTACAGACAAGAAACTTAATATATAGGGTATTCGAACCCTTTCAAAACTTTATATTTGGCTTTTAGCTGGGGAAAATTGGTGCAAAAGTGTGAAAATTAAAAAAATGGAATTTGCCAGGTGAAGGTCGAATGACAGCATTACGAATATGCATGCATAACGTAATAACTATTGGTTTATGTTTTAACTTATAGCTTTATCTTCATAGCTCAGACATTAACGTCATAAGAAAAAGTAAATCATAAGCTAAACGTTTTGGCTTCAATTCTCGGTGGCGATACACAAGTCCGTTTTTTGTTGTTTTTTTTTTTTTACTTTTTAAATCATTACTATATATTGGGTCCAATATAATATAATAATGAATACGAAATCTGCATTAATCAAAATATCATATTCAAGCGTATTTTATAACCAGGCAATGCCAGGCGGCCTGCTAGTAAATACTGAATTTGCATCAGAAATTAAAATATCATATTTAAGCATATTTTATGACCAGGCAATGCCGGGTACCCCTGCTAGTATTTCTATAAAATTATCTTCCATTGTATTGACAGACTGATTTTCACATGTAATCTTATATCATTGGCAAGGTTTCTTATATATTGTTTTCAGGTGAACAAAATCAATTTTGAATTTAACAGATTTTAGCAAATTAAATTTTACTTGATTTTGTTGTTGGCATTGGTTTGCCCTAGTTTTTTTCGGATCAAATACTTAGAGAGGATTTGGTTGTTTCGGAAAATTCTTTATATATTCAAATATTTATTCATGGCGTTTTGGTTAGGTTTGGTTTGTAAAGAAAATTGTTGTTTTTGACTTTGCAGAATATGATTGAATTTTGCAATGGAAAGGAAAAAAAAGACAATAACATCAATGTTTGGCACACTTTAGTTCAGGAAGCTAGTATCTTCAGACAGTGGTAGCATCAGCACTTACAGAGGAACCACATGAAGGTTGCCAACATCCTAAAGTAAAAATTGTACTATGGAACTTAACATACTGAAATCATCATTTTTCATAGTTATCTACTTGCACTGCCACCACCTCTTAACATGTTTTGATTTTGTAACAAATTCAACAAAATCAGATGAACTCAATCTTTCTTCTTCAATGTTTTGTCTGAAATTTACTTCATTTCACCTTAAAGTGAAAATAAACCAAATTATTACAAATTAAGATTACAACTAGGAATTTATACTATTTTTATGATACAAATAACTACTTGATTGTTAAAGCCAGAACGTTTTGACAATATGACAATCAAAATGAGAACACTAATCCAAATAAATCAGCAATCTTCTTCATTGATATTTGATTCTGACTGACCATTTTCTTTTTTCTTTCAAGTATGTTGTTTTACAATACCGTTTTTGGTTCCACTTGTTTGAGAAAAAAGAAGACTTATGCTGTTAAATTTTAATGAAGAAAATAATGTAAGGGAGGTAAATCAGTTTACTTTTTAAAAAAATACTTGTCTCCCTTTAATTTTACTTTAATTAAAATGCGCAACACGTACATCCTGGACACCACCAAGTCAGAATACCCAGGGCATCCCTAAACTTATGCCTCCTATTTTTTTATTCTGCCCAAATGGATTAGAGATAAATGCAAATTGCATTGTAATAATAACTGAACTTAAGTTTCATCTTTCTTATATTTATTATTATGAGTCCGCAAATAAATATATTTCATCTCTCTGTTGCAGATATTGATAGTATAAGACTCTAAGAAAGCAACCAGTCACAGATGCATCATTGAATTCATCCATGCAGAAAAAAACTGAACTGGTCAATATTCACCGGTGCCTGCTCAACATTTATGAAGCTGAAGTTGATGTCATTTCAGAGTGGTGACAGAGACACGAGTGATAAAGCATCCTTCAGACGCCCATGCACAGCCACCGCCCCATCGCTGGCAAAAGTGCATTGGGAATGGTAGTTACTATGTAGAAAAATAAATTCTGGAGTCCAAAATAAATCGTTTGTTTTACTGATACCACTCCCATCTTTGTAGCTCTTCAAATTATTTTTTTATTGAAAATAAAATACATTACTTTTGGAACGACCCTCATAATTCAATTCAAACAAATAATTTTATAAAACTGTTTGTCGGAATTGAATATTTGATCATTTCATGTTATTTCAAAATATACAAGCATAAATGTTTCTAGCAGATAATTTTCATGGAATAAATCTTTCGAATAACATCACAAATATTTGGAAATTTTTTCTTGACCTTCGGGCCAAGATCACAGTGTAGTATCTGTTCTGATGCTACACTTCACCATTTCTGTTCTTGGTCAGTGAAAGAGAAATTCTTCATGACTGAGGCAATTTCTATTTTTGTTCCTATCTAGAGTGCCCCTTTTTGAGGAGTTGGATTTTCCCCAAATTAAAAACTGACCTTATATCTAACTCTGCCCTCGTGGGGAAGCAAATAAATAGGAACATCGCAAATAGATACAAGTATTTTTAGTAAATTATCAAAATAACTCTTACAATTATACAAGTATATTTTTTCATAGTTTATCTATAAAATATTTAAAATGTTTGAAGCCAACAGTTAATTGCTAAGAAAATGAACTTTATGGAGGAAAGCAGAATTTAAAGAGAGGACATATTTGGATCGAATATGGCAGTCAAAAGTTACAAGCAGAATTAGGAATAGAGAAAAAAAAAAGAAAAAAAGAGAAAAATGTGCAGAGAAAAAATAAGAAGAGAAAAATAAGAAAGTGAGAAAAAAGAGAAAGGTAAAAAAATAAATATTCAATGTAAAAAAAAAGAAGAGGAAAAGGAATGAGTAACAAAACAGAGGAAAAAAATTTTACCATTCCCTCCCCCCCCCCCAAGAAACATGAAACAATCCAAATGACCTTAAACCTGTGGAATGGTAGAAGTTAAAAGCAAACCAGTCAGACTGCTAAATGCAATAAAGTATCAAACCAGATTGTTGCAAGCCTTCATTTTATATTTTTTTTTGGGGGGGGGGGGGTGCTAAGATGAGTCATAAAACAAAACAGATACAAGAGAATAGAGAAAGGGAAAAAAAATAAGGAGTTAAAGGATGTTTCAATACAATCATATAGAAAGGGTCCCTTAACTGGGCATTATGACCTGACACTTGATCTCTAAGCGGTTGGCTAATGGATGTTTTCTAATAGAAACCTTTTTTAGAATAGGTTTGTATTTGATAAAAGTACCTGCACAAACTGTGCATATATATAAGTGTAAGAATTAAAGTTAAATTCTTTAGATTAAAATATACATAAACATATATTCAAATTAAGAATTTATTGTTTGGAACAAGGAATATATGGAAAAGAATTATATTTCCTTAATCCATGGATTTTCAACAGTGGCTTATATCATCATAGGAAATGAAATGCAATTAGTAAAATCATCAGTTATAATTAAACATATATTTTTGCTTATCAGCACATACATTGAAAAAAGTTATTTAAAAATCATTTAAAAGGCATCAATAAAGGATATAAATAATCATGCAGCCTAGGCAATCCAACATTAAAATGAGTCCAATTATTTCCGGGCGAATGATG
Source organism: Euprymna scolopes (assembly GCF_053919585.1). Classification (NCBI taxonomy): domain Eukaryota; kingdom Metazoa; phylum Mollusca; class Cephalopoda; order Sepiida; family Sepiolidae; genus Euprymna; species Euprymna scolopes. Next base: position 11,261,481 of record NC_136500.1, read on the forward strand.
ATTCAAGGGGAAAATTGGATGTAGAATCAACAAGTCCATAGGCAATTATTAAATAAACAGTAAGTTCTTTACAGAGCAAGTTAGACTACAATGTGTGGAGAGGCATGTGAAGCTTCTTTTCAGTGTACTGCAGTGAGTCGTTAACTAAAGTAGTCAATCAATCAATTTGATAGAAAAACGGGTAATTTCACCGATTTCAATGGCAATAAAAGTGTGAAACATTCATTGATCCTCATTCAATCCCGGGCAATATTGGGTGTTCCTGCTCGCATATGCTAAACGAATAATTTAAACTCTGAAATATTTGTTTTTGAGAATGATAATTACAAATTTTCATAATTATAAGTTAATTATAACATAAATAAAAGAAAATGTCTTATGACAAAAAACAACTCATGACAATAAATACGATATTAGTCAAGACTGTTATCATCCTTAAAGTGACACTGAATAGACAATTAGCAATCATAAATCAAGTGATTGTTTCATAAGAGATCAATAAGAAATAAATACATCATCTTGCAAAACTATTTCCACATCAGTTAAGTACATATATAGTTTGCAATATTTCATTCAAGCATCTTTCAATTAAACTTACAGACATTTTCACATCATTTTCTAGACACGTAAACAACATAATTAAAAAGAATCAAGTGTTATTACTGATGTTCATATGTGAACGGATTAAGCATCAAAACAATTCTTGTTTCTGAAATTTTTGATATGAGGATTAATATTTTGTATTATTTCGATTGTTCAGACTACTGTTCTCATCTTGGTTGTTATTCTCACAACGTTTCGGCCGATGTAACCTCCGACTTTCCTTGGGGTTATTTTAAGTGATTCTTATTATTTGATGCTGAAAAGAATGTTTCTGTTCTTTTTTTCAACAACATAATCGTTAAAATTCAAAATGTTTTATGTTTTTATGAAATGGAAAAACGTCATCAAGATGAGAACAAGTAATCCAAACAATAAAAATTCTTAATTCAATTAGAATGAAAAGACTTTTGACTTTACATTTTTGATGTTAATTAAAATCGAAATCCTTAAAAACCTTTAGAGATTTTACATATTTATAAATCACCTTTATGAATTTTATCCTTCAACATTTCAAACTAATATTTTTCAAACAGTATTTAAAGATAAATAAAAGTTTTCTTTAATTTGACTGTAGAATAAATTTTGTGGTAGAATTCAGGTGATAATGCAATCAACTAAAAAGCAAAATATGAAAATACAAATGCAGTGAAAGACTTTTGGTGGAGGAAGGAAAAAAAAGACATAAAAAGAAAAATCACTAAAAAAAATAAAAATAAAAAAGCAACATGATTAATAAAAAAGGAAAGTAAAAATGAATAAAAATTAAAAGATAAGAAAAATGGACAGAGAGAAAGCTGTAACTAACATCATCATTTAGCAGAGAAATTCTATTCTGAAGGATGCTGGGATGGGTGAAGGTAAGAGGAGACAGGAGATATTCCAAAGGAAAGAATGGTTACAAGTTGCATGAAGGGTGAGAATAGAAAGTGAAAAGAAGAGAAAGAGCTTTCCATATCATAGAAATAATGACATGTCTGAATTGGGGAAGGATGCTGAATTGACAACAGGGTCAGAAGTCACCAAACATGGAAATCCACACCATTTATGCCTTCTCTGACTAATGCCTGTCTCAATAAGATTCAGTTACATAATATTGGAAGATGAAACTCACAAAAAAAAAACTCTGTGACTCAGAAGCTAAATTGAAAGGTGAATTGCAGACAGTCATACTATCAGATAAAATATATGAATGCACTTAAACTATATATATATATATATATATATATATATATGTGTGTGTGTATATATATATATATGTGTGTGTGTGTATGTGTATGTATATATATATATATATGTGTGTGTATATATATATGTGTGTGTGTGTGTGTGTATATGTATATATATATATATATGTGTGTGTGGGTGTGTGTGTTTCGTTACACTTACATTTATATCAAAAATCTACTTTTTCTATTTAAAAATTATTAAAAACTTTTTAATATATTCAGTCATAGATATGCAAGCTACTAAATAATGGTTAACTAATTTGCATATTCCTTCGAAAAACGCATTTCATTAATTAATTATTCATTTTTTATAGTTCCTTATTGGATGATTGGATTCATTCAATTATTATGCTTCACATAGCATTTAGGATAGAAAAAAACTCTAGCAAACGCACATGTAATTATATGTAATTATATGTTTCTTTTTTTTAGTAAAATATGTTTTTTTAATTATATTTCACTGATTAGAAGCCCAGTGTGTTATAGAGTGGCCAAGCAGAAGCAGTAAGTTATCTGTTTATCTTTTCTTTTTTTTTATTACATTTTCACCCCAAACAAGGCACATTGCCACTTTGGTGTAGAGGGCTACTATCAGGGGCAGCAACTACTGGGGCACTATGTTGGGATTTGGGCAGCAAGATGTCGGTTCACGTTACACTTGAACTTCTGCATGTCAGTACAGTTAGGGAAGCAGGGACCTGGAATGGAATTCCAGAGTCTAGCGGTTCTGGGGAAGAAACTACTGGAGTAGAAAGATCTTTTACATCTACGAATCTCTACTGTATGGGGGTGGGATTTAGCTGTCTGTCGGGTTTGTTGAGGGTGTCTACGTCGGGGCACAAGGTGAGGGTGTCTACGTGGGGGCACAAGTGTCTGCAGTTCGTCAGAGCATTTATCATTAAAATACTTGTAGAAAAGGCAGAGGGATGCAACATTTCGTCGATGGGACAGAGGCTGAAGCTTAGATGCCAGTTCAGGGCCTATCAGATTGGTGACTCTCTTTTGAACCTTGTCTAGGAGCGAGAGACTAGCAGCAGATGCACCAGCCCAAATGTGACAACAATACTCAATACATGGGCGAATGGTAGCCTTATAAAGGTACAGGATACTTTCAGGTGTCAGTAGTTTTCGCAGCAGCCTTGGCAATGTTTTCAACATAATTGTTCCAACTCATGTTTCCTGTGAATGTTAGGCCAAGCAGTTTGAAAGATGTACTCTCAGACAGGGAGTCACTGGCCATTGCTATTGGTGGTAGAGAAGGTTTCTTGTAATTATTGAAGGAAACAAGTTTAGTCTTGGCAGCATTGAATGTGACCATCCATTTATGTCCCCATTCCACTACAGATTGGAGGTCATCCTCTAGTGTTTTTGCCATTTCTTTAGTTATGTGTTCATTTGTTTTCCTGTCATGCCTGTTATAGAGTGTGGTGTCATCAGCATATATACCCATCTCAGAGACAGTTTTGTCGGGGTGGTCATTAATAAATATTAGGAACAATAGAGGTCCAAGAATAGACCCCTGAGGCACTCCCACATTTATATCACACTGTTTAGATGTACGCCCGTCGAGGACAACCTAGATTTTTCTCTTATCTAAGAAGGATTTAATTATGTTAAGTATTCTACCAGTGATACCATATGATTTAATTTTCCTGAGGAGACCCTCATGCAATACCCTGTCAAAAGCCTTAGATATATCTAGAGCTACCGCTCTGCCCTCCCCCGCTTTGTCCAGTGAATGATATATACGCTCAGAGATTACAGTGAGGATGTCTGCTGTGGAATGGGCTTGTCTAAATCCATATTGTTTGTCAGTCAGAAGTTTAGCATCTGTAAGGTGCCGGACTAGAGCATGGTTAATTATGGTCTCTAATATTTTGGCGAAAAGTGAGAGGAGGCTAATGGGGCGATAATTTGATCGGTCAGTTCTTTCGCCAGAATTCTTGAATACTGCTACCACAGAAGCAGTTTTCCAACAGCCCGGAAAGCAAGATTCATTAAGGCATTTGTTGTAGAGTTTGGAGAGAACTGGAGCTACTTCGGCTGAGCACTTTTTTTAATAGCACAGCTGGGATGAGATCAGGTCCACATGCTTTTGAAGTGTCAAGGTTTTTTATGATAGCGTGTACCTGAGCAGGGGTGATTTTTAGATCGTCTAGCGTGGCGTCTGTCTGCAAAGGAAAGTCAGGCAGGGGGTGGTTGGAAGGGTCCAGTGTGGAGTTCGAGGCAAACCAGCTGGCAAGCATATTAGCCTTGTCGGTTGCTGAACAAACCTCATGATTGTTGGTTAATGGGGGAATTGTTGATTGCCCATTAGTTACTACACTGTTGTAGATATTCCAGAAGTCACGATTTCCTAATTTATGTGCTTTGATGCGTTTTTTAGTGGTTTCAGTAAATTCTCTCTTAGCTGTCGCTATTTCTTTCTTAACGTTACTTCTAGCTTCTATATACTTCTGTTTGTTTGGACTGGACTTATGTTGGTTAAATCTGCGGTATGCATGCTGCCTTTGAGCAATGGCAGTTGCGCAAATCGAAGTAAACCATTGGGAAGAGTGGGGCTTGCTATAAAATTTCCGCATGGGAACATGTGCTTCAATTGCTGTTTTGAACCATTCAGTGGTCTCATTTGCGCACTGTTCAGCAGGAAGAGAAAAAATATTTCTCCATGGGGCATCTCTGATAAGATCTCTGATGGCTTCACAGTCAGCCTTTTTATAATATCTGGTTGTTTTGAGCACTGGGTCTTCAGTTTTGAGTCTAGAGTTTAGGGCGATTTCAACCGTTCTCACTGCATGATCAGCGTTCCCGAGTGGGCTGTCAGCATTTGTTATACAATCCTCGGGAACTGTGGTCAGAAACAGATCTAGAAGTGATGCGTGTTGTTCTTGCTGGTCAGGGAAACGGGTTGGAAACGTAACTATTTGTGATAGGGAGTGAGATATAGCGAGGCTATGTGTTGTGCTGCCCGCTGCTCGCTTCATCCAAGCCAGTTTTTGTGGTGAACATTAAAGTCACCAAATACATGTACTTGTACGCTAGTGTCGAGGGAGAGTGCTGTGTCTATGCTGTCAGAGACTTTATTTATTATGGTGCAGTCCTGGGTCGAGGGAGAGCGGTAGAGAAAATAAAAGTAGCTAATGTCATGTTGTATGCACATAAAGGCTTGATCGTCCGTTTCTAGGTTTGTTTCTCTAGTCAGGGGGAGGGTGTTACGAATGTAGACTCCAAGTCTGTGCATATGTCTGTCCTTACGGCAGAGTGGGAGATAGCCAGGCATGTTAAAGTAGTTAGAGGGGATGGAGGAGTGTAGGTTAGTTTCGCTTAGTGCTAAGATATCCGGGGTATTTGTTAGGAGAAATGCTTCAACATCAGCTAAATTAGTTCTAAGCCTACGGATGTTAGTGAATGCAAGCCTCAAGGGAGGAAGCAAGTTGGATTTGTTTGTCCCTAGGCCTGGTTTAAGCTTATTTTTTTATTGTACTGTCATCATGTTTTTAAAGAGTTTCAGTTAGGTGAGGGGGAGATGAACAAGAGGTTATGCAGGGTATCAGACATGCAACACAAGTAGACTCTCAGCTGAACTTTCTTCAACTAGGATTGTGGCCTCAGAAAAGCCCATCAGGGATGAGTGCAGGGTCCCTTTCCATGCGCGACATGGCACTACAAACATCCCGATATTATACAACTGTTGATGGAGCAGCCGTCTAAGCACTACCAAAGAGTTAAGGCTCCTGTACTACTAGTCGGAAACAGCAGCCAGGAACTGTCAATCCGGTACCCTCAGCACATCAGAAGAAGATCACCCCAATCTAATTGCACAGGCATGTGTGGTACTCAAGTACTCCCAAGTGCCCAGTTTTGAGGGGTGGGATGTGTCGGATTTGGTTTAGTATTGTTTGTTGCAAAACCATCTAGGAAGAGGCATTGTTATGTAATGAAGATCGCTTTGCATCCGAGTGTATACTTTGGCTGGTAAGTACCAAACTGGATAGGAATGAACTCTAATGCATGTCAGAGGTAGAAATGTATAGATGTTTAGTGATGACTGTTAGGCGGTTAGCATGTGAAAGTTAGGAGCTTTGACGCTAAGGATTCCACTACTAAGGCGTATGTATAATGTAGGGTTTTAGTGAGAGCTAGAGGGGGGGGGGGCAGATTGTTAGCTTTCAAGGTTCGGGGTTATTAACTTACAGAATACAGTAAAGTTTCATTTGGATTTAGAGTTTCAAGTATTGTTTTAGCTTGGGAGAAAGGAATAAAATCTTCCCTTCTTTTCCCTATTTTGCATGCAGGTTAGACATTGGAGGTAAAGAGAAACAATTATTTCGTCGTGATTCCGAATTCATATTTATATGCAGTCGTTAAGGTTGGGGACAAAACAATTGTATCTATTTAGAAGAAAGTCCTAGTGACGCAGCTAATATCACTGTAGATTTCAGTTACAATTTTAGTACAGTTAATTATAAGCTATATCCAGAGGTTTGGTAGAGAAATAAACAAGGCCTCTTTATTAATACTAGCGAGCATAAGGTAATTGTAGATATTACTGAAATAAAGTTCTTCTGATTTCTACGGTAGGAAAAATAAATCCACGTTTGTGCTAATTTCGGAAAATTTATCCTGCCTAATGGTATTTTGTCTCTAGCCTTAGTATAGAGCGTGGAATTATTTTAGCTGGAAGAGAACGTGGTTGAGTTTTGCTGGGGGGGGGGGGGGTTAAAAAACTAAGCAGAGAAAACAAGACAAATGCATATATAAATTAAAATACACATAATTACAAAATCAAATAAGAAATTTAAAAGAGAAGAAATAACAAAGTTAGTATTTTTTAGGACTATCTATCAATCTATATATATCTATCTATATAATTATTTATCTAGTTAGAGTTGTGTAGACAAGAGATCTGAAGTCATGTTTTGACAACATGTCAAACCTTGTCAAACTTGGTGACCGGTCAAGTTTGCACCGGAAGGTATCCGAATAGGTGACTGAAAGTTGACATGTCACATGTCATGTGTTCCAGTCTGCACAAGCATCAGTGAATTGGATTTGAAATGTCAGGTGGGATAGACAGCTAATATGGGACTTTCCATGATGGGGGAAGAAGACTCAGAATAGAGACACAGGAGAACCCCCCCTTCCAAGCCAAAGATCATCTGTCACTCCATTTCTGCTATAACAAAGTTCTAAACAGATGTATATTGTCTATCAATGGATCTGAGGTGATTTCATCAGCATCTGACAAAGCCAAATTCTTTACCAAGAACTTTGCATTAAACTCAACCCTATGCAATCAGGGCCACCTACCTCCCATATTTCAATAATCTGACATGTCATTTTAAAAGAACTTTTCCAGGTGTTGAGAATCATGTTCAACCAAAACAGCTGCTTGAGAATCGTCAAGTCAACTTATAAATGCATCTCGTATAACTTTAGTATTGACTGCCTTATAGTTGCAATCTTTACTTATCAAGAGATGTTCGTCTTTGGTTTCTTTCTGCTGGCAAGTCAATAATATATGCCAATGTTCATATTTTTTTCAGAGAGAGTGAAAAGACTTTTAGACTTTTGCTGAATAAATTGTTATAAAAAAATAGAGAGCACACACACACACACACACCAAACATAGGTTTTATTTGGCAAAAGTCAAGAAGTTCATAAAAATATGAATATAATATAGCAGAGTAATCCATTATTACACTGAAGGTGGGGGGGGGGGGTGAAATTTTTGATACAATGGATGAGATATTCACTGACTTGTTTGCTTGGCTAAGGTGTGCATGTATTTAGAAGAAAGGCTTTGTTTTTAATTTATATATAAGCCAGCATCATTAATCTGAAACAGTTAGTTGTTTTTGTTTTACAGCATATTACAGCATATCAACCCTTTTCAAGTTATTTAATGCCGAATCCAGTTATTTTGAAGAAAAAATTTTTAATAGAATATATTTTTTTTTTCAAGTCGGTTTCTAACAGGTACTACCACTCCAGGTCAGTGTGAACCTGGGAGCAATGGCAATTAAAAGGCAAGTTGGGCCTCACCATCGGATATAGTTTAAGGTCATATCTTAGACCAATCTCAAACAGGTTGAACCAGAAGTGGTTAGGGAATATCAAATTCACAAGCACATATATATTCCGGTTAGGGGAGATGACGTTATGTTTTTGCAATCCTTCCTACATACAGCACCTGGTATTCCCAAACCCATCTGGTACTGATCAGGCTCATTGTTGCTTAACTTTGGTGATCTAACAAGAACAACTGTCAATGTGATTATTAAACCATTTTTAATTTCAATGTAGGACGAGATCGCAAACATGGGAAGTAAAATGACTGGACAAGACTGGAAAGACTTGTTTTTGCCCAAAATTCTAAAGAAAATATGGTAAACAGAACTATATGCAATATTAAAATGCAAAATAAATCATTAAATTAGAAAATAATAACAAATAGTGAATTAATTAGATGTCCTTTTGCAAAACAATATGCAAATTAGTTAACACCAGGATTCTGATCATATAGACATGATCACTATATATTTATAGTCTTTTATTGTAGATATGAATTTAACATTTTCATCTCACTTTTAGTATGATAAATGAATACAGATATCTTTATGTTCATGTCATGATATGCAAAAGTGGATGTGAAGAGTAAAACTCATAACAAAAATAACCTGTTCACCAGATTTCAAATGCATCAGGCAATACAATGCACAAATGATCAACAATATTTTAATACAGGAAAAATATGTGAAGAAAGAGAAACGACACATCAGACGATATGTAGGTAAACTACAAATATTCCATGAACAAAGATTCTTTCCCAGAACTGCCCACTAGCATGCTTCCTGATTGACTATAATATGGTAGCCTTCAAATCCAATGTAAACAAATTCTTGTTGAGCCATCCCCATAAATAATCAACTTCTACCCAATTTACACCATTAACGATTACTACATTATCACCTCACATTCATTAGCCCTTATCCTTGAGTGGCCTTCGGGCCTTGATAAGTAGTAACTCCCAAGTAAAAAAAATATTAACAATGAAGAAATGAAAAGAAACAATATGAATGACAATATTAGTTATGAAATTTCAATGAGAAATTATTTTTTTTTTTTTTTTAAAAAGACACATTGTTAAGCAATTTGTTTTACAAACCTGATTATAAAATGCATAAAGTTCATCATGGGAAAATTCAAGGTGGATCTTTTCCTTTTTCTGAAAATTAATAGAAAGTTTCATGTGATAAATAGCGGTTTTATTAACATATGTGTGTGTGTGTATAGATATGTATGTACATACATGTATGTGTATATATATATGTATGTATGTATACATAAGTAGTAGCGTTCGTGTGTGTGTGTCTGTGTGTACAACTCCCAATGGCCAAAGAAATATAAAGCCATATGTGTGTACAACTGTCCTGGCCAAGAAATACTAAAGCCTATGATAGGATACTTCTGTCAACGGAGATATTATATTTCATACATAATTTCTATATATAGCATTCTTCAAACCACATCTACATTGATTGAGTTAAGGTGATTAACATATCACATTAAATTAAATCTATTTAAATAATTAGCTTGATTATATTACTTATTCGACATAATAGCTTTGTTTTAACTGTACTAATTAAAACAAATTTAATTATTTAGTTTATTTAAATTTCAATTTATATTTGATTTAACTTATTTTATCTGAAATCTGAAATTATTTAATTTTCAAACCAGAAACCAAAGGGAAAACAACTGTGATAATGTAATAGAAAAATTGTTTTAAACGGATCACGTTATTAAATATTTTCTGTAATAGATTTGTTTTCATTTTGAAATATTCTTCTAAGCTGAGTTATTATTTTTATTTTTAATGCGGAGGAAATTTTTTTTCACTTATTCTTAATTTTTAAGTAACCTTTTTAATATGTTAGAGAAAAAGGTAAATATGAAGAATTACTCCACCCTCGAAAATTCCTTTAAAATTACCAATTTTAAAGGTTTTTTGGCGGCGCTGAAAACGAAAATAACTTTTTAAATTACGGCAAACGAGTAGTTTCCAAGATATGTAAAAAAAAATGTTAGTTTCAAAAAGTGGGGGATCACTTTTCTATAATAATTTAATGTAAAATGAGCATCCACTTTGTGGTACCCATTTGGGGAAGGGGGGACTTTCTTTCCACCCTCACAATATCTTTTAAAATTACCACTAACATTAAAAATTCCAGGAAACAAGTAGTTTATAGGATATGAAGAAATGCACCCATTTTATGGCCACCGGCTGTGACTGCCACAACAAAACCTGCTTTTTTTGTGGCCTAATATATTTAAGCAGTCTTTATAATATGAAAGAAATTTTGAAAAAAAAAATTAATATTTTAATGTGGGGATAACTTTTCTATATAAATTTAACATAAAATGAGCACCCACTTTTTGGCCACAAATGAACCCCAAAATATGATAAATTCACTGGGGTTACATTAGAAAGGAGAAAAAGAATGGGAAAAAAACGTGACGTCTTTGCTGTTACGACCACCGGCAAACCGGAAGTGACGTAGGTTTAAATTAAGGCTAGACAATCGAAAAGAAGGGATGACTTTTGAAAATATTGGCGAAAAAAGCGACCTGTCCCTGTAGAAAAGTGCCCAGTTGAGGGTGAAGAAATTAATGTTTTTAGCCAATTTTTCGGTATTTGTCATCTGAAGGATCGAGCTTCAAAACGATACTGATCTTTTGAAAATCCGTCGCCTCTGTCGAAAGTTTTAGGCAGACATGCAAATATACATACATAGATTTATAGCTCAAATTTTCAGCAAAAACCGATTAAAAAGCTTGCCCTATCTTTGAATACACTTTATGTAAAATTTTAAATGTTTAGACCAGAAATTGTCTGAGTAATTTGGTAGAGACTGCAGAAGTCAAATTTTTTAAAACTTTGACCCTTATTATGACCCCTTAAAATTTATTGTTTTGGGCTCAAATCAAGTTATTAAGTTAGATCCATGTCCAAGGAACCTATATCTAAAATTTCAAGTGTTTATACCCAAAATTGGCAGAGGAGTTTGGTAGAGTTCTCAAAGGTCAAATCGTTGAACTTTGACCCTTTAACAGCCAAATGTCTGTCCGAAAATGGATTAAAGATTTTCCTAAATTTCACTACCCTGTATATCAAACTTCGAGTCTGTAGACTGAAAATTGACAGAGTTATTGCGTAGGTAAATGTACACAGACAGACACTTCCACTTTTATAGATATATAGATTATCGCATTTATACTAAAACAGCTTCAGTTTTCCAAATTGGCATATTTTTAAACTGTTTTTAACATCTCTCTCTCTCTCTATATATATATATATATTACAAACTGTTTAAAAATAAATGTATATTTGCGCATACATAGAAGTAACACATTTAGCAGAGTTCCATCTGCTGAGTCCCAATTTTTCAATTTTGACCTTTTAGCAGTTATTTTTATCGGCTAAAAAGCAAATCAAACTTGTTTCAAAGGTCCAAATCCCCTATGCATCAATTTTAAGTCTTTAGCCAAAAATTAGCAAAGTAGTTTTGTAAAGACTGTTCTGCACACAGAGTATTTACATCACATTTATATGTTTTCATTATTTTTTACATTTTTATAAGCATATGCACTTAACAAATACGCTATATGTTTTAGTTTCGATTCTGGCTGATGGTACCGAAATCATATTTTTTTAAACTTTTGAAATCACTACTGATAATTGGATAAGTAAAATAATCAATAGACAATTGTCTCTATAATCTGCAATATAATTAAAATATATGTAAGCGCTGGTTACAATCGGGCAACAACTAATTAGTATAATTAATATGGAAGTTTTTTTAGACATAACCCAATTCCAAAAACTGAAGAATATTTTAGTATGTATTCTGTTTGATTAAAATATATAGGTTTGGTTAGTTTATGGCATATCAACATTTTTCTGGTGATTTAATATCAAATCCAGTCATTTTGGGAAAAGTTTTTATATCTTCAAGTTCTTTTATTTATGTGCAAACTGTTATCCTCATTTTCATAGTTGTTGTTTCACCATATTTCGGCCAACTCATCCTCTGGCCTTCTTCAGGTGATTAGCCGCAACAGAATAGGAATGCTAAGTTTTGCAACTGTATTCCCCGTAATTCCATAGTAGTCGTTGTCTCACCACGTTTTAGCCAACTAATCCTCAAGCCTGCTTTTGGGTAGGATTGAAACTGCGATCTTCAAACAATGCTCACCTGGAGTCGTAGAGACTCAACGCTTCCATCTACTGCACGAAGGACGATCAAGATTGTATTTTTTGGTCTTATAAATTAAAGTTTTCACTCTTATCTGGTGTTCCATTGTCAGGTTCATAACGAATGTTATTATATATAATTTTTTTATCGGAATCCTTTGAGATGAGTAACTTGTGTATTTATTTGTTTGCAGATTGTTATCCTCATCTTCATAGTTGTTGTTGTTGTTTAACCACATTTTGGCCAACTCATCCTCTGGCCTTCTTCAGGTGATTAACCATGGCAGGATAAGAATGCTGAGTCTCGTAACTGTATCCCCAGTAATCACTACCTTCCATAGCTTTTTATTCATCACATTCTTATCCCGTTGTGGTTAATCATAGTTGTTGTTGTTGTTGGTGGTGGTGGTGGTGGTGTTGTTTCACCACGTTTCTCACAAAAAAAAATAATACACAATACCTTCAAGTTCTTCAAGTTCAAGTATTTGTTCATGTTTGGTTTAGTTGTTTCGTAGAGGGAAATTGCTTTTGTCTTTGACTTTGCAGAACATGATTGAGTTTTGTGAAAGGAAAGGAAAAAAGCAACACCATCAATGTTTGGTGCATTTAGGTTACAAAGCCACTAACTTCAGACAGCCTGACCTGGTAGCAGCAGTAAAATAGGAAAAAGACTTATGGAAACAAATAATTCAGCTTCAGAAAAATAGGCAAACAAAAAATGAATCTTTTTTTGATCATTTAATGAAAAAGTTACATGAAACGATCATTGTGATCATTTTGGAAATCGTAACGTAAATAATTTGTTGCTAGAATGTAATCACATTATCACGTGGCCAGTTTCCAAGGCTTGATTAATTTGTTCAGAAACTGTAACATTTTTTTCTACTTCATTTTTTATGAAACAGCTACTCAGTAAATACTTTTATTTACCTGTGCATCATCTTGTGTGATCTTCAGTTCAAACATCGCATTGGGTAATTTCATTTTGGATCTTCCCATGTTGGCCATTTCTAAATTAAGCCTCCAGTTAATATCACTGAGCTAAAATAAAAAATACAAAATAAAAAGGTTTGTTAAAATTTCTAGCAATAATATATCATCAGTTTAATGTACATTTTACAGGTACAGTTTTAGAAATTGATTTCAAAATTAACCTATATCTCATCAGTTTTTTATTTATATCTTTTAAAACCATCCTCATCATTTTCTCTCATGTTTCTATAACAACCAATACTGCTACCTCAACTCTTCCACATCTACTCACTCTAGAACTTTCATCCATTATTTCAATATGACTACATCACTATACCTCACATTATTTCAATATGACTACATCACTATACCTCACATTATTTCAATATGACTACATCACTATACCTCACATTATTTCAATATGACTACATCACTATACATCACATTATTTCAATATGACTACATCACTATACCACACATTATTTCAATATGACTACATCATTATACCTCACATTATTTCAATATGACTACATCACTATACATCACATTATTTCAATATGACTACATCATTATACCACACATTATTTCAATATGACTACATCACTATACCTCACATTATTTCAATATGACTACATCACTATACATCACATTATTTCAATATGACTACTTCACTATACCTCACATTATTTCAATATGACTACATCACTATACCTCACATTATTTCAATATGACTACATCACTATACATCACATTATTTCAATATGACTACTTCACTATACCTCACATTATTTTAATATGACTACATCACTATACCTCACATTATTTCAATATGACTACATCACTATACATCACATTATTTCAATATGACTACTTCACTATACATCACATTATTTCAATATGACTACATCACTATACCACACATTATTTCAATATGACTACATCACTATACCTCACATTATTTCAATATGACTACATCACTATACATCACATTATTTCAATATGACTACATCATTATACCACACATTATTTCAATATGACTACATCACTATACCTCACATTATTTCAATATGACTACATCACTATACATCACATTATTTCAATATGACTACTTCACTATACCTCACATTATTTCAATATGACTACATCACTATACCTCACATTATTTCAATATGACTACATCATTATATCTCACATTATTTCAATATGACTACTTCACTATACCTCACATTATTTCAATATGACTACATCATTATATCTCACATTATTTCAATATGACTACTTCACTATACCTCACATTATTTCAATATGACTACATCATTATATCTCACATTATTTCAATATGACTACATCATTATACCACACATTATTTCAATATGACTACATCACTATACCTCACATTATTTCAATATGACTACATCACTATACATCACATTATTTCAATATGACTACTTCACTATACCTCACATTATTTCAATATGACTACATCACTATACCTCACATTATTTCAATATGACTACATCATTATATCTCACATTATTTCAATATGACTACTTCACTATACCTCACATTATTTCAATATGACTACATCACTATACCTCACATTATTTCAATATGACTACATCATTATATCTCACATTATTTCAATATGACTACTTCACTATACCTCACATTATTTCAATATGACTACATCACTATACCTCACATTATTTCAATATGACTACATCATTATATCTCACATTATTTCAATATGACTACTTCACTATACCTCACATTATTTCAATATGACTACATCACTATACATCACATTATTTTAATATCACTACTTCACTATACCACACATTATTTCAATATGACTACATCACTATACATCACATTATTTTAATATCACTACTTCACTATACCACACATTATTTCAATATGACTACTTCTCCTGATTAAATCTTCTTCCAACGTCATCAGATCTACATCCCTCTTTAAGACTCGCATTACATATCTATTGCCACATTCTCATGTCATTTTTCTGCATGCAACACATTTTTTTTACATGATGGTCGCCACTTATCAAGGCCCAGAAGCCACTCAAGGATAAGGGTTATTGCATGTATGGTAATCAATGGGATAGTATCATAGTAATCGTTAGTATTGGAGATTTGATAAAGTGTCTTACTTAAGGGGGCGGTTCATCAAGAATTTGTTTATGTTGGACTTGAAGACATCCAAGTTGTAGTCAGGCGGGAAACAGGCAAACGGAAGAAAGTTCCACAGGCATGCACTTCTAAGAAGCTTTGTTCATGGAATGTACGTTTTGATTTGACACAGATAAAGAGTGGGGAAAATTATTGACAGAAGTTTCAGGTAGACAGGTGTTTATCGTGAAAGATTGGTGAGGGGGGACGAGAGATTGGAGCTCAGATGAGCACTTGCCATGGAAATAACGATAAAACAAAGACAGGTTTGCAACGTCTCTTCTGTGGGAAAGAGGTTGCAGGGAGGATAAGAGGGCATCCCCCACTAAGCCATTTCTATTTTGTACTCTGTCAAGGCAGGATAGACTGTTTTAAGCAGCTCCTTCCCAGATGTGGCAGCAGTACTCCATCCTTGGACGTACTTGGCTTTTATAGAGATAGAGAATTGCATCAGTAGTGAGATATCTTCTGGAGCAGTAGAAGAATCCCATCATTTTCCCAGCGACCTTGGCAACAGACCTGATGTATGTGTTCCATTTCAGGTCAAGAGTAAAGGTCAAGCCCAGAAGCTTGTCAAAACATGAAGCTTCCCCAAGATGAGAGCCATCCATTTCAATTGATGCCAGATGGGGATC
This sequence comes from Euprymna scolopes, assembly GCF_053919585.1. Lineage (NCBI taxonomy): Eukaryota > Metazoa > Mollusca > Cephalopoda > Sepiida > Sepiolidae > Euprymna > Euprymna scolopes. The sequence goes on from NC_136500.1 coordinate 11,277,361, forward strand.
AGAGCATTGATGATGTAAAGATAGGAGCTTGGTTTTAGATGCCTTAAAATTAACCAGCCACCTCTTCTCCCACTGTACCACGTGCTCAAGATCAGAGGAGAGAAAATCAGAGAGAACGTTGTCATTTACGGCCTTTGATGTGTTGCCATAGATGATAGTTGTCATTTACGGCCTTTGATGTGTTGCCATAGATGATAGTTGTCATTTACGGCCTTTGATGTGTTGCCATAGATGATCGTGTCATCAGCATAGATTTCAATGAATGATTTAAGTATGTGTTTTGGGAGATCATTGATGTAGATCAGGAAGAGAGTTGGGCCCAGGATGGACCCTTGAGGGACTCCAGCATTAATACTGTGAGCCTCTGATTTCTGCCTATCAACCACTACTCTTATGAACCTATCAGAGAGAAACGATTTAATGATTGAGAAAACATTTCCTGTTATACTGTAGCTGGAAATCTTGTGAAGTAGGCCTTTATGCCATACCTTATCGAAGGCCTTTGATATGTTAAGAGCAATTGCCCTAGAAAGGAAGCCTTTGTCAAGAAATTCACTAATCCTATGAGATATAACCGTTAGCACATCTGCTGTAGATCTAGCAGAACGGAAACTATATTGCATGTCACTAAGAAGGTTATTTCTGCTGAGGTGGTTGACTACTTCTCTATTTAATATGTATTCCAGCAACTTACTCATAACACACAGGAGACTTATTGGTCTGTACTGAGAGGGAGATGACTTATCACCTGAATTCTTAAATACAGGGCAAACTGATGAGGTTTTCCAGGGTGTTGGGAAGCACTTCTCTTTTAGGCAACACTTAAACAGTTTCGTAAGTATGGGGGCAAGTTCTGGTTGAAGCTTTTTCAACGCTATAATTGGAACGCCGTCAGGGCCAGTTGCTTTACTAGAATCAAGGTTCTTGATTAGCTTGGCAACCTCATGCAGATATTTATATGTTGTGTAGCGTGTTGTCTGTTATAGGAGGAAATACGGGGAGTTGATGGCCTTCGTCGCATAGAGTAGAATTAGCTGTAAAGTTCTTGGCAAATAGTTTGGCCTTGTCTGATGCTGACGTGATGACCTCAGGTCTATTGATGATGGTCGGGATAGAAAACATGCTCCTGTTCAGGATCCTGATTGCTATTTGCCAAAACTGGTGGGAACCAAGCCGCTGATCAGCTACTTTGAATTTAACGAACTGAGCATATAGCTCTCTTACATTTTTTATTACTCTTTTACAGTGGTTGCTGGCAGTCCTGAAGGCAGCTTTAGTCTCAGTACATCTATTACGTTGGTAGCTATGGGAAAAGTGATTTCTGTGCATGATGGCAGCAGCACATTCAGGGGAGAACCATTGCTGGCTGTTAGGTTTTTGTTGGAATTTTTTGGATGGTATGGATCGGTCTATGCCTACAATTAGCCATTCGGTCTGGTCTGATACTATAGAGGACACATCCTTTTTAAACATGGAATGCAGAGGTAGATCAGATATAAATGTACGGAAGCTATCCCAGTCAGCCATAGAGTATCGGTATACAGTACGGTGGAGAGGTACGTCTGAAGACTTATTACAATCCACACACAACTGTTTAAGAACTTGCTTTTGAATTAGACGTAATATATACAATGATTCTAACCATTTGAGTGATTGGAAAGACAACAAAACTTGATAAATAGGTGGTTCATGAATTAAACGACAACCAAAAGAAATGCTGTAATGAAGTGTCATCTTCCTTTCTTTTATGCAACAAGAATGACACATTTCTCAACTGAGTTGTGACTTGCAATGAAAAGTGGGTTCTTTACGACAATTTACGACACTCAGCTTATTGGTTAGATGCTGACAAATCTCCACGATACTTCCCGAAGCCAGAGCTGCACCAAAAGAAGGTCATACTGACTGACTGGTGGTTTACAACCTGTCTCATTCATTACAGTTTTTTGAATGTAGGCGAAACCAATATGGTGAAGAAGTACTGTCAACAAATGGATGAAATGCATCAGAAACTTCGACAACAACACCCAGCATCATTCAACAAAAAAGGCCCAATTCTCCTCCACAACAATGCCTGACCACACTTTGCTAAATCAACCCTGCAGAAGTTGAACAAATTGGGCTACGAAACTCTACCTCATCCGCCATACTCTCCAGATCTCTTACCTACTGACTACGACTTTTTCAAGTATCTCAACAACTTTCTGCATGAGAAATGCTTCAAAAACCTAAGTGATATAAAAAACGCCTTCATCTATTTCATCATCGCTAGAACGCAAGATTTTTATGTTACTGACAGAAATACAATTGTTTTGCGTGTGTTCTTTCTGATGGTGCTTGTTTCAATAAATTTTTGTTTGAACCAAAATATATTCATCTGAATTTAAAAGTTAAAAATCGCAAGAACTTTCTTGTCAACCTGATGTAGGCACACAAATAATATATCTATAATATAAAGCTGTGTGTGTGTGGATGTGTGTGTGTCTGGTCACAAATAAGCTCCTATATGGTTGACTATTTTAAAAAACTGATTACATATAATGATAGAAGATGTATCGAGACACAGGAATGGGTATGTTTGATCTGGCAGAACAGTGGTTCATTAAAATTGTGGGGTCTGCGTTCGCGCATGGTCCACAAAGTATGGAAATAAAAAATTTAAAAATTAAAAAAAAAAACCTTTACAAGTGTTTTTGATATAGATGTGCATAATAATATTTGATAAGTATGGTTTAACTTAAATGGGGATGATATAATAAAATTATGGGGTCTGCGTTCGCACCTGGCCTCCATAGAATGGAAATAGGCACAAACTTTAATAAAGACTTTTCATATTTATCTGCGTAAGTATACTTTGATCATTATGTTTCAGTTTGAAGAAATATGGTATAATAAAATTATGGGATGTTCGTTTGTGCCTGACCTCCATAGATTGGAAATATGTCACAAAGTTTAACAAGGTTTTTTTAATACAGATCCACAGAATATTGTGATAAGTGTTTCAGTGTGAACAGGTATGGTATTATAAATTATGGGGTTTATCTATTTTATTTTTACTTTCATCATATTTTGCTTTGGTTTTGATGCCCCCAAATTCAACCCAAATTTACAACCCTTCCTTTTCATAACCTATCATCTATATATATAAAAGCAAAAATGTATGTATGTATGTATGTTTGTTTGTGTGTGTGTCTGCTAAAAACATTTGACCGACGGAACAAAAATTCACAAACTTGGTCTCATATCAAAGCCCCACCCTCCGGACGACAAATATCGAAAAATTGGCCCAAAAGAACCATCAGAAGTGCGTCAACTGATCGATTTTCTGCCGGGGGGGGGGGGCCAAAAAAAGTGACATTTAAATGTTAAACATTACATATTTTTAAATCGATTTATAACTGCCCAAAAAAATATGGGCGCCAACTCTTCTACATAAAGTATACACGGGGCCGTTTATTTTGGGTCAACTTGTATTTAAAACCCGCTGAGTCATGTCACGTGATCTTGACGTCAGCAAGCTGTAATGGCAGTCTGAATTTAAAAAACACTGTTGTTATCGGTAAAAAAAAATTTAACCCTCACACAAGCTAAACTATGAACTTCTATGCTATGACAACGTTACCAAAGTTATTAGCACGTTAAAAATAGTTAGATACGATAGTTAAATGAAAAATAACAAGCCAAAGATGTGAAGTAAAAAAAAAAAATACGCTTATAAAAAATATTAACGATCGAAGTTTTTACAAAAAAACAAACCCAGACGCCATTTTCTTTTTTAGTAACACTCTTTAGAGTAAGGAAGACGGAGAGAGAGAGAGAGAGAGACGCAAACAGAGAAAGAGAGAGAGAGACGCAAACAGAGAGAGAGAGAGAGACGCAAACAGAGAGAGAGAGAGACAGAGACGAAAATAGAGAGAGAGAGAAACGTTAACTTTTTCACCCCGAAATCGACAATTTTCGACGGGGGGGAAGGGGGGGGTTCAACAACGCATGTGTCAGATGACGTCATGACGTCGTGACCTGATTTACTTTAAATAGTTGAAAAACCGAACAAATTTCATATACGTTGCTTTAGCTCAGGTAGTTAAGGCCTTGGTTCATTATCTAAACGTTTTGGGTTCGAATCATGGTGCGAGATGGGTTTTTTTTTTTTTTTTTTTTAAATTTAAGCCATTTTACACGTAACGTTCGTTTTCTTTGTTTTTTTTTTACTTCGCTTATTCTTAGCGATACCCCAAAACACGCAGGTACCCACCGATTTTTTAAATTTTAATATCGAAACAGGCTTATTTAAGCCATTTTTCACGTGTTCGTTTTTCTGTTTTCATCGTTCGTTTGCCTTACGTTAGTTTTTTTTGTGTTTTTTTAGATGTTTTGATTACCCCCCCCCCCCACTTAATTAAAACGTTGTTTTCTTTTCTTACTTCGTTTATAACAATGCTTACATCGTCATCGTCGTAACAATAACAATGCTTCATTCTAGCTGGCCGATTTTATTTACAAACTTCGCCTCAGGGCTTCGGCTTCGATCCTACCCCCCCCCCCAGTTTCTTTTTTATTTAACACCACACACACACCTACAAACACCCGGGCAACGCCGGGTACCCCTCACTAGTACTTTCATAAATCAGAGTCCATTTTCTGTAGGCTGTTTTTGAACCCAGTCAACGACGGGTACTTTTGCTAGTATATATATGTATATATATACTACAATAATATTAGGTCTAGCATAAATTCATAGAAATAAACAAATGCAGTGATTATGAGCTTACAAGCAAAGGAGTTTTCTAACTTAGAACTAAAAGTTTTTTTATTTTCGATATAGTTTTAAGGGTTGAAAAACTTCCAAGACTAATATTATATATATATATATATATATATATATATATATATATATATATATATATACAAAAATGGGAGAGAAATTAATTTGGAATAAATCCGACAAAACAACTTTTGGCTACGACTTATCTGTCTGGCTCCTTTCCATTTCTTTGCTTTTCTCCTCTTTTTTCCCCGTTACCTTCTCACGTTTATTGTTTTTAATTAATACTGACACTTTCCTAGTGTAACGATTTACAATGCACTACTCCCATAAGAGAATTGATTAAACAAAAAGCGGAAGTCTTTGCTATGTTAAACAACAACCAATGCAAAAGAAGAAGATTAATACAGATTATCTGGTGTCAGACAAATCTCAACGACAAACATTTCAAGAGATGAAGAAAACGAGCAAATAGCACAAGATGTCACAGAATTTTGTAAATCTTAACCGTTAAAACAATGGCTCGTTGCATAAACAGTTTCTGAATCAAGTGACACTTATTATTAAGGAACTTATTCAGAAAAAAAAATATCTGAAGACAAAATTAAATTCTGAACAAAAACAGCCACAGGTAATTTCTTATATTCTATTCTTATGTCATATAAACAAACGTTCTCTTCTTATTCTTCTTGTAACACTAGATTGGGTGCCCGGCGTTGCCCGGTCGTTTGGAAGTATGTGTTGAGCAAAAAACAAAAAAAAAAAAAGTGGTAGTAGGCAGGCAAGGTTAAATCCATACTGTGAAGGAGGAAAAGAATGTGATAAAAACGTGACATGTTTGCTGTTGCGTCCATCGCCAAACCAGAAATAATGTAGGATAAATTAAGGTTAGAAAACCGTAAAGAGGGGATGACTTTCGAAAATATCGGCAAAAAAAGTGACCCTCTCCCAGTAGAAAAGTGCCCAGTTGAGGGTGGAGGAATTAATGTTTTTAGCTAATTTTTCGATATTTGTCATCCGAAGGGTTGACCTTCAAAATGATACTGATCTCGTGAAAATCCGTTGCCTATGTCGAAAGTTTTAGGCAGACATCCAAACATACATACATACATTTAAACAGACAGGTGAGATTTATATTATAGATGGTGTGTATGAGAAAATCAGCAGCAACTATAGGATAGCTGACAAGCAAAAATATTAGCAGCAGTAGCAGCACACATGCAAAGTAAGCAAACGTGCATGCGCTGACATCACAGGAAGAAGGTGAAAAAAAAAGGAGAAAAAAAAACAGCACGTGGTCAAGCAAAAAGAATAAAGCAAAGTGTGTGCCGGGGAAGATGGACATATGAAGTCGAGGGCAAGAAAGCGCTGTCTATGGTCAGCATCATGTAGTGGGGAGAGAGACTTAAAAAGCATATATTATATGGCAAAGCATTGTAAAGCATATGGGTGTGCAAAAACACTTTTGAAAAACGATGAAACACATTATTGTCGGAAGAACTACAAATAAATGCATTTCATTTAAACTTTAAAAAATGCCAGGTTAGATTTTTATTTATTTCTTTTTTTTTTGTTTATTCCTTTGTGACAGTACCAGACAATGTGTGGGTCCAGGAGGTTTGAAATGTAATAGTTTAATAGTAACGACCATGCTACATTCTTCTTCTAACAGATAGTCAACTTAATCTGACCTATAAAGTTATCTTGCCGATTTTTCAAACTCAGACCAAAATAACAATTCTGTCCGACACATCAATACTTGACGTTTCTGAATTTTTTAAATGAGGATTCGTTATTCGTATTATTTGGATTCATCAAACTACTGTTCTCATCCGAGTGTGATTTTCACGGTTCAGTCGATGTAACCTGCAACCATTTTTCAGGTGTATCTTGTCGAACTTGGGAATGTTTCTGTCGAACTCAGGAATTTGGACAGAATTTTGAGCAAAACCCTTTATTTACTTCACAGGTGTAGCGTACTCTTGTTCCGTCAGCCATGACCGGATAGAGGTCCTAAGTAATTCGCCATTGTATTTTTTAGTCGCCATCACTAAGGATTGAAGCCCCACAACAGCGGAGTTACTATCTTTAAGAGCATATCTGTGAAAATAGACCACATCTCTTGGCTAACATCCACATCTGTGGTGACTTTAACGTCCATAACGTGGAATCGCTGACCCATTCAAATAAGACAGACGATGAGAGGAGGTTTTGTCATGATTTTGCCATTGCTTATGACCTCACTCAGATTGTTCGCGAACCCACCCGTGTGCCCGATACACCCGGTTAATATGCAAGCCTCCTAGACCTTTTTCTCTCAACTTCCCCTGAGCTTTGTTCATGTTCCGTTCATTCTCCTCTAGGATCCTCCGACCACTCCGTCATATCAGTTAAGATAAAAATGAAATGTAATAAGTCCCCAGACGTACCCCTCCACCGTACTGTATACCGATACTCTATGGCTGACTGGGATAGCTTCCATACATTCATATCTGATTTACCTCTGCACTCCATGTTTAAAAAGGAAGTGTCCTCTATAGTATCAGATCTGACTGAATGGTTAATTGTAGGCATAGACCAATTCATACCATCTAAAAAATTCCAACAAAAACCTAACAGAAAGCCATGGTTCTCCCCAGAATGTGCTGCTGCTATCGCGCACAGAAATCACTTTTTCCATAGCTACCAACGTAATAGATGCACTGAGACTAAAGCTGCTTTCAGGACTGCCAGCAACCACTGTAAAAGATTAATAAAAAATGCAAGAGAGCTATATGCCCACTCTGTTAAATCCAAGGTAGCTGATCAGCGGGTTGGTTCCCACCAGTTTTGGCAAATAACAAATAGTATCCTGAACAGTAGTGTGTGTTCTATCCCAACCATTATCAATGGACCAGAGGTCATCTCGTCAGTGTCAGACAAGGCCAAACTATTTGCAAAAAACTTTGCAGCTAATTCTACCCTCTGCGACGAAGGCCATCAACTCTCCATATTTCCTCCTATAACACAGAACAGGCTAGGTAACATACCAATATCTGTGCATGAGGTCGCCAAGCTAATCAAGAACCTTGATTCCAGTAAAGCAACTGGCTCTGACGGCATCCCAATTATAGTGTTAAAAAAGCTTCAACCAGAACTTGCTCCCATACTTACGAAACTGTTTAAGCGCTGCCTTAAGGAGAAGTGCTTTCCGACTCCCTGGAAGACCTCATCAGTTTGCCCTGTATTTAAGAATTCAGGTGATAAGTCATCTCCCTCTCAGTACAGACCAATAAGTCTTCTCTGTGTTATGAGTAAGTTGCTGGAATCCATATTAAATAGAGAAATAGTCAACCACCTCAGCAGAAACAACCTTCTTAGTGACACACAATATGGTTTCCGCTCTGCAAGATCTACCGCAGATGTGCTGATGGTTATATCTCACAGGATTAGTGAATCTCTTGACAAAGGCTTCCTTTCTAGGGCAATTGCTCTTGACATATCAAAGGCCTTCGACAAAGTATGGCATAAGGGTCTACTTCACAAGATTTCCAGCTACGGTATAACTGGAAATGTTTTCTCAATCATTAAATCATTTCTCTCCGATAGGTTCATAAGAGTAGTGGTTGATGGAAAAAAATCGGAGGCCTGCAGTATTAATGCTGGAGTCCCTCAGGGGTCAATCCTAGGCCCAACTCTCTTCCTGATCTACATGAATGACCTCCTTAAACACATACTTAAATCATTCGTTGACATCTATGCTGATGACACGACCATCTACGGCAACACATCAAAGGCTGTAAATGACAAAGTTATCTCTGATTCTCTCTCCTCTGATCTCAAGCGCGTGGTTCAGTGGGGGAAGACGTGGCTGGTTACCTTTAATGCATCTAAAACCAAACTCCTATCCTTACATCATCAACGCTCTGATCCCCATTGGCATCAATTGGGATGGATGGCTCTTGTCTGGGAGAGGCCCCGTGTTTTGAAAAGCTTCTGGGTTTGATCTTTACTCCTGATCTGAAATGGAACACGTACATCAAGTGTGTTGCCAAGGTCGCTGGAAAGATGGTGGGATCCTTCTACCGCTCCAGAAGATATCTCACTACTGATGCAATTCTCTATCTCTATAAAAGCCAAGTACGTCCAAGGATGGAATACTGTTGCCATATCTGGGCAGGAGCTGCTAAAAACCGCCTATCTTGCCTTGACAGAGTACAAAATAGACGTTGTGGCTTAGTGGGGGATGCCCTTTTCTCTACCCTGCAACCTCTCTCCCACAGAAGAGACGTTGCGAGCCTATCCTTGTTTTATCGTTATTTTCATGGCAGGTGCTCGTCTGAACTCCAATCTCTGGTCCCCCCTCGCCAATCTTTCACGAAAAACACCCGTCTAGCTGAATCCACTGTGAAAAATTTCCCCCACTCTTTATCTGTGCCTAAATCAAAACGTGGATTCCATGAACAAAGCTTCTTTCTTAGAACTGCACGCCTGTGGAACTCTGTTCCGTCTGCCTGCTTCCCACCTGACTACAACTTGGATGTCTTCAAGTCCAACGTTAACAAATTCCTAATGAACCGCCCCCTTAAGTAAACACTTCATCAAATCTCCACACTAACGTAATGTACTTGCAATAACACTTATCCCTCAGTGGCTTCCGGACCTTGATAAGTGGTGATCACTGTGTAAAAAAAAAAAAAAAAAAAAAAAAAATGAACCTTCAACCTTCAGAAGAATATCACTTTTTACAATTGATTTTTCTAAGTAGTCTAACCACTGCGCCACGGTTCCTTGCGCCAAGTTCAACCGAAACATTGTGAAAATCACATTCAAGATGAGGACAGTAGTCCGATGAATCCAAATAATGCATATCAATACTTATATTTCACAATTTTTAAATGGAGATTTGTATTTTTTAAAAACTTCCCATCTTGAATGTTATTTTCACAACATTTCAGCCGATGTAATTATTACTTAGCACTAATATTTGTTGCAGCACGGGCTCTTGCAGACAATATAACATATTTGAATAACGATATTTGTATTTGAAAACGTTTTATATCCAATAATTTAATCAATAGAAACTAAAACAAGATTATCATTATAAGATTAGTTATAGCTTCATAATAATTGGCTTTGTTTTTACTTTTTTATTATGGAGTCACCACTTACCAAGTCCCAAAAGGCTATTCAAGGAGAAGAGTCAATCAGTGCCAGGTGGCCAGTGAGAGAACACCATGAAAATTGGTAATGGTGAAAATTGGGTAGAATTTGATAATTCAAGAACTTGTTTAGATTGGACTTGAAAATGACCATGTTATAGTCGGTTGAGAAGCAATTCTGTAGTATTTTATTCTACTGAATTTTCAATTAGTTTTAGACACAGATAGAGAGTAAAGGAAATTGCTGATAATGGTTATAGCTAGATAAGTGTATATTGTGAATGTCATAGGTCTTCATAGATTGAAGCTCAGTCGAGCATCTGTCATGAAAATAATGATAGAACAAAAATCAATTCGCAACATCTCTTCTGCGTGCGAGAAAGAATGCGCAAAAGGGAGCCATCTTTGTACCATGCTAAGGTAAGAAAAGGGTGTTCTGATGTGGCAATAGTATTCCATCTTAGGACGTATGTGGTTCATATACAAGCAGCAACCATGTATGGAGTATTGTTGTCAGATTTGAACTGGTGAATCACTTGTACAAAATAATAATAAAGTGCAGAAACCTTTTAAAAAAAGGATTGTATCATGCGGGAGTATCTCAGGGGTCTATCCTTGGACCTTTATTATTCCTGATATTCATAAATGACCTCCCTGATAAAATTGTTTCGGAGATGGGTATATTTGCCGATGACACCACCCTCTATAACAGGCATGAGGGGAAAACAAATGAACACATATTTAAGGAAATGGCAGAAACACTAGAGGATGACCTCCAATCTGTAGTGGAATGGGAGCAAAAATGGATGGTCACATTCAATGCTGCCAAGACTAAGCTTGTTTCCTTCAATAATTACAAGAACCTTCTCTACCAATACTAATAGCAATGGCCAAGAACACATTACCTGAAAGTATTTCCTTTAAACTCCTCAGCCTTACGTTTACAGGGAACATGAACTGGAATAGATACATTGAGAGCATTGCCAAGGCTGCTGCAAAGAAGGTGGGCTCTCTCTACCGTGCCAGAAAATTACTTACACCTGAAAGTGTCTTGTACCTCTATAAGGCCACCATTCGCTCATGTATGGAGTACTGTTGTCACATTTGGGTTGGTGCATCTGCTCCTTGTCTCTCACTCCTGGACAAGGTTCAAAAGAGAGTTGCCAACCTGATAGGTCCTGAACTGTCATCTAAGCTTCAGCCTCTGTCCCACCGACGAAATGTAGCATCCCTCTGCCGGTTCTACAAGTACTTTAATGGTGAATGCTCCAACGAACTAGAAGCACTTATACTCCCTAGACGTGACTACCTCCGTCAAACCCAACAAGCAGCTAAATCCCATCCCTACACAGTAAATCCCTAGGTGTAAGAAAGTCTTCTATTCGAATATTTTTTTCCCCAGAACTGCTAAACTTTGGAACTCCCTTTCGGGATTCTGCTTTCCCAACTGTACTGACATGCAGAAGTTCAAGAGTAACATGAACAAACATCTTGTTCCACATCTCCCTTCATGATACCCCTGCAACTTATGTCCCCAATCAAACCCCTCTACTCCAAAGTAGCACTGTGCCTTGTTTTGGGGTAAAAAATTGATTTAAAAAAAAAAAAAAAAAAAAAAAAAAACGAGAACCATAACTTCGCATTGAATTAATAATTTAAAAATCCAACAATGGTCTAATAATTAAATTTAACTTTGAAATTCCTATTAATGTTTTTTTTTTAAATAAAACTTTGGTATAAAAAAAGCCAAAAAATAAAAGTACAAAGAATGTGGTATGTAAAACCAGCATTACATAAAAAAAAACTTGCATTCGTGTATAAATTGGAACTCATGAAAAAGTATGAGTAAAGCTAAGATTAAACAAAGAGTTTGAGTATAAAACAACTGATTACTCACCTGATTCGGAGCAAGGGTTCGACGTGCAAGTTTCTGAATGACATCTTTGGCATGTGTTGTCCATGCTTCAACTATAATATTTACCTGCAATTATAAGTTCAACAAAAAAAGTTGTTAAAAATTTACGTTAAGTTGTGTGTGTTTGCCAAGAACTTTTAGGCTCTAACATTTAAGAATGAGAAATTTGCTACATCTATTACCCTATCTATTCAGAGTGTCTTTCAGTCACAAAAAAGGATTCTGTAACTCTTATGTATTCGCACCCTACCATAAAATATATCAATTTATACATTTACAATTATAAAGGGAATACATTTTTTTTTTATATCCACTTTTATATAAAAGGAACTTTGTTTGTGTGTGTGTTTGTTCCATATGATTCAGAAACGGCTACGCCAATTTTTTTTTTAATTTTACATGAAGGTAATGTGTCTGAGAGCATTCTTACATAGGTTTTATATCGGAATGCATCTGATAAGTATCAAAAATCAGTAATCAAAAAAATCTAATGACTACAATTCCAAATCCCATTAATTAGCTGTCCCTATAACTGGGAGGGAAAAACCTAATAGCTAGCTACGAAATCCTATACATTTTACCTCCAAGACGATTGCGTTTGTCTTACCTGCATGCATAAAAAAAAAAAAAAAAAAAAAAAAAAAAAAAAAAATTTTCCTCCCTTCTTCAGACTAAACCTTACCTGTAACTCAAAAATCCTAATGGAAATCCATCTGTAAATAAATAACCCCTCTTCTCTTGAACGCTAACAATCTACTCCTTCCAACCTATCCGCCACTAAACTCCCACATTGCTCCGCATCTGTAGTTGAATCGCTAACTTCCAGCCCCTAATCCCTCACATGCAAACTGTTTTAATAACCATCACTAAACATCTATACATTTCTACCTCTAAGGCATGCATTACAGCTCATTCCCATCCAGTAAGGGACTTAACAGCCTATGCACACAAAGGCAGGTACTTAACAGCCAAAGTACCCAGAAACAAAGCGATATGCACTACACAACTGTCTCGAGTTTTGCAACGATTAATTACGTTATTGAAACGACACTCCTTGTTATGCAAAACGCCCCATGACTCTTACTAAAAAATACCTACAACTCCAACTCTATTCGCACCTACTGAAAACCTGCCCATATATATCTATTCACCTAATTACGCATGACTCAATACTTGCTGTCTTATCCATGCTATATTGCACTTACATCTTAACCATCCTATCATCTAAAATAACTCGGGCACAACTCGTAGCTCAATTCTTAATACCTACTCATACTGTAACACTATACTAGACCTAAGCTAACATTAATAAAAAAAAAAAAAGGGTACGTCTAAAATCACATTATCTCCTCCCTAACAAGCCCTCTTACAAACATAGACGCTTACACTGCATGAACTTCACCCACCCCCTTTATCCATTAACAAGTAAATAGCATGTCCCTAAATCACTTTGAGGAGTGTAACTAATCAGTAGATATAATCCCCAACAAACTAACCCAGTAACACTAACAACGCGGGGTCGCAGAAATACCTGGATTAGAACCTAGGCGCGGAGAAAACCCTCTCAGGGCTGACGGACCCAGTAGGTCTTCCCAGATCATCCGTCTAGGAGAAGGAAAACTCTGAAACTAAACCAAAGGGGAGAGAGGCCTCTTCAGTCTTGGATGACAACCTTCCTAGAGCTGGTGACTCAAACAAATTCACCGGTTTGCAAACCTAAATTGCTTAAGGAGTAGATAGGCTCTGTCTATCGCCCGGCTTCCATACTCCTTCTTTGCCTATTAGTCAAGCGCAGAGACACTATCTCAGTGATTCGACAGAAACACCCAGCGGTAGATCTTGTTTCCTGGCTAGGGCAATGAACGCCGTTCTTCCCCATTCCCAGCATGCCCCACCCCTATAACTGAACATTTGGGAGTGCTTGAGTATAAGATATGCCTGAGCGGTTAGATTGGGTTGACCTTCTTCTAAAGGGTTGAGGGTACCGGATTGACAGTTCCTGGCTGCTGTTCCCGACTGGTAGTACAGGAGCCCTAACTCTTTGGTAGCGCTTAGAGCGGCTGCTCCATCAACAGTTGAATAATATCGGGTTGTTTGCAGTGCCATGACGCGCATGGAAAGGGACCCTGCACTCATCCCCGGTGGGCTTTCCTGAGGCCACAATCCTAATTGGAGAAAGGTCAGCTGATGGTCTACTTGTGATGCATGTCTGAAGCTCCGCATAACCTCTTGTTTAGCTCCCCCTTACCGAAACTCTTAAAAAAAAAAATATGACGACAGTACAATCTAAAAATAAGCTTAAACCAGGATTAGGGACAAACAAATTCAACTTGCCTCCTCCCTTGAGGCTCTCATTCACAAATATCCGTGGGCTTAGAACTAACTTAGCTGATGTTGAAGCATTTCTCTTAACAAATACCCCGGATATCTTAGCACTAAGTGAGACTAACCTACACTCCTCCATTCCCTCTAACCACTTTAACATGCCTGGATATCTCCCACTCTGCCGTAAGGACTCTGACAGACATATGCACGGACTTGGAGTTTACATTCGTAATACCCTTCCCTTGACTAGAGAAACAAACCTAGAAACAGATGATCAAGCCTTTATGTGCTTTAGACTAAACGTGCAACACAGTATTAGCTACTATTATTTTCTCTACCGCTCTCCCTCGACTCAGGACTGCTCCATAATAAACAAAGTATCTGACAGCATAGACACGGCACTGTCCCTCGACACTAGCGCACAAATACATGTGTTTGGTGACTTTAATGTCCACCACAAAAACTGGCTTGGATTCTCTACTCACACAGATGCAGCGGGCAGCACAACCCATAGCTTCGCTATATCTCACTCCCTATCACAAATTGTTACGTTTCCAACCCGTTTCCCTGACCAGGAAGAACAACACGCATCACTTCTAGATCTGTTTTTGACCACAGTTCCCGATGACTGCATAGCGAAGGCCCACAGCCCACTCGGGAACGCTGATCATGCAGTGATAATGGTTGAAATCGCCCTAAACTCTAGTCCCAAAACTGAAGAGCCAGTGCTCAAAACAACGAGATATTATAATAAGGCTGACTGGGAAGCCATCAGGGAACTAATTAGAGATGCTCCATGGAAAAATATTTTCTCTCTCCCTGCTGAACAGTGTGCAAACGAGACCACTGACTGGTTCAAAACTGCAATCGAAGCGCATGTTCCCATGCGGAAATTTTATAGTAAGCCCCACTCTCCCCAATGGTTTACGTCGACTTGTGCAACTGCCATTACTCAAAAGTAGCATGCATACCGTAGGTTTAACCGACATAAGTCCAGTTCAAACAGACTAAAGTATATAGAAGCTAGAAATAACGTTAAGAAAGAAATAGCGACAGCTAAGAGAGAATTTACGGAAACCACTAAAAAGCGCATCGAAGCACAAAAACTAGGAACTCGAGACTTCTGGAAAATCTACAACAGTGTAGTAAATAATGGGCAATCAACAATTCCCCCACTAACCAACAATCACGAGGTTGTCTCCTCAGCAACCGACAAGGCTAACATGCTTGCCAGTCGGTTTGCCTCAAACTCCACACTGGACCCTTCCAACCACCCCCTACCTGACTTTCCTATGCGGACAGACGCCACACTAGACGATCTGAAAACCACCCCTGCTCAGGTGCATGCTATCATAAAAAACCTTGACACCTCAAAAGCATGTGGACCCGATCTTATCCCAGCTGTGCTATTAAAAAAGTGCTCAGCCGAAGTAGCTCCAGTTCTCTCCAAACTCTACAACAAATGTCTTAATGAAGCTTGCTTTCCGGGCTGTTGGAAAACTGCTTCTGTTGTACCAGTATTCAAGAATTCTGGCGAAAGGACAGACCCATCAAATTATCGCCCCATTAGCCTCCTCCCACTTTTTGCCAAAATATTTGAGACCATAATTAACCATGCTCTAGTCCATCATCTTACAGATGCTAAACTACTGACTGACAAACAATATGGATTTAGACAAGCCCGTTCCACAGCAGACATCCTCACCGTGATCTCTGAACGTATATACCAATCACTGGACAAAGCGGGGGAAGGCAGAGCGGTAGCTCTAGATATATCTAAGGCTTTTGACAGGGTATGGCATGAGGGTCTCCTCAGGAAGATTAGATCTTACGGTATCACTGGTAGAATACTTAACATAATTAAATCCTTCTTAGATAAGAGAAAAATCCAGGTAGTCCTCGACGGTCGCACATCTAAACAATATGATATAAATGCGGGAGTGCCCCAGGGTTCTATCCTTGGACCTCTATTGTTCCTGATATTCATAAATGACCTCCCCGACAACATTGCCTCTGAGATGGGTATATATGCTGATGACACTACACTCTATGGCAGACACGACAGGAAGACGAATGAACACATTTCTAAAGAAATGGCAGAAACACTAGAGGAAGACCTCCAATCTGTAGTGGAATGGGGACAAAAGTGGTTGGTCGCGTTCAATGCTGCCAAGACTAAACTAGTTTCATTCAATAATTACAAGAAACCCTCTCTACCACCAATAGCAATGGCCAACGACCCTTTAGCTGAGAGTCCATCTTTCAAACTCCTTGGCCTAACGTTCACAGGAAACATGAGTTGGAACAATTACATTGAAGGCATTGCCAGGGCCGCTGCAAGAAAGGTAGGCTCTCTCTACCGTGCTAGAAAACTACTAACACCCGAAAGTATCCTGTACCTCTATAAGGCCACCATTTGCCCATGTATGGAGTATTGCTGCCACATCTGGGCTGGTGCATCTGCTACTAGTCTCTCGCTCCTTGACAAGGTTCAAAAGAGAGTCGCAAATCTGATAGGCCCTGAACTGGCATCTAAGCTTCAGCCTCTGTCCCATCGACGAAATGTTGCATCCCTCTGCCTGTTCTACAAGTATTTTAGTGGTGAATGCTCTGATGAACTGCAATCACTTGTGCCCCCACGACGCGAGCACCCTCGACAAACCCGACAGGCTACTAGATCCCACCCCCACACTGTAGAGGTCCCTAGATGTAAAAGATCTTTTTACTCCAATAGTTTCTTCCCCAGAACCGCAAGACTCTGGAATTCCATTCCAGGTCCCTGCTTCCCCAACAGTACTGACGTGCAGAAGTTCAAGTGTAACGTGAACCGACACCTTGCTGCCCAAATCCCTACATAGTACCCCAGTAGTTGTTGCCCCTGATAGTAGCCCCCTACACCAAAGTGGCAATTTGCCTTGTTTGGGGTGAAAATGTAATAAAAAAAAAAAAAAAATCTGGTTAAAGAAGGAACAGTTCAATTTTGACAAAAGTTAACACCCTTATACAACCTAACATCACAAATGCATTTGAAAAGTTTTCTCACCGCACAAGCAGAAAAGCCCAACCTATAAAATTAACTGTAATTTTTTTTTTATAAGACAGGGGCATGTTTAAAATTAATGTTTCTTTTTAGAGCACTACTGAACCATGATACTTGACTTTTGCATTATAAACTTTAAGTGAAACTATTATTTACAGATAATTTTATAAAATCAATAATAGATTCTCTACAGTGCAATGTAGATTACAATGTATTATGGACTAAGTCATGGCGAAGAGGCATGTGAAGCTTCGTACTGGTAATACTGCAGGGGATGGGGTGGGGTTCCTAACTAGAGCAGGCAATCAATCAATTTGATTGAAAATGAGCGATTTAACCAATTTCGATGATAATAAAAGTATGGTAAGGGTGGAACATTTGCTGATCCTCATTCAATCCTGGACAACGTCAGATATCCCTGCTAGTTCATTATTAAAAGAAGCAGGAACCGGTTTGGCCTTCACTCTTCTCGAGCTAGATCGAGGGATGTTTATTTATAATAAAAGCGAGAGAAACTTACAAGGGAAACTATACAGTTAAAATAAAGTAACGTCATCATGTATTGAGAGGGGGAGGGGGCACTGTATAATTAAAATAAAGTTATATGTCATTCATGTACAATGATAGAATCTCTTCGAAGCTAATCACATTCAAACCCAAGAGGCATTCCTTTTGTTTATAAAGAGAACATGAATGGTCTCTAAGATCTTCAAATGAAAGTTTGAATAAGAACAACTTAAAATGGTAAATTAATGAATGCTGAAATTCGTAACTAATGACAGGTTTTTAAGAAAATGATTTGCTATTGCAGACCTGGATGTGTTATGGAAAAGAAAGAAAGAAAAAAACTGCACTCCACTTCAACTTGATAGACTTTAAAAGTGACTTTTGATAAAATGTGATGAAAAGTCGTATGGAAAATGTTAAGGCGATTAGAGCTGATAGCTATATTTTAAACATTGTGGGAAATTGATAGAAATGAACAGAATGTGTAGTTGTTATTGACGGTCAGAAAATCATAAATTGGTTTAAAGTAACTGTATAAGGCATGCCAGGGTAGGCCCTTCTCTTCTGTCGTCGTCAACATTTTCTTGGGGTTTGTGATGCAAGAACTGGAAAGTTTGCAATCAACTCTGGTGCTTAGCAATGAGCTCTCTGCTAATGTTCATTATTCTGATGACATTTTTATTTAAGTTCTTCTTCTTCTTCTTGTTGTATCGTGGCATGTTCAACCCATAGATGAAATCACGATTAGTGTTCTTCATAGGTTCTGGTTCATTGTTGGTCCAGTTCTTCTGAAAATAATCACATGATTTTAAACTTGGCACAATACATAGGGTGGGTTACCATTACCTTCCCCAGCACAGTGGCATCTGACTCGCCTGTTTTTGCACCTATCCATTGTCCTTAGATCATCCGCATATTTGCTTAACTTTGGTGATCTGGCAGGAACGAGTGTATCAATGTGATTATGTCATATATTTAACTTAAATAAGTTAAAGCACTATTTCTTAGCTTGAAGCCTCTTGTGAGAAATGCGTGAGGAAACAGAACCCAGAAAAACACAATTTTTTTTCTGCTTCTGGTAATAATATCGTAATGGATAACAAAATGGTTTACCGACCACAACCACCCCAAAAATTTCTTGTTTTTCTTGACACAGTGGTTTCAGGATCAGGATATTTATTAGATTTGTAACAGGCATTCTATTATCTGAGTTGTGACTGCAGCTGATTATTCAGTAGTTGTTGCTTGTTGCATTGATGATATGTAGTAACCGTTTATTTTCATTTCTTTTATATGTTGTTAACAGTTGGCATACATCTTTTGTGCTTCATGTTGATTTCCATCTTCTTTTAATAGCAACAGTTATAAAAGTTATTAAAAATGACAGCATACAATCATTTGCGTCTTTAATTTTCTTTAACATATACATTTATACCTTGATGTTTCATAATACCATATGATCGGAGAGGGGAGAACTGTCTCAACAATCTCCAATTTCTATTGCAGTTCAAAAACAAACGATTACATCAATTTATCTGCAACGTGTCACTGGCGACTTCCTATCTGTAATGCAACATTCTGAACATGTAACCCTAATTCTAATCTTCTGATGGAATTTTCATCTTTTTCATTTAATATAATCTTATGTAGAAGATTCCATCCAACTTCATCCAATATTGCTACAATATTATATATATATATATATATATATATATATATATAAATCCTTTTTTTTTTTTTTTTTTGAGATGAGGCTTCATAATTTGTGTATTCATTCTTTCATAATTGTTGTTGTTTCAACACGTTTCAGCCAACTCATCCTCTGGCCTTCTTCAGATGATTAACCTCGATGAGATAGGAATGCCAAGTCTTGAACTGTATTTTCTATTCCCTATTTTCACTATAGTCGTATATTTTTAATTGCTTTGAGCTATGTTAGTGTAGCACTTTACACTTTTTAAAGCGTCCAAGGATGGCACGGTAACTGTTCAGAAATTGGTTAGCAAGAAAACAAAAAAATATATTAATGTTCTTTGTCAAAATTAATTTTAGTTATAAGAGAAAGATTTTTTTAAAAATTGGATCTTATTTTTAATCCATAAATAAAAAAAAAAGTGAAACATTTCTTTATACCCATTCTGTGTTAGAAGGATGACTAGAAAAATGTCCTAAACACGTTTGACTGCAAATAAGGAGACGAGTTGACTTTCCATCTTAACACTAAGTATAAGGCCAAAGCAATTTCTTTTGAAAAAAACATCATAAACTGGAATTGAAGTTCTTGACAACTGCTGTAAACACAAATTCACTTGCCTGCCAAATCCGCAGCACTTTTTTACATCTTTGGTGGTTGTGATCATTCATATACTGACATTTGACAAGACTTGTATGCAGCAAAAATTGAGAGTTGAAGAAAACAAAGAACAATGTCAATCTTATATTTCGTACCAAATATGTTTGTGACAGGAATGTTCTATCAGAATGTTCTATCAGACAGACATGATTTAAAATATTTTTGATTTCATTAGCAACTCCATCAAATCAAAAAAGTGATGTAGTTCTTATAAAGCTGCTAAATTCATTGCTTTACAAGTCAATGTTAGTGAAAATTGAACAACTACTAAAAAAAAAAACATAGTAAAACCTTTCTGACATTTATTAAGTGACAGACATCTAAAAAATAAAAAATGAATATGACAACTTCATAACAGCACAAATATTCTGAGATGTGAATTCAATATTGACTTACTTTGAAAAAGAGGTTTTAGCCTTGAAATATTACAAAAAGTGGATACCGTATAACACATGAGTGATAGAAAATAGAGTATTATATAACATAGTACCTCTTGATGTCTATGAATCGCTCGTTTCTCACATAGACTTACTTTGAAAAGGAGATTTTAGCCTTAAAATATTACCAAAAAGACATTATATCGATTCATTTGCCGTCCATCTCCTTACAGCATTAGACTTCTAACATATGAGATATTCAGACATTTTTGTTTCATCATTTAGCACTTCCTTAACAATTGAATTCTTTAGATTTTGTTCTTTAGAATTGAAAACCATGTTTAATTTCAAAAGAGTTTCCAATGGCTAGCTAATCTGTACACGTCCTGGAGATGATAAAAGAGTTTTCAGTAAGTAGCTGACCTATATAAGTTTTGGACTATAAAATTTTGCAGGCAAAGAGCTAAGATCTTTCTTGTGTAGACACAAAAAATTATATGCAAAAATTCTAAAAAATCCAATATTTTTATGGAGCAATTCCGGTTCCTGATTGGTTGGTAACAAAACGTGGACCCATTTGATTGGTTAGTTCCCATCGCCAGTGTCTATAATAGAACTTTCCAAATTTCAAAAGTATTGCAACATATTCATTAAAAAAATAATTTAATTCACAGTCTTGAAATATACAAGCAATCATCTTTAAAACTAAAACACTCCATATGCTAATATCTCATCCGCACCCAATTAGCCCAAACCCTTATGCACATGTCCAGAAATTATGAATTCATTTTTCTTCCTTCAATATTTATAACATTTAGATCCATTCATCAATTTCCCTTAGGATTGCTTGTATCATGGAAAAAATAAGAAAATAGAAAGACAAATTCCAAAATTAGTAACTTTCTACTTGTTATATCTCCTCTTCTTTTCCCTCTCCACTAAAAAGTTAAATAGTGTTACTAGTAGTGGTGTTATTCTATTTTGTTAATAATGGACAAATTTCTTTCTTTAATCCTTTCCTTTCTTTATTACCTTCAGTTGTTAATAAACAAAGATAGACATGGCAGAATTTAATGGATTTTCTCTTCAAACATAACTCGATATCAAGAATTGGCATTTTATCTCGTCTGTCCTTGGTCAGTGAATGAGGCAATTTAAATTTTTGTCCCAATTCAGAGTGACCTTTTTGAGGAAGCTGGGTTTTCTCCATTAAAAACCGACCTTGTGTCTAACTGCCATCGTAAGGAGGCATGTAAATTAGGAACTCAATTCCAAAATTAAGGAATATTTTAGCATGTATAGTGTCTAAGTAAAACATAAACTTTTAATTAATACAGTTTTAAGATAATATTTTATTATCGGAAGGAGACCTTTAAAAATTTCACAAATCGAAGAGTCAAGCATTTGATCTGACTCCACAGCTGACATTCTCATGCTATAACGTTCAGGAATGCAGATGGAGACTGGCTAAAAATAAAAATGAAAATACTAAGGTTTTCCCAACATGGGTGCTACTCTCTCACCCTAAAGAAAAACTGGGAGTGGTGCTAAAAAACAACAGATTTAATTGGGTGAATTTTTATTGATAAATAATAAATAAATTTGTATAAAATAAAAATATGTAAAAAATGAAATATCATTTCAATAAGTTAAATGGGAGTTGGTTCGGTCACTATCGAGATTATAAGATGAATTATAGAAATCGTGCAGAAAGATGCACAAAATTAATACAAAAAATATATAACACAATTTTTTTTTTAGGAAAAGAAAAATATGTGGAAAATTTATATATAAGTTAATCATCATATTTATTTCTGCATGAACTCAGCTAACAGATAGATTTTTCATGGGGGAGGTGATCAATTTGAGAGGAGAAAAAATAGGAGGAAGACAATTGGTAAGCAGGAGAGAAGAGATGAAGAAAATGTTTGCTTTGTTTTATTTTCTGTTTAAGAAACAGCTAAAACTATCTGACTGCCATGACATATCTGAACTCTTTTCGAAAAAAAAAAACAAAAAAACATTTTGACTGAAAAAAAAAATTTTTTTTTTTAATTTTTTCAAATGAAACTTTTATCATGCAATTAAAAGTGTTTTTTTAATGAAGCAGAAAACTCATCTATACTAATACTCCGGTTTACAATTGACAAGAAATAGTAAGAGGAAGCAAAACCGATGGCAAGAGATAGAATATAACAGTTGATTTCAACCAAAAATGAAAAATTATATTACATAATTACTTTAACCTGGCATTTATTTTGTATAGATTAATATTTTTTAGTTCAAAATTCTTCTTTTTATTTTTTGTATTAATTTTCTGATTATTTACCTATCTGATCTCCCTTCGTTCTCTTCTGACCCGGAAATTGGCTAGTCAGAATGAAAGTTTAATTTATCAGCTTATATACTATTTAGGTCCAACTTTTCAAATCCAGCCAATATATTTTTTATATATTAGATGAAACTCCAATACTATATTTTACCAAAATAATCATTTTGCTTTCTGGTCTTTGTTTTTTCTATTTCTTATTTTTCTCTTCTCCTTGTTTCTGTTTAGTTTAAAGATATGCAATGCCTCTGCTCAGTCTTAAGAGACAATGGACAACCCTGTAAGGGTAGTTGCATGTGTAATTGTGAGGCAAGGGTTATGCAACCCCCAACCACACTTGTCCTGAATCGGCATTGCTTAGGTCCAGTGGCAAGGAGAGGTCCAAAACTGACTGGAAACAATGCTGAGATAAGCGGAAAGCACATATAGCACCTAGAATTCCCAAATGGTCACCCATTTTAGTACTGGCCAGGCTCAATGTGGCTTAACTTTGGTGATCTGATGGGAACCAGTGTGTCCATGTGATTAAGCCCTACATATTCTTATTCTTTTAGTATAAGTTAATTTAAAGATATATGACGTGTGAATGCATGTATGTTTTTACATGGACACTCTACTTGAGGGAAGCTGGATACAATGAATCTCTTTGGAAACCATGCAATATATTAAGCCATTTACCAGCTGTGTTGTTATACTTCTGCCATATCGAATATGGTATCGAGTATCATTCTTTCTTCATACTACTAGTATTGGTGTTTCAACCCGAATTACATTGCTCAGTTATCTATCTAGTAATTGGATCCTTTAATATATAAAAATTATATTGGCTGGATTTTTAAAGTTGGACCTAAATAGCATGTAAGCTGACAAATAAAACTTACATTCTGACTAGCCAATTTTTATTTGTTATTATTGTGTAACGTCGCAGGAACAAACAAAAATAAATAGAAAAGAAACAAAAATCCGACTCAGCAGTTTTTTAAGTGCAAATGAAATTCATTTGTCGTTCCTCCAAAACAACGCATTTCATTATATTTCCAAAGTCTTTTCGCACACATATGCTTTTTAAATGTCTCTGTCACTAGCCAGCACTTTCTTGCCCTCAACTTTCACATATCCATCTTGTCTGGCATGTAACTTGCTTCTCTCTTGACCATGTGCTGTATTTTTCTTTCCTCTTCTTCTGATGCAAGCTCGCACACATTTGCTAATTAGCATACGTGCTTTAATGGCTGCTGCTAATATTTTCACTAGTCATCTATCCTTCAACTGTTGATATTCTCACATGCACCCAAACGCACTCTGTTACAGTTGTACCATGCTATTGGCAATAAACTAACATACTTCAATACAATTCTTTTTAATACTTAATCTGATTCAGATATTTTCTAATATGGCGACATCAGTTAAGAGGAATAACTCTTATTCTTTTAGTATAAGTTATTTGTTTTGTGAGCTCAATTATGAAACCTAACAAAAAAACGTGTGGTTCTGTAAGATTTTTTTGTTGGTGTTTAACAACCTTTCAACTCAGCTTTATATAGAAGATAAAAATATTTACAAAAAAAGGTAAATGCAATAGATCTCGGGTAACGCTGGGTTGGTCGAGCAAGTTAATAATGCTTACAAACAAAAGGAATTTTATTCTTTAGAATTTGACTGTATTTTAAATTTTACTTGCAGCGTGCTTTAAAGTTGAAACTGATATTCAGAAGTTTTTCATTTACTCTGTCTACAAACTCTTTTCTACAGTTTGCATTTTGGAGACGGAAGTGTTTTTTCGAGATAAGTGACTTTTATATTAATCCTACTTTTTATCTTTAGATTCAAATATTAATAACTACATTTTATGTCAGTATTTTAATTTATGTATTTCTGTTTTATTTTTCTCGTCCATAAATGTTTATTTATCTACCAAGTTGATTGCAAAAATAGATTAGGTAATTATATTCATTTTTAGTTCGTGAGAGGGGAATCTATCACCATACTTTACCTTAAACACATCCATTGGTCTTTTATTAAGTACTAGACTACGCGTGACCCGTTGGGTCAGTATGTTATATTAGCTATGGAATTCATGTAACACTTGTGATGTAAAGAAAATAGTTTTTTGTGACATAACAGAAACATTTCTATGAAAGTATATTAAAATGAAAAAAAGAATATAGATAGATTTCTATGAATCGTTCTGTTTATAATTGTTTATTTTTGAAAAAAAAACAAAAAAACTTACAGCCATTGAATTATAAGTTGCGTTAAAATAACTTAAACGTAATACGGAAATGAACGATGTAAAAAAAATGCAGAAAGTATTAACAATTGTTTATTTGGATAATTTAAAACAAAAAAAAAAAATTAGGCCACTGAAAACGTACACAGTAAAAAAAAAATATGTTGTCAACAGGTCAAAGTTGATTTATTTGTGAGAAAAATGCGACAGTATAGTTGTAACATAGAATAGTTACAAAACATCACCTAAGGGGTCAGTATGTTATATTAGCTATGGAATTAATGTATGAGCATGACACTTGTGACGTAAAGAAAATAGTTTTTTTGTGACATAACAGAAATATTTCTATGAAAGTATATTAAAATGGAAAAATATGTATAGATAGATTTCTATGAGTCATTCTGTTTAGAGTAGTAGTAGTAGGGAAAATACATGTCAACCAGTAGTAGTAATAGTAGGATAAGAAAGAGGAGGCGTAGTAGTAGTAGTAGTAGTAAAAGGAGGAAGAGGAGGCGTAGTAGTAGTTGTAAAGAGGAGAAGTAATAGTAGTAGCAAGAAGAGGCAGAGTAGTAGGAGGAGGAGGAGGATATTGCGCAAGCAAACAAGCAAACAACCAAGAACGACAGAGTTTTAGTATTATATAGATAATACTTTATAATTTTTTTTTTTTTTTTTAAATGGAGAGTAGAAAACACATTGTGGATGCGTTTATTGGCAGCTCCCGTTACTCTCACTTCTCCTTATTTGTCACTCAGTCCTCATTTTTTAATGAGTGATTTTTCTGACAAAGGGAAAAGAAAAAGCTATTTTCTAGGTTGGCAGTATTTTGCGCAAACAGTTAGCAGTGATGGCGGAAATTTTCTGTTTCTATGTCTATCCTTGTAGCCATGTCACTAGTAAGGGTGCTGGAGGTACACATTTTATCTGGGCTGATGTAATCTGCCTGATAGTCAGGGAACCGAACCTTGGATTAACCACTAAGGAGGCTGTCCTATCAGCAGGTGCAAAGTACTGGGGCTGCTGTATTGCCCTCTCGATGCCATATTAGTGGGTAATTGTTACGGCTTTACCTTATCATGTTCTACAAAAAAAAAAAAAGTTCTTCGTTTCTTTTTCTCTCTTAGTTTCCCCTCTCTGTTCTGCTCTAAGCAAATCTGACGACCTAGTCCACAAATTCCAAAATTCCATCATGACAAGTTTCAAGAAAAAATACACGATTAAACCCGGTTCTCCAACTTACAACGTAGACCCCCACTACCATGTTTCCTTCTCCAACATCAGGGGTCTACGTTCTAACCTTCCAGAGGTTGAAACCCAATTACAGGAGACTAAACCAGATCTTTTATTTTTAAGTGAAACTGGCATTGGACAAGCTATTTCCCTAGAATAGTTTGCAATTAAAGGATACTCTAACTTAACTTCCAAATCTGACCCCCAAAATCGCCATGGGCATGGAATATGTGCCTATATTAAAGATGGCTTTCCATGTGGTAGGGACATCTCCAGAGAAGATCCTAACTTACCCTATATGTGCTTCCGGGTTGCATTAGCTCACACCACTGCATTTATATTTACTCTCTATCGCCCCCACAACAGCGGAATTACTATCTTTAAAAGCATATCTGAGAAAATTGACCAAGCCCTATCTGCTTATCCTTCAGCTAACATTCACGTATGTGGAGACTTCAATGTTCACAATGTGGAATGGTTGACCCACTCAAACAAGACCGATGATGAAGGGAGGTTCTGTCATGATTTCTCCATTGCTTATGACCTCACTCAGATTGTTCACGAACCCACCCGATAATGACGGCCAGTATGCGAGTCTACTAGACCTTTTTCTCACAACTTGCCCTGAACTATGTTCAGTTTCTTGGATCTTCCGACCACTCTGTTGTATCAATTAAGATAAAATGAAATGTAATAAGTCCCCAAACGTACCTCTCCATCGTACAGTATATTGATATACTAAGGCTGACTGGGATAGCTTCCATACATTTATATTGGATCTGCCTCTGCATTCCATGTTTAAAAAGGATGTGTCGTCTATAGTATCAAACCTGACGGAATGGTTAATTGTAGGTATAGACCATTTCATACCCTCGAAAAAGTTCCAGCAAAAACCTAACAGCCAGCCATGGTTCTCTCCAGAATGCGCTGCTGCTATTGTGCACAGTATGCCGACCTATTCCACAAATCCCAAAACCTCAACATGAAATATCTCCAGAATAAAAACTCGATTAAACCTAGAACCCCATCTTCCAGCGTAGACCCTTACTACCAGGTCTCCTTCTCCAATATCAGGGGTCTACGTTCCAACCTTCCAGAGGTTGAAACCCAATTACAGGAGACGAAACCGGACATATTATTTCTATGTGAAACTGGAATAGGGCCGACCACTTCCCTAGATGAGTTCATAATTAATGGATACTCCAATTTAACAGCTAAATCTGACTCCCAAGATCGCCATGGGCATGGAATATGTGCCTACATTAAGGATGGCTTCCCATATGGCAGGGATATCTCTAGAGAAGATCCTAATTTACCCTATATGTGCTTCAGGGTTGCACTTGCTAACACCACTGCATTTATATTTGCCCTCTATAGGCCCCACAACAGCGGAGTTACTATCTTTAAGAGCATATCTGAGAAAATAGACCACATACTGTCTTCACATCCCTCGGCTAACATCCACATCTGTGGTGACTTTAACGTCCATAACGTGGAATGGCTGACCCATTCAAATAAGACAGATGATGAGGGGAGATTTTGTCATGATTTTGCCATTGCTTATGACCTCACTCAGATTGTTCGCGAACCCACCCGTGTGCCCGATACACCCAATCAATATGCAAGCCTCTTAGACCTTTTTCTCTCAAATTCCCCTGAGCTATGTTCATGTACCGTTCATTCTCCTCTAGGATCCTCCGACCACTCCGTCGTATCAGTTAAGATAAAAACGAAATGTAAGAAGCCCCCAGACGTACCCCTCCACCGTACTGTATACTGATACTCTATGGCTGACTGGGATAGCTTCCGTACATTCATATCTGATTTACCTCTGCACTCCATGTTTAAAAAGGAAGTGTCCTCTATAGTATCAGATCTGACCGAATGGTTAATGTTAATTGTAGGCATAGACCAATTCATACCATCTAAAAAATTCCAACAAAAACCTAACAGCCAGCCATGGTTCTCCCCAGAATGTGCTGCTGCTATCGCGCACAGAAATCACTTTTTCCATAGCTACCAACGTAATAGATGCACTGAGACTAAAGCTGCTTTCAGGACTGCCAGCAACCACTGTAAAAGAGTAATAAAAAATGCAAGAGAGCTATATGCCCAGTCTGTTAAATCCAAGGTAGCTGATCAGCGGCTTGGTTCCCACCAGTTTTGGCAAATAACAAATAGGATCCTGAAGAGAAGTGTACGTTCTATCCCAACCATTATCAATGGACCAGAGGTCAGCGTCAGACAAGGCCAAACTATTCGCAAAGAACTTTGCAGCTTATTCTACCCTATGCGACGAAGGCCATCAACTCCCCATATTTCCTCCTATAACACAGAACAAGCTAGGTAACATACAAATATCCGTGCATGAGGTCGCCAAGCTAATAAAAAACCTAGATTCCAGTAAAGCAACTGGCCCTGATGGCATCCCAATTATAGTGTTAAAAAAGCTTCAACCAGAACTTGCTCCCATACTTACGAAACTATTTAAGCGCTGCCTTAAGGAGAAGTGCTTTCCGACCCCCTGGAAGACCTCATCTGTTTGCCCTGTATTCAAGAATTCAGGTGATAAGTCATCTCCCTCTCAGTACAGACCAATAAGTCTTCTCTGTGTTATGAGTAAGTTGCTAGAATCAATATTAAATAGAGAAATAGTCAACCACCTCAGCAGGAATAACCTTCTTAGTGACACACAATATGGTTTCCGCTCTGCAAGATCTACCGCAGATGTGCTGACGGTTATATCCCACAGGATTAGTGAATCTCTTGACAAAGGCTTCCTTTCTAGGGCAATTGCTCTTGACATATCAAAGGCCTTCGACAAAGTATGGCATAAGGGTCTACTTCACAAGATTTCCAGCTACGGTATAACTGGAAATGTTTTCTCAATCATTAAATCATTTCTCTCCGATAGGCTCATAAGAGTAGTGGTAGATGGACAGAAATCGGAGGCCTGCAACATAAATGCTGGAGTCCCTCAGGGGTCAATCCTGGGCCCAACCCTCTTCCTGATCTACATCAATGACCTCCCTAAACACATACTTAAATCATTCGTTGACATCTATGCTGATGACACGACCATCTAGGGCAACACATCAAAGGCTGAAAATGACGAAGTTCTCTCTGATTCTCTCTCCTCTGATCTCGAGCGCGTGGTTCAGTGGGGGAAGATGTGGCTAGTTACCTTCAATGCATCCAAAACCAAACTCCTATCCTTAAATCATCAACGCTCCGATCCCCAGCTGGCATCAGTTGTGATGGATGGCTCTCGTCTGTGTGAGGCCCCGTGTTTTGACAAGCTTCTGGGTTTGACCTTTACTCCTGATCTGAAATGGAACACGTACATCAAGTGTGTTGCCAAGGTCGCTGGAAAGATGGTGGGATCCTTCTACCGCTCCAGAAGATATCTCACTACTGATGAAATTCTCTATCTATATAAAAGCCAAGTACGGCCAAGGATGGAATACTGTTGCCATATCTGGGCAGGAGCTGCCAAAAACGGCCTATCATGCCTTGACAGAGTACAAAATAGACTTTGTGGTTTAGTGGGGGATGCCCTTTTCTCTACCCTGCAACCTCTCTCCCACAGAAGAGACGTTGCGAGCCTATCCTTGTTTTATCGTTATTTTCATGGCAGGTGCTCGTCTGAACTCTAATCCCTGGTCCCCCCTCGCCAATCTTTCACGAAAAACACCCGTCTAGCTGAATCCACTGTGAAAAATTTCCCCCACTCTATATCTGTGCCTAAATCAAAACGCGGATTTCATGAACAAAGCTTCTTTCTTAGAACTGCACGCCTGTGGAACTCTGTTCCGTCTGCCTGCTTCCCTCCGGACTACAACTTGGATGTCTTCAAGTCTAATGTTAACAAATTCCTAATGAACCGCCCCCTTAAGTAAACACTTCATAAAATCTCCTCACTAACGTAATGTACTTGCAATAACCCTTATCCCTGAGTGGCTTCCGGGCCTTGATAAGTGGTGATCACTGTGTAAAAAAAAAAAAAAAAAAAAAAAAAAAAAATCACTTTTTCCACTGCTTCCAACGTAATAGATGTATGGAAATTAAAGCCGCTTTCAGAACTGCCAGTAACCAATGTAAGAAAGTGATAAAGAACGCAAGAGAGTTGTATGCTCAGTCCGTAAAGTCCAAAGTAGCTGAGCAGCGGCTTGGTTCTCACCAGTTTTGGCAAATAGCAAATAGAATCCTGAACAGAAGCGTGTGCTCTATCCCAACAATCATAAATGGACCTGAGGTAATCTCGTCAGCATCAGACAAGGCCAAACTCTTTGCCAAGAACTTTGCAGCTAATTCTACCCTTTGCGACCAAGACCGCCAACCCCCAATATTTCCTCCTGTATTAGAAAACACGCTATGTGATATACATATATCTGTACGTGCCTAAACCTAAACATAGATTCCATGAACAAAGCTTCTTTCTTAGAACTGCACGCCTGTGGAACTGTCTTCCGTTTTCCTGCTTTCCGGCTGACTACAATATGGTTGTCTTAAAGTCTAATGTAAACAAGTTCTTGATTAGCCGTTCCATATAAGTTAACAAATTTACCGAATTGATTACTATATTGTCCAATTTCTACTGTACACTCTTTAACCCTTATCCTCGAGTGGCCTCTTGGCCTTGATAATGTGGTGATTGCCTGTGCAAAAAAAAAAAAAAAATAGAATTGGCAGCATTTTATAAAATATATATAAAAAAAAATCTTATGAAAGAGTAAACTGACCTAGAATTAGTTTTAATTGGCAGGTTTCATATCCCGACGTTGCACGAGAAAATTGAGGAAACCAAGTATCACAACTTCTTGAAGTAAATTAATAAAAAAATGACTTTTTTAATCCAAAATGCTAAAACTTTATTCATGATATTAAAAATATCCATGCATAGAACTACTTGTATGCGTTATATAAAAATGGAAATAATTATTGAATGAGAAAACAAAGGAAATAATTAAGATATATATATATATATATATATATATATATACTAGCAAAAGTACCCATCATTGACTGGGTTCAAAAACAACCTACAGAAAATGGACTTTGATTATGAAAGTAGAGATAGCTTCGAATTTGGGGGTATCAAAACCAAAGCAAAATATGATGAAAGTAAAAATAAAATAGATAAACCCCATAATTTATAATACCATACCTGTTCACACTGAAACACTTATCACAATATTCTGTGGATATATATTAACTTTGTGACATATTTCCATTCTATGGAGGTCATGCGCGAACAAACACCCCATAATTTTAATATAACATATTTCTTCAAACTGAAAGATAATTATCAAAGTATACTTACGCAGATAAATATGAAAAGTCTTTATTAAAGTTTGTGCCTATTTCCATTCTATGGAGGCCAGGCGCGAACGCAGACCCCACAATTATACCATCCCTATTTAAGCTAAAACATACTTATCAAAGTATTATTATGTACATCTATATCAAAAACACTTGTAAACGTTTTTTTTAATTTTTTATTTCCATAATATTTGGACCAGGCGCGAACGTAGACCCCACAATTTTAATGAATCATCATTATGCCAGATCAAACATACCCATTCATGTGTCTTGATACATCTTCTATCATTATATGTGATCAGTTTTCTATAATAGTCAACCATATAGGAGCCTATTCGTGACCAGACACACACACAGACGTTCAGCTTTATATTATATATATGTTGTTTGTTTTGGTTTTAGCGATAAGTTTTTTGAATGAATTCAATTATTTACAAAAGTGCATTTTTACCTAAATGCGAGTTGGGAATAATTTTCCCTTTAACCAACTTGGTACCCCCACATGGGGTCCCAATTTCGAATCTCGCTAGATTCAGCCACTCTGATGAGTCGTAGACAACGAAACACATGTCAGTGGATAATTATATTTTAAAAATAATATATATATATATATATATATATATATATCTATCAGCAGGCCACCCAGCGTTGCCCAGTTACAAAAGACGCATAAACATTATATTTTAATTCATGCAACATTCTTATTTATTACAAACAGAAATACTGTAGGTATTTAAAGAAATGTTAAATTCATTTAACAAAAATGAAGTTAAAAAAAGAAAAGCGGAAAGAAACTGAGACATGTGATGTGAGTATTATATTTTTTCTAAACAGTTCACTTCTTGTATGCGTTGTCTAGTGCCATATTCTGCAGATATGGTATAATCATGTTGACACACTGGTTCCTGTCAGATCACCGAAGTTAAGCAACAATGAGCTTGGCCAGTACTGGATGAGTGACCATTGGGGACTTCCAGGTGCTGTATGTGCTCTCCGTTTATCTCAGCGTTGTTTCTAGTCATTCTGGACTTCTTCTTGCCACTGGACTCAAGCAATCATATATCTGTACGTGATGTTGCCAAGCTAATCAAAAACCTTGATTCCAGTAAAGCAACAGGCCCTGATGGTATTCCAATTATAGTACTCAAAAAACTTCAACCTGAACTAGCGCCCATACTTACAAAACTGTTTAAACGTTGTCTTAAAGAGAGTAGCTTCCCATCACTCTGGAAAATCTCATCAGTATGCCCTGTATTTAAGAATTCAGGTGATTGCTCATCCCCCTCTCAGTATAGACCAATAAGTCTCCTGTGTGTCATGAGTAAGTCGCTGGAATCTGTGTTAAATACAGAAGTAATCAACCATCTAAACAAAAATAACCTTCTTAGTGGCACACAATATGGTTTCCGTTCTGCTAGATCTACAGCAGATGTGCTTACATAGAATTAGCAAATCTCTCGATGGAGGCAACCTTTCTAGGGCAATTGCTCTTGACATATCTTAGGTCTTTGATAGGGTATGGCATAAAGGTTTACTTCACAAGATCTCTAGCTATGGTATAGCTGGAAATGTCTTCTCAATTATTAAATCATTTCTTTCTGATAGGTTCATAAGAGTAATAGTTGAGGGGCGAAAACCAGAAGCTCACAGTATTAATGCTGGTCAGGGGTCCATCCTGAGCCCAACTCTATTCCTGATCTATATTAATGATCTTCCAAATCACATCTTTACATCATTTGTAGACATTTATGCTGATGACACTACCATTTATGGTAGCACATCTAAGACAGTAAATGACCATGTTCTCTCCGATTCTCTCTCCTCTGATCTTGAGCATGTGGTACAATGGGGAAAGGAGTGGCTGGTTACTTTTAATGCATCTAAAACCAAGCTTCTGTGTTTACATCATCAACACTGATCCACATCTGGCATCAATTGAAATGAATGGCTCCTGTCTTCAGGAGGCCTCAAGTTTTGACAAGCTTTTGGGCTTGACCTTTACTCCTGATCTTAAATAGAACATGTACATCAAATCTGTTGCCAAGGCCGCTGGAAAAATGGTGGGATCTTTCTATCGATCCAGTAGATATCTCACTGCTGATGCAATTCTCTATCTATATAAGAGCCAGGTACGTCCAAGGATGGAATACTGTTGCCACATCTGGGCAAGAGCTGCTAGAAAGGACTTGTCCTGTCTTGATAGAGTTCAAAATAGACTTCGTAGCCTCGTAGGAGATGTCCTTTTCTCTTCGCTGCAACCTCTATCTTACAGAAGAGATGTTGCGAGTTTGTCTCTGATGTATCGTTATTTTCATGGAAAGTGTTCGACTGAGCTTCAGTCTATGGTCCCCCCCCCTCGCCAACCTTTCACAAGAAACACTCGTCTAGCTCAAAACACTATCAATAATTCCCCCCACTCTTTATCTGTGCCTAAACCTAAACATAGATTCCATGAACAAAGCTTCTTTCTTAGAACTGCACGCCTGTGGAACTGTCTTCCGTTTTCCTGCTTTCCGGCTGACTACAATATGGTTGTCTTAAAGTCTAATGTAAACAAGTTCTTGATTAGCCGTTCCATATAAGTTAACAAATTTACCGAATTGATTACTATATTGTCCAATTTCTACTGTACACTCTTTAACCCTTATCCTCGAGTGGCCTCTTGGCCTTGATAATGTGGTGATTGCCTGTGCAAAAAAAAAAAAAAATAGAATTGGCAGCATTTTATAAAATATATATAAAAAAGAATCTTATGAAAGAGTAAACTGACCTAGAATTAGTTTTAATTGGCAGGTTTCATATCCCGACGTTGCACGAGAAAATTGAGGAAACCAAGTATCACAACTTCTTGAAGTAAATTAATAAAAAAATGACTTTTTTAATCCAAAATGCTAAAACTTTATTCATGATATTAAAAATATCCATGCATAGAACTACTTGTATGCGTTATATAAAAATGGAAATAATTATTGAATGAGAAAACAAAGGAAATAATTAAGATATATATATATATATATATATATATATATATACTAGCAAAAGTACCCATCATTGACTGGGTTCAAAAACAACCTACAGAAAATGGACTTTGATTATGAAAGTAGAGATAGCTTCGAATTTGGGGGTATCAAAACCAAAGCAAAATATGATGAAAGTAAAAATAAAATAGATAAACCCCATAATTTATAATACCATACCTGTTCACACTGAAACACTTATCACAATATTCTGTGGATATATATTAACTTTGTGACATATTTCCATTCTATGGAGGTCATGCGCGAACAAACACCCCATAATTTTAATATAACATATTTCTTCAAACTGAAAGATAATTATCAAAGTATACTTACGCAGATAAATATGAAAAGTCTTTATTAAAGTTTGTGCCTATTTCCATTCTATGGAGGCCAGGCGCGAACGCAGACCCCACAATTATACCATCCCTATTTAAGCTAAAACATACTTATCAAAGTATTATTATGTACATCTATATCAAAAACACTTGTAAACGTTTTTTTTAATTTTTTATTTCCATAATATTTGGACCAGGCGCGAACGTAGACCCCACAATTTTAATGAATCATCATTATGCCAGATCAAACATACCCATTCATGTGTCTTGATACATCTTCTATCATTATATGTGATCAGTTTTCTATAATAGTCAACCATATAGGAGCCTATTCGTGACCAGACACACACACAGACGTTCAGCTTTATATTATATATATGTTGTTTGTTTTGGTTTTAGCGATAAGTTTTTTGAATGAATTCAATTATTTACAAAAGTG
The DNA here is from genome assembly GCF_053919585.1 of Euprymna scolopes. Classification (NCBI taxonomy): domain Eukaryota; kingdom Metazoa; phylum Mollusca; class Cephalopoda; order Sepiida; family Sepiolidae; genus Euprymna; species Euprymna scolopes. The sequence continues at coordinate 11,312,689 of NC_136500.1, forward strand.
CATTTTTACCTAAATGCGAGTTGGGAATAATTTTCCCTTTAACCAACTTGGTACCCCCACATGGGGTCCCAATTTCGAATCTCGCTAGATTCAGCCACTCTGATGAGTCGTAGACAACGAAACACATGTCAGTGGATAATTATATTTTAAAAATAATATATATATATATATATATATCTATCAGCAGGCCACCCAGCGTTGCCCAGTTACAAAAGACGCATAAACATTATATTTTAATTCATGCAACATTCTTATTTATTACAAACAGAAATACTGTAGGTATTTAAAGAAATGTTAAATTCATTTAACAAAAATGAAGTTAAAAAAAGAAAAGCGGAAAGAAACTGAGACATGTGATGTGAGTATTATATTTTTTCTAAACAGTTCACTTCTTGTATGCGTTGTCTAGTGCCATATTCTGCAGATATGGTATAATCATGTTGACACACTGGTTCCTGTCAGATCACCGAAGTTAAGCAACAATGAGCTTGGCCAGTACTGGATGAGTGACCATTGGGGACTTCCAGGTGCTGTATGTGCTCTCCGTTTATCTCAGCGTTGTTTCTAGTCATTCTGGACTTCTTCTTGCCACTGGACTCATGCAATGCCGATTCAGGAGAACCGTGGTTGGAGATTGTGCAACCTTTGCCACATTATACACACACAATTATACACACAGGTGGCCCTACACAGCGGAGGAGTTTGGTAGAGTTTTCAAAGGTCAAATCGTTGAACTTTGATCCCTCGATTGCCAAATTTCTGGCCAAAAACTGATTAAAAAGATTTTCCCAAATCTCAATACCCCTTATGCCAAATCTCGAGTCTGTAGACCGAAAATTGACAGAGTTATTTGGTAGGAAAATGTACACAGACAGACACACACAGAGACATTTTCACTTTTATAGATATATAGATATACTAGCATGGGTGGCCGGCGTTGCCCGGGTGTTTGGAGGTGTATGCTGAGCAAAAAAAAAAAAGGTCAATTTTTTAAACTTTGACCTCTATTATAACCCCTTAAAATTTATTGTTTTGGGCTCAAATGAAGTTATTGAGTCAGATCCATGTCCAAGGAACCTATATCTAAAGTTTCAAGTGTTTAGACCTCAAATTATCGGAGGAGTTTGGTAGAGTTCTCAAAAGTCAAATCGTTGAACTTTGACCCCTCAACAGCGAAATTTCTGGCTGAAAACCCGATCAAAAAGATTTTCCCAAATCTCAGTACCCTGTATATCAAATTTCGAGTCTGTAGACTAAAAATTGACAGAGTTATTGCGTAGGGAAACGTGCACACACAGACACGTTCACTTTTATAGATATATAGATAGATATACAGATTTAGTCACCAGATAAAATAATCTTCTTACAAACTATAAACATCATGAAATATAAATCCTTCAAGAGGAATTTATATTAGTGTAGTTCCCTAGAATCAAGGCAACTAATTGTATGTCTCATTGACTCGGAGCAAAGTGTAGTATTTGTTCTGATACTACATTTTATCTTTTCAATCCTCAGTCAGTTAAGGAGTACTCTTTCTAAACTGAGGTAATTTTTATTTTTGTTCTCATCTAAAGTACCCCTTTAAAGGGAACTGAATGTTTCCGTCATTAAAAACCGACCTTGTATCTAACTCTGCCCTCATGGGGAAGCACATAAATAGAGACTACATTTACTAAAAGTTAGTGCCTTTGTTAGAGATGCGTATTATCCTCATCTTTAATGTTTACATCGTTCTTCCTCCGCCAAGCCATCACTTTATAGTTTAACAAGCTTAAGACATCAAAGAGAAATTAATTTAACACTGATAAAAAGATGCCATCGTCCGCGAAAAAGTGAAGCCAGACGAGTACTCTTTCTCTTTTTTTTTGACACACTTAGACATACTTCAATCAGACAGGTTTCTCTTTTGTTGGCGCATAGAGGGGGGGGGGGATACTTATGCAGACAAAAATTCAAGAAATAATCAGATAAGAAATCCGGGAAGGAAAAATGAATATCAGCAAAGAGTAAAATAATCTTTTTTAGTGATTTTCTTAACATGTTGAGCAAAACTTTAAACTGGGCGAAAGAAGCGAGAGTTTATTGTAACTGAAACTATGAAACATTTTCAAAAGTGACAAAAAAGATATATTTGCATAATATCATGCTCTGGTGGTTTTCTTACACTTCATTGCCGCAGATGATTAAAAAATCCAGTAAACCATGAAACTTTAAAAAAAAATTTTTTTAATGTTTTGGGAAAAATAAAAAAATAAAAAAAAGGTGATTTAGAAAAAAAAAAATTAAAAAGAGATTTGATGCAATGAAAAAATAGACAAAAAAAGAAAAGAAATGCTCATGATGAAAATTATTTAATCTTTTCATTTCAACTTCAAGAACATCGCACCTGCTAAAGACTCAAAGGAAACAATCAAGAAAAAGTTTAGTTGGCCCAAAGCATGTTTTATTTTGGTTCTTTCGAAAAAAGTCGTTAACAAATATTGACTAATCCCACCTGTCTCCGCCCCCATGTTTACCCTCACATGGTTTAAAAAGAACTGCGAAGGTGAGATCAGTCAATCAAGATTTCATAAAGGGAATAGCAAACCATTACACAACTTTATCACCTGTGCATATTTTTTAAATATTTGCTTCGGAAACAAAACAGCGATGAAACACTATAATTTTGTTGGCATCAATTAACAATTTATTCAAAATAGAACTGATGGGGTTATTGTTTTTTTTGGGGGGGGGAGTATTTTTTTCTAAATTATAGCAAAGAGATTATTTTCAATACCTTATTTGAACATAGTTTAACATAATTTTCGTTTATCTGATCAGATGTCATGAGAAATGACCTTAAAGTGGTGATGCCACAATTTTGGAAATTTGGCAAGTTCCACTCTGACCCGGAAGAGTGGTAGTACCTGTCAGGATCCCATCTTTCAGTGAAATAAAATGTATTCTTAGCAGAATACTAAACTGTATTGGATACCCTTTAGCAAGGTATTTGTCTCTATCTTCCCCAAAATACATTGCTCCAAGCCATTTCTACACTTTCTCTGCCTACCCTACTTTTCAACTCGATAAACGATATAAGCTCTCTACCTCAAACTATTCAAGTTATAATATAAAATTAAATCTACTGGTGAGACACCAAATTGGGATTTGGGGAAGTGTGGTGTAATCCTTCCATGTTCACTCTGATCCAGAAGGGTGGTAATATCTGCCAGGGGACAATCTAGGAGTTAAATAGAATTTATCAATTCCAGACTATTTATTCATAAAATATATAAGACTACAAAATGGAAATTCTTGTGGATGGCTCTGCTCTTGATGAGAAATCGACTTAAAACCTCTTGGTCTTTCTTTCTGATCAAACCTTATATATCAAATCCATTCCTTTTCTGATCAAACCTTATATATCAAATCCATTACTTTTCTGATCAAACCTTATATATCAAATCCATTGCTTTTCTGATAAAACCTTGTATATCAAATCCATTGCTTTTCTGATAAAACCTTGTATATCAAATCCATTACTTTTCTGATCAAACCTTATATATCAAATCCATTGCTTTTCTGATCAAACCTTGTATATCAAATCCATTGCTTTTCTGATAAAACCTTGTATATCAAATCCATTGCTTTTCTGATCAAACCTTATATATCAAATCCATTGCTTTTCTGATCAAACCTTATATATTAAATCCATTGTTTTTCTGATCAAACCTTATATATCAAATTCATTGCTTTTCTGATCAAACCTTATATATTAAATCCATTGCTTTTCTGATCAAACCTTATATATCAAATCCATTCCTTTTCTGATCAAACCTTGTATATCAAATCCATTCCTTTTCTGATCAAACCTTATATATCAAATCCATTGCTTTTCTGATCAAACCTTATATATCAAATACATTGCTTTTCTGATCAAACCTTATATATCAAATCCATTACTTTTCTGATCAAACCTTATATATTAAATCCATTGCTTTTCTGATCAAACCTTATATATTAAATCCATTTCTTATCTGATTCTCATTAAATCGGTTCTCTCTTTCACTCTAAAACATTTCTTCCATCTTCGTATTTGTAGAAAACTAATATCAGACCATGTATGGAATTCTGTTGTCATATTTGGGCTGGTGAATCTCTGCCTCATTTGAGGGTTCTTGGTGAAAAACAAAAACCTATCTGTAATATTGAGAAGAAAGAGTGGGGTCAATCACCCCACTCTTTCTTCTTAACTGCGCCTCTCTCTTATAGACGTGATGTTGTTAGTCTTTTCTATAAATACTATTATAGCATGTTTTCTTTTGTTATTTTAATACCTCATTCTAATACTGCTTCCTATTCCAGTAGCTTCTTTCCAATAACTGAAGGCATGTTGAACTCTGTTTTCCTCCTACCGATTTTTTTTTCTTTTTTTGCAAGGTGGTCACCACTTATCAAGGCCCAGAAGCCATTCGGGGATAAGGGTTATTGCATGTACAGTATGTTAGTGTTGAGATTTTATAAAGTGTCTTACTTAAGGGGAGGTTCATCAGGAATTTGTTTATGTTGAACTTGAAGACATCCAGATTGTAGTCAGGTGGGAAACAGGCAGACGAAATAGAGTTCCACAGGCGTATACTTCTAAGAAAGAAGCTTTGTTCATGGAATCTACGCTTGCTTATGAATGTTGATAAGACATTTATTTTCCATTTTTCTAAAAATGTTAATCCAAACATATTGTTAACAATTAGCTGTACCTACTTGGCATTACTCGGAATCAATTTATCGATTACCTTAGTCTTTTCAAAACTAAGGCCAATAAGCATCTCCTGTTTTTGCAATAATCATCTTTTGTTCATTTTCGTGGCTTACATCACATGGCTCTACGCCTTATCTGGAGAGATCTCCATAAAAGTCAGCCATTTTAATCTTTTGTTAATAGCTCCACGACCGTAAGGAATTTGGAAGTATTTAAACTGTTGAAAAAAATGTCATTTCTTGCTTTAAAATTCTTAGCAAATTCTCATGAACTGATTCAAAGTTTTAAAGCATTTTACATCCAATAATTTTATAATCAGAGATTCAAGTAAAATTAGCTCAACAAAATAATACTTTGATAAAAAATGTAATGCATAAAATTTTTCACTTGTATCCATTACATTTTGATAATAAAATGTAATGTATAAAATGTTTCAATTGTATCCATTACATTTTGATAAAAAAATGTAATGTATAAAATGTTTCAATTGTATCCATTACATTTTGATAAAAAATGTAATGTATAAAATGTTTCAATTGTATCCATTACATTTTGATAATAAAATGTAATGTATAAAATGTTTCAATTGTATCCATTACATTTTGATAATAAAATGTAATGTATAAAATGTTTCAATTGTATCCATTACATTTTGATAAAAAATGTAATGCATAAAATTTTTCAATTGTATCCATTACATTTTGATAAAAAATGTAATGTATAAAATGTTTCAATTGTATCCATTACATTTTGATAATAAAATGTAATGTATAAAATGTTTCAATTGTATCCATTACATTTTGATAATAAAATGTAATGTATAAAATGTTTCAATTGTATACATTACATTTTGATAAAAAATATAATGTATAAAATGTTTCAATTGTATCCATTACATTTTGATAATAAAATGTAATGTATAAAATGTTTCAATTGTATACATTACATTTTGATAATAAAATGTAATGTATGAAATGTTTCAATTGTATCCATTACATTTTGATAATAAAATGTAATGTATAAAATGTTTCAATTGTATCCATTACATTTTGATAAAAAATATAATGTATAAAATGTTTCAATTGTATCCATTACATTTTGATAATAAAATGTAATGTATAAAATGTTTCAATTGTATCCATTACATTTTGATAATAAAATGTAATGTATGAAATGTTTCAATTGTATCCATTACATTTTGATAATAAAATGTAATGTATGAAATGTTTCAATTGTATCCATTACATTTTGATAATAAAATGTAATGTATAAAATGTTTCAATTGTATCCATTACATTTTGATAAAAAATGTAATGTATAAAATGTTTCAATTGTATCCATTACATTTTGATAATAAAATGTAATGTATAAAATATTTCAATTGTATCCATTACATTTTGATAATAAAATGTAATGTATAAAATGTTTCAATTGTATCCATTACATTTTGATAATAAAATGTAATGTATAAAATGTTTCAATTGTATCCATTACATTTTGATAATAAAATGTAATGTTTGAAATGTTTCAATTGTATCCATTACATTTTGATAAAAAATATAATGTATAAAATGTTTCAATTGTATCCATTACATTTTGATAAAAAATGTAATGTATAAAATGTTTCAATTGTATACATTACATTTTGATAATAAAATATAATGTATAAAATGTTTCAATTGTATCCATTACATTTTGATAATAAAATGTAATGTATAAAATGTTTCAATTGTATACATTACATTTTGATAATAAAATGTAATGTATAAAATTTTTCAATTGTATCCATTACATTTTGATAAAAAATGTAATGTATAAAATGTTTCAATTGTATACATTACATTTTGATGATAAAATGTAATGTATAAAATGTTTCAATTTTATACATTACATTTTGATAATAAAATGTAATGTATAAAATGTTTCAATTGTATCCATTACATTTTGATAATAAAATGTAATGTATTAAATGTTTCAATTGTATCCATTACATTTTGATAATAAAATGTAATGTATAAAATGTTTCACTTGTATACATTACATTTTGATAATAAAATATAATGTATAAAATTTTTCAATTGTATACATTACATTTTTATAATAAAATGTAATGTATAAAATTTTTCACTTGTATACATTACATTTTGATAAAAAATGTGCAGGGTTAAATTTGATTGAATATTGTTGAAAATTCTAGGAGCACTAGAAGCAGAGTTATGACCAAGAAAAGTTGACAAAGGATATTGTAAAATTTCTCATTAAGTTTGTCCAACAAAAAAAAATTGGGCAGAATGTATTAGTTGCTGCTGTTGCCTACAGATTATTTCATGCTTCTTGCCCCACTGCAATGCTTAAATACCACCCTGTACTGCGGTTGAACAGACCACATCTGTGATGATATACATTCACATTAGACACTCTGCATAATCACACCAGTATTTTCTCAGAGATGTACCAGCAATCTACTTTCGCATTATGTTCTACAGTCCTAGACGCATTACCTCAGAATTGTGTGAATGAACATGTATCATTGTCACATTTTAGAGTTCTGTATTGTTTAACTAAGATGATATTTCTAAGTTTTACGCATTTCCTAATTAGCTTAGTAATTGTTAACGGTTTTATAACCATGGATTAGTAAAGGAAAAAAAAATTTTATAGTCGATGCATATCTTCCACTGACTCAACATATTTTTACATTCTTGTCTACATAAATTTTTTTCCAACCATGTTTGTTGCGTTGATGAAACTGTATAAATAAAATTGATCTCAACTGACAAAGTTTTATTTTTTTTTTCAATTAATCCATTTTTTTCTTTAAATCAGGACAAGCTGTAGGATGGATATCAATGCAACAACCCTTTCATGATAAACAGGATCACTTTACAGATTTTGATTTTTATACTAGTGGAGGACATCCAGTTTTTCCCGGTCGTAAAATACACTTAAATATATTTTAATTCATGCAGATTTTGTATTTATTATTACAGAGCAAATTCTCTATTGAATATTATATTGTACCTAATATATATATATATATATATATATATATATATATATATAGTGCTGATTTCAAAATTAAAAAAAATGACTTTGGTGCCATCAGCTAAAACCAAAACATTTAGCGCTCCAGCTGCGTTCCCTACCATTTTAATTACTTCCAGATAAATAAGATTTCAAAATAAACCACTTGAATGAATTTACACATGCACAAAAGTAACAGAAAATTCATCAGTCTTTAAAAACTTTTGCAGTTTATAAACATCTCCAGTGATTTATATTTATGTACTAGCGTACCCATGTTGTCAAAATTGATGGCATACAATTTCTACTGCTTCTGTTTACTGAATAATTATCCTGTTAACACACCAGTTCTCATTAGATCGCTGAAGTTAAGCAACATTGAGCTTGACCAGTATCAGATGGGTGACCATTTGGGAATATCAAGCACTGTATGTAGGAGAAAATGGACACTTCCAGAAGCTTCTGCATCCCACCTGGCTTCCAACAGTCTCGACCCTGTCCGGCCGCTGGATTAGGCTGATTGGGACGAGAGTGAAATTGGCTCTACATAAACCAGCTTCACTTTAAACAAATTCTCAGCGCGTTATCGATCACCTCTAGGATAATCAGATGGTTGTTGTTCAAACAGATGAACAACTAATTACCATGTAATTGCTAAGATGAAATAATGTTATTGATAAATCATGTACTCTCAATCTTTCACATCGAGAAAAGTTAAGAAATAAAATAAGTTTAAGAAAAGAAATCTGTTTAAACAATTACATCCCTTATTATTTGCAGCATTCAATTGAAGAGAAAAAATTTTCAATAAAAACAAAAGTACTCTTGCATCTTTTTTAACTGAATTTTCATACATGCCCACTTGGGCTCCATCGGCACCTGACATAAACTGCCCGAATATGCAGTGTCAAATAATTTTTTTTTTTTATGATTAAAAACTAAATTGGGGGGGGGGTAGAGTTAGTTATTCCAATCGTTAACAGTATGTTCTGATCCAATCTCACATTCTTCAGGTTGTTTTAGTGATCATGTCATATGACTACAGATAAATGATGAGTATTTCTGACTTGTTCCAGCGTGTGTAATAATTTGTCCAGCATAGTTAGATTCATTGTTGTGTGCTCCATTCTTTTGACTGATTAAAATTAGAAACTAAATTTTTTTTATCCAATTTTATAGAAGTCGTCTGCTTGTTTTTTTTTATTGGCTAATCACATTTGTTGTTGCTTTCTGATTGGCTGATCAACTTAATCAGTGCTTAGCATATTCTGGCAGTTTTGCATCAGTTTCTGGTTGAGCCCTAGCAAATATTTACAAAAATCCAATTCATAAGGTGTATCAGTACCGAAACAAAAACTTTCAAGCAAATTCAAATCCTCTGAAAATTTATAGAGGTGTGTTTTATTATTTGGGCACACTTTACGTCAGCAAATGTTGTTCCAACTTACTACAATTTTCTATAAAACTAATGCATTCAATACTAATGCATTCAAAACTAATGCCTTCTATTATTTTAACATTTTTTGGACTACTATTCTCATCTTCACTGTTATTCTCATAATGTTTTGGTCAATGTTTTTTTTTTTTTTTTTTTTTATTACATTTTCACCCCAAACAAGGCAAATTGCCACTTTGGTGTAGGGGGCTACTATCAGGGGCAACAACTACTGGGGTACTATGTAGGGATTTGGGCAGCAAGGTGTCGGTTCACGTTACACTTGAACTTCTGCACGTCAGTACTGTTGGGGAAGCAGGGACCTGGAATGGAATTCCAGAGTCTTGCGGTTCTGGGGAAGAAACTATTGGAGTAAAAAGATCTTTTACACCTAGGGATCTCTACAGTGTGGGGGTGGGATCTAGTAGCCTGTCGGGTTTGTCGAGGGTGCTCGCGTCGTGGGGGCACAAGTGATTGCAGTTCATCAGAGCATTCACCACTAAAATACTTGTAGAAAAGGCAGAGGGATGCAACATTTCGTCGATGGGACAGAGGCTGAAGCTTAGATGCCAGTTCAGGGCCTATCAGGTTTGCGACTCTCTTTTGAACCTTGTCAAGGAGCGAGAGACTAGTAGCAGATGCACCAGCCCAGATGTGGCAGCAATACTCCATACATGGGCGAATGGTGGCCTTATAGAGGTACAGGATACTTTCGGGTGTTAGTAGTTTTCTAGCACGGTAGAGAGAGCCTACCTTTCTTGCAGCGGCCCTGGCAATGCCTTCAATGTAATTGTTCCAACTCATGTTTCCTGTGAACGTTAGGCCAAGGAGTTTGAAAGATGGACTCTCAGATAAAGAGTCGTTGGCCATTGCTATGGGTGGTAGAGAGCGTTTCTTGTAATTATTGAATGAAACTAGTTTAGTCTTGGCAGCATTGAACGCGACCAACCACTTTTGTCCCCATTCCACTACAGATTGGAGGTCTTCCTCTAGTGTTTCTGCCATTTCTTTAGAAATGTGTTCATTCGTCTTCCTGTCGTGTCTGCCATAGAGTGTAGTGTCATCAGCATATATACCCATCTCAGAGGCAATGTTGTCGGGGAGGTCATTTATGAATATCAGGAACAATAGAGGTCCAAGGATAGAACCCTGGGGCACTCCCGCATTTATATCATATTGTTTAGATGTGCGACCGTCGAGGACTACCTGGATTTTTCTCTTATCTAAGAAGGATTTAATTATGTTAAGTATTCTACCAGTGATACCGTATGATCTGATTTTACTGAGGAGACCCTCATGCCATACCCTGTCAAAAGCCTTAGATATATCTAGAGCTACCGCTCTGCCTTCCCCCGCTTTGTCCAGTGAATGGTATATACGTTCAGAGATCACAGTGAGGATGTCTGCTGTGGAACGGGCTTGTCTAAATCCATATTGTTTGTCAGTCAGTAGTTTAGCATCTGTAAGATGATGGACTAGAGCATGGTTAATTATGATCTCAAATATTTTGGCAAAAAGTGGGAGGAGGCTAATGGGGCGATAATTTGATGGGTCTGTCCTTTCGCCAGAATTCTTGAATACTGGTACAACAGAAGCAGTTTTCCAACAGCCCGGAAAGCAAGCTTCATTAAGACATTTGTTGTAGAGTTTGGAGAAAACTGGAGCTACTTCGGCTGAGCACTTTTTTAATAGCACAGCTGGGATAAGATCGGGTCCACATGCTTTTGAGGTGTCAAGGTTTTTTATGATAGCATGCACCTGAGCAAGGGTGGTTTTCAGATCGTCTAGTGTGGCGTCTGTCCGCATAGGAAAGTCAGGTAGGGGGTGGTTGGAAGGGTCCAGTGTGGAGTTTGAGGCAAACCGACTGGCAAGCATGTAAGCTTCTTTCCCAAAACTGCCTGTGGAACACTGTTTCGCTGGTCTGCTTCCTGGCTGAATACAACATGGCAACCTTTAAATCCAATGTAAACAAGTTCTTGTGCCATCCCCATAAATAATCAAATTCTACCCAATTTACACCATTAACGATTACTACACTACAACCTTACATTCATTAACCCTTATCCTCTAGTGGCCTTCAGGCCTTGATAAATATTGACTCCTAGATAAAAAAGAAAAACTCTAACCTTGTTCAGATGTATCGTGTCCAGTTCGAGAATCTTTCTGTTGAAATCGTAAATTTGCACAGAATTTCAAACAGAATTCTACTCCAGACAAGTAGCATGCTCTCGTTTTATCAGCCATCGTCTATACATGGGAGTCTTGATTCACAATAGTATTCTTAGTATCACCTGCACTGAGGATTGAAACTTCAACCCGACAGAAGAGTATCATATAGAACTAAATTTTACTTAGTACTTCATTCATTATGCCATGATCTTCTTGATGTTGAAAGTTCAATGTTCATTGCAGCTGATATAATAATATAATTGCAAATCACTTAAAACTTCTACTTAGTCATGGCTGATGGAAAGAAAGTACTCTATTACCATAAATTAAATAAAGGGTTACATTTGGAATTCCTTGCAGATTACCAAGTGCAACAGAAATATTCGAGAGTTCAATAAGGCATACCTAAGGAAGGCTGGAGGTTACATTGGATGAAACATTGTGAAAATAATACTTAAGATGAGAAGAGTAGCTTAAATAATCCAAATTATCAATCCATCAGTTGTATTTATCTCCCTTGGATTCACATGCAAAAAACTTTTAATATATGTAACAGAGACAAAGCTGTTGTTGCTGATGATGAAGAAACACAAATGAAGCCTTCATTAGGCAGAAAAAAAAATGTTACAATTGCATTGGAATTAGAATGAAAACATTTTCTGAAAAAGAAAATATTTCTTACTTTATCTTCATTGATGCCAAGATTCATTAGTTGTTGTGTTAACACTGCTGGTTTTGCAAGGTGATATGCAGCCTGGAAAAGAAAGGAAAATGTGGTCTTAGATGTGTTTTCAACTTTATAAATGAAACAATTTGTTTAATTTTTAGAGCTGTGTGCTATTGTTGATTTTAAACATTTTTCTTCAAAATTACTGGTTAATAATTTTCATAGCAAAATCTTTTACAATTAATTTGAACTCAGTTGTCCGTTTCTTGTTTGCATGTATAACAGAAAGCTGTATTAATACTACTGCTACTTATGTTGTGTACTGGGTCATATTTGAGATGATGGCAGACATATTTAACGATGATGAGAGAAAGACATTTATATATCAGTTCTGGGGATGCTTGGGACTTGAGATATATACTGACTGGTGCTGTACACAAGTTCTTAACACAGAGGAGGGGAGATACATAATCTTGTAAGGGTTACACAATGTTCATTACAGATAATGATAATTACAATTACCTCTTGAGTGTTGAAAGATGACACATAACAGTTACAAAAACACAATTGATGGTTCTTTATTCATTGGACTGGTCGAATGCTGATAACGTCAGGAATTCAAATTTGAGATCTACATAGTTTAATGTTCTTCCTTTCACTTCCAAAGGGTCAGCTGACCACTGACTGACTCCTGACTGACTCTCAACTCTCTCCCTGACTGACTCCTGACTGCCTCTCAAATTCAAACCCATCGAACTATATGGAGAACTGTCCTTTGTCTATGACGTTAGAAGTGTGTTTTTCAAACGTGACTAATTCACATGGCTAGAAATGTTTGTCCATAACACACTTCTGCAAACAAAGAATCCTCTCCTAACCTATTTTTTAACCGTATATTTTTAATTTGTATTGTTCATTCTTGAACTGTTCATTGCTTGATATATATTGAAACTTTTGCTTGATATATATTGAAACTTTTGCTTTATATGTATTGAAACTTTTGCTTGATATATATTGAAACTTTTGCTTGATATATATTGAAACTTTTGCTTGATATATATATTGAAACTTTTGCTTTATATGTATTGAAAGTTTTGCTTGAAATACAAATGCTATGAAAAAATAAACTAGTTAAATAATTTTTATTTTTAAATTACAATAAGTAAAATTTATATGAAATTCAAATTTTAGAAATTTTAGCTGCAGCTCATTGCATATCTTGAAGGTTGTGAAATAGAAGTTGGATGATTGTGAAAATAGTAGACAGCAGACAAGGTCATAGTAGGCGTTCTGACTATGCCTGCACAAGGAAATTTGTCAAGAAGCTAACAAGAGAGATAGGTGTTGATGTAGCAAATATGATAAAAATGCTAACCAAGTACCTTTACTTCTCATGCAAGAGTCACAAAGGCTTATTGCTAAGAGAATCACCTTACAAAAACCAACCAACTTCTCAAAAAGGCCAAATGCCCAGTCGAGTCAAGAATTCTCTGATTTTTCTCTGGACAAGTTACACAATGCATGGAACAATAGGTGGCTAGCCTACAATTCACACAAAGTTCCATCAAGCAGAAGTGGTTTTCTACTGAAATAGCAATACACATGGCTGATAAAATACTTTGGATAATCACAGATTTCAAGGGGTTTCTGCTAAAATAGTCATATTTTACAAACCAGAGCACTTTATGTCTTCAAAATACCACCGTTTTGTTTGGAAATGAATATACTTTCAAATGAATTAGTAAATAATAATGTACACTATATATTTTTTTAGAGTTTTAAGTAAATAAAATGATAAAAATATGAACATCATAAAACAGCGTTTTCAGTAAGATTTTGTAACGACACCCCCTGATTTGTAAATACTCGTACCACGTTTCTGTTAAGAATTTTTTCATAAAATTTGGAAATTAGCCACAAGAGATGTCATTTTTAATAGTTTCGAGTGTCCGAAGTTCATTTCACCACTCGTTTTTGTTGTTGTGTTAAAAAAAGATTTCAAAAGGACGAGTATGGAAAATTTTGAAAAAACTTTTCTTCGGACACCCACTATCAAATAAAACACTCTTTTTACTATGTTTTTACATTAAAAAAATAATTGGACAGTTTTTTTCTCTAGTGGTACATAGCAATTTAAAAACATGATATCCGAAAAAAAAAATCATTATAAATTTGAATCTAGACTGATGTAGTATTAGTAATAGCAGCAGCAGCGATAGCATGGCGTAAACAGACGTTTTTGGTTTTTTTTTTGTTGATTTCCAGATCGATTTTTTTTATCTAATTGAAAATCTGGTTATAAAAAAAATTTCTTACATGTTTAGTTAGAGCTATTTGGTTATCAGCCGTATAAATATTTTAAAAAATTGGGTAGTAGTCAAATTTTAAAATATTTGAACAACCTAAGATGTGAAATACGATTGTTTTGATTCACGTGTACGAGCAGTACACACTTCTAATTTTCGTCTTTTAAAAAGTGTTTTAAGGGGATTATTATCAAATAAAAACTAAAAAAAAATCATATTTAAATATCTGTAGGATGTGCTCAGTTAAGAAATAAAAGCAGTAGAAAAAGACATGAAATGTAATTAAAAATCAAAATAATAAAATTAATTCAAAATTTTTTACCAATTTGTCAGCTTTAGCAAAAAGTTGGGGTTTTTTTTTTAATATTTGAATAGGTGGGACAAAAAATACTTGATATTTTTCCAAGCATCATGCTTTCTGTTAGAATGACATCACTTTTTTAAAATAACATTTATTTTTGTCTGTTTGTTGTGATTCTTGTAAAGTTTCACAATGGGTATCAAACACCCTCTTAAAAACAAAAAAAAAACTCGCTTAATCCTATGTCTAATCCTAGGTACGAGACGCAAGTCTCATCCTAAAACCTTTAGCCTTAACAATAAGTACAAGTAGCTAAGCTTCCTCTGTAAGCTTATATAAGTGAAAAAAAAGCATAAAAAACGTTTAAAGAAAATTGCACATGATTAATCTCCCATAAAAAAATAAATTGGTCAACTGTCCTAAAATGCTAGGATCGTCTTGAAATGGTGAATTATTTTACTTTTATGTGAAACCAACCACCACTCTAAATTCTAAAATTGTTTTTGTTTTGTTTCTATCAAGTCTTCAGGATGTTCACACATAATTTTCCTTAGCCCTATCATTAACCCAAAGTCAGAGTGGCAACCTCCCCACCTTCTCAGAATTGCACAAAGACCCTCTTAAAAACTACACATAATCGCCTTTTAGAAAACAAACAAACAAAAACGCCCAGGATTTATCTATCATAGGAAAAGGAGGGGAGGGTAACTACCCTAAAACACTGGAATGATTTAAAATGGTAAATCATTTTACATTAAATTCTAAAATAATTTTTATCTTTTATTAAAGTTTTTCAAGTTGTTCACATGCAATTGTCTATAAAAGTAGAATCACATATTTTGGAGTCGTGGTGAGATGGGGAGGGGTAACAGAAGGTATTAATCTACAATAATACCAAAGAAATATTGCAATATATTCATTTTTAACCAGTCCTAGATTTCGATTTCAGTTTTTTTACATAAAATGCATTACAATTCAGCTTTGAGTTCTCTAACTTCTTTTCTTTTAATGGATACATACCATTTTTAAGCAAGCGCAGCATATTTATGTGCATTTACTGCAGATTATTTGGAAACTATTCATTTCTGGAGATTTTCAGTACCATATTCGGATTCCTTGCACAAAAATACATTTATATGGTAAATTTCATTGCTTAGTCTTGTGTTTTAACAAAGATATAGCATTTTTACTGAAAAAGTAGTGCAAAAAATGTGACAAAACGTATATGGTCTTAAAGAGGGGAAAATATCCAAACGTGCAAGGTTATAAAAATAGTCATAACTTCTTAATTTTAATTGGATTTTAAAAATTTTAAATGATTCTTTCTTAGCTTATCAAGCTCTTTCTATGTACAGGGTGTTCAAAATTTACCGTTACAAGATTCTTTTATTTTCTATATTTAATAAATTATCTATATTTTGTATGTTTTTCAGGTGTATAAATCTAAGTTATAACTGAAACTTTAGTTTTGATCAGAATGCCACAGGATTTACAAAAAAGAACTGCTATTGTAGAACTATTAAAATCTGGGAAGACAGCACCTGACATAGCAAAGACCTTAAATATCAACAGAATGTTGGTCTGGCGGACACTTAAACGGTTCAAATCGACTGGTGACATTGTTAATCAACCTGGTCATGGTTGGCCTCATTCTGCCAGGACCCCAAAACTGGTAAAATCCACAAGAGGAACCCAAGAAAATCCCTCAGAAATCTCGCTAAAGAGGGTAAAATGTCAATCGGAACGATGTCTACGATTCTACTGATCTCCAAACATCTGCGTACAAACACAAGAAGAAGCAACTGTTATACGCAAGTTCTATTGAGAAACGTGCGCAAAGAGCTGAGCTCATCTTATTCCGCATCACTGCTCGCACGCTTCCTAACTTGGTTTTCAGTGACAAAAAGAAATTCAACGTCCAATAGCAGGTTAACAAGGTGCCGCCTCAGTGATGGTCTGGGCAGCGGTAACAGAGGCGGGAAGAAGTCCCCTCATTTTTGTAGATGATGGCATCAAATTGAACCAGGAAAATTATTGCACATCCATTCTTGAGTCTGCATTGTTGCCCTGGCCGCAAAAGCATTTCAAAAACAAGCGTTGGTCATTCCAGCAAGACTTTGCACCTGCTCATAGAGCGAAAAAGACGCAGGAATGGCTGACAGAGAATGTGCATGCTTTCATCTCGAAGGAAGAATGGCCTCCATCATCTCCAGACCTGAACCCACTGGACTTTGCAGTCTGGTCAATCTTGGAGAGCAAAGTCTCAGCTACACACCACACCAGTTTGGACGCTCTGAAAAAGAATCTGACCAAGGAATGGGAGAAAATACCCAAACGAGTCATTCGTGACTCCTGCAGAGCATTCTCCAAACGTTTGCAGCAAGTTGTGGATGCTAATGGATGTTATATCGAGTAAAAAGTTTATATTTTCATGACGATATTATTATTTTATACATTTCAATTAATGTAATTATAATTTTTTTGTTTATTAAATACAAGTAAAAACCTTTGTAACAGTTATTATTGAACATCCTGTATACCAATATTGAAATATTTTAAGCCATTTAAATTTTTTCATGCGTATTGCTTACTGAAGATCATGTTGTGCCAGGCATATTTTCGAAAAGAACTCAAACTCAATTCAGATATCTAATATTGAGTAGCTGTCCACGAATAGCAAGCGGGATAACTGCAGGAAAGTCATACATGTAGAAGAAAGACTCAACTCCATGTCACACCTCTGGGAAAACCCAAAAGTGGCTATCTGAGAACTTCTTCTCCAGCAGTCTCAACATCTGATTTCCGCAACTCACTTGATTGCAATTCCACGTGAGATGCAATTGAGAATGAAATCAACCCTACCACTTGCAACACCAAGGACAAACTGATTGTGAAGATCTAATTAATATTAATTTGTCTCTCAAAGTACACTGTGAAAATCGCGTGTTTCAGGTGAAGGTCTCACCTGCAGTCATGATGAAACTGAGGCCAACTTCTTTGGATGAGCTATATATATATATATTTATTCAGCGATAGATCCTCACAAAGAATCACTTTGAATTTTGAGAAAAAATAAATTATTGGCCAAGATATGATTTTTTTTTCTTTCGTTCTAAAAATGTGTCAAACTTGTCCTGAACAATCTGGAGTTCACAATCTAAATTTATATTTTCAAGTAAAAGTCGATTTTATTAATCAAAGCAAAATGTTTTCAAAGTTCTTGGTTATCGTGAAAAACATATTGAAAAATCTATTTATATAAATCCACTTTTTCTAATCATTTTATTATTTTAACATGAAAATGATAAAAATGTCTACAAACCTGCTGTAAAAAAAACTCCAGTGTTTCTAACAGTAGTTCTAAGTCGTGTCCAGGTAAATTGAAGGTCGATTGTAATTTTTCTTCCTCATCTTCTGTAAATGACCTTTCATCCTACAAAAAAAAAAAAAATTTGAGATTAGAATTTTTGTTTTTAACTTTTATTCAATCTAAACAAAATGCATTGTCACCGAGATGTAAATTAGATTTGAATTATAGATCAGATTTTTATGGGGGCATCCTGAGTGGGGAGTTGTGCAGCAAATAATGTCAACAACTTTTGCAAGGAGTATTTATACAAAAATAAAAATACATCCTTTATGATGCAGGAATGCTGTTATATCTGAGGAGGTAATACTTGCCGTATATTTTCTTTTCATGACAAAGAAACGAAACAAGAATAAATCCAGAAGTCCAACTCCCAACGTAGACCCTCACTATCAGGTCTCCTTCTCTAACATCAAGCGTCTATGTTTCAACCTTCCAGAGGTTGAAATCAAATTACAGAAGACTAAAACCTAACCAATTGTTCCTGTGCAAAACTGACATTGGACCAGCGAACGTACTATTTCATACACAAAAACGAACTTGACCTATTCCCTGAGAAGTACGTTCATGGGAAGCAACCAGTTTTGATCTGTATGGGGTTAAGTCAGGGAGTGACCATTTGTGCCAAATTCCATAAATTTCATCTTCAAACAAGCATGAATTAAAAAAAAAGTTGAATAAGTAAAAATAAAGATAAAACAGTTGCAGTGAAATGGTAATTAGAAAATAATGGATTTCACAACTAAAGTCAGCATTCAACATTTAAATGCTGTTGTGATCTTTATGCCAGTGAAATGCAGAAATGGCTTTTTTGATATTCTTGGTCAGTTATTGTGTATGTCCTTTGGTACATGTTGGGGATACAACACAAAGAATTTTCTTGATGGGAACAAACCATGTATCATCAATCTGTAGCTAATTGTATGTCTTGTGCCGTCCACGGAGATGCATGAACTTGACAGCTACATCACCTTCCTCTGCATTTATTTCATTCACGATACTAATCCATGAGAAAGATTTATAAATACAGGTTATATATTGGATTGGTGTGACGTCAGAGATATAAAGAATTGATGGCAAGTTAGTCATGAATATCAATATATAGTTCATCCACACTGGACAACTTATGGCCAATTTGTGAGGTTGACAATGATACAAAAGTGTGACTAGCTCTGGTTCCTGCCACTGGAAAACCTTGCTTCAAGCGACTTTCACACCTTCTCCATGGTTTCCTTACTGATCGCAAAGAAGCAGATGGCAGACATCTGGTAGATAGCAAGCATAGCTCTAAATAATCAAAGATTTGATTATTTAGAGGACGTTAGGCCACATGGCATTTTACTGAACCACCAATTTCATCACAAGGGGATTTTCTATGATTGGTGGCAAAGAAAACCCCCCTCACCTTTAATACCAAAGTCCTCCTTATGCAAGCATAAATTGATGAAATTCTTGAAGTTTTTATATTGAGCCCTGCAGCAATCATTTGTTCACGTGCGATAATAAGGTCTGGATTACGTGAACAGTCAGTGTCTGAGTTTGATACGCAAATGCAATGCCATGGGTGTTGTCATCGGAAATGAAACATAATGAAATGTGCTTTGGCTGCTGATCAGAATCTCGCTAGTAAATCACCACAGAGTGCAGGGTGCAATATTCCTTGCTGTAATGATAACTTTGAATTTCATCTTGTATTAAAAATTGAAAGTTTTCTACAAAGTCTCCCAAAACAAGGACCTTATTGGAACAAAGATTCTCTTTCTTTTGATTCAAGTATCTGGCTTGGCATTTTGCTAGATATGAGTGTTTAGTAAGATTATCAAAAGGTGTCAATCAACAGATCTTTATATTCTGTGTATGTTAATGTTGCATGGCCGGTTGTGTCCCATTGACTAAAATGAAACTCGTCATTAGGGTTCATATCATACAGCTCCTCATCCAAAATTTCTGCAATGCTTCTCTACCGGGGCAGTTTCCAAAGCAATGCATCATACACTCTTTGTTAGAAGAATCACAAACTAATTTTGAAATCAAATCTTTGTTAGTGATATTCCACTTCATGGCATCGACAAGTTTTGTATTCTGATGTATGTCACGGAACAGAATGTGTACCCATAGATCCAGCTAAAACACGTCACTTTGGATACATCTTTGCAAATTTGGAAAACCTCATCTTGATATTGGGATACTTCTATTTAAAAGCAACATACAGTTCATGCAAATTACAAACTATCAAGCTTTTTGGTTTGTGAACACCTTTTGCTAAACTGACAAAGTTCTTTCTGCCTAGCATTTGGCAGTTGTATTCATCATTCTCATACATTTGTATTATCATGTCGACTGTCCCCGGGAAAAACTAAGTTAGGTTTTGACAAAATACTATTTGTCAGTTCTCTGGCAGTTCGAACAACATACTCAGACACCTTGAAGAATTTGGAGCTGTATTCACAAGACCAGAAATCAGGAGCAAGTGTTATGATTTGGATTTGATCAGGAGTTGAAGCACTCTTTAATTGTGTCATCAACTGTCAACTCACATATTTCTTTGTGCACTGACGACAAAGAAAGTGACCTGGTGTTACATTATACCCTCTTGCCTCCAGATCTTTTGCCATCTGCAAAGATATCGGTCATTCACCTTTGACCTCTTGTGTTGTAAAAATCCACCACAACACTTCTTTGTGGTCTTTGCTTCATCACAAAACATATTTTGTTCCATCACAAACCATATTTTGTTCCATCACAAACAATATTTTGGAAATATTATTTATGATGGAAGCAAATGGTTGATAATTCAACTTCATTTTCTTTCAATCCAACTCTCTACAACAATGTCTCAACAATTCCTTGCTCCAAGTCTTATAGATTCTCAAGTCCCTTGAACCGATTATAATCAAACGTGTGACACTCAAATTGAGTTGACACCAACAAAGCCGCATAAGTAATCCAGTTTTCTGAAGAAAGGTAAAAAAGAAAATTAGAAACTATTTGCACTACATTTTGCTTACATACTTTTTTATAAGAAACACAAATTAATTTTGGATACATACTTCCAAAAGTTTCTTAATCAAATTTGTCACGTATTCTGGAAATGTACTTTAAGGACATTTTGTAAAGTAAACATAGTGTAGGTGTGAATATTTGGTACAAATACGCCATTTTCACTTTTTTCACAGGAGCCAATAAAGTAATGTAGGATTTGTTTTTTAACGCTCGCAAAACCATGCGTTTTTCTCGAGTGCAATCGACATTTGAGGAGAGGGGCAGTAATTTTTAAGAATATTAAAATGTGTATAAACCCCACGAAACACAAGAAATTGAAACAATTTTATATCTTTATGTTTTTTAGCCTTCTTAGATCACACATCAAGAAAAATTAGCCGTGCTTTGCATTTTGTTGATGTGCACTGACTTCAAGAAGTATGGTCAAGTCAAGAAATCTTGTGACTTTTAGAAAAATGCTGATTTTCAGGAAAACTGATGTTTTTTCCATCAAGTTTTGCTACTATAATCAACATTTTTATGTTTTCAAATTCCACATCGTTTTTAGTATCCCATCATGAAAAGCAATAAAATTTTTGCATTTTGATCATTTTAGGTCACTTTTATTATTTTGGAATTTCTGAAAAGTTTGATAGGACACACCTGGGGAAAAATTATTTTGTGAATTTGATTTTTTGACATTTTATGATGGATTAGCAATATTCAGGAAGCTATATAGAAAATTAGAGCGAAAAAATCATGTTTTCAGGAAAATATAAACAAAAGTTTAAAAAGTTGCGTCAAAATGACCCCCCCATAGTTTTGAAGGTTAAAAAGTTTCTCAAGTTTCTTAATCAAAATTGTTGGCTTGAGATAGTACTAGAAGTTTCTTAAGACTTTTACCATCCTATTACTAGTTTCTTATAAAACGCTTTCTTATAAAAAAAAAAAGCATACTTTTATCTGGCTTGGTGTTTCCAACCCTCATCAACTAATCTTGAAGACGGCTAGGTCGTTTAAATTGTTACCAGAACTTAACTATTTTAGTATCTGGCTTACTTCAAAATTTATTCCAAAATTAAGGTGTGACATAAGTGTAACACTTACATAAATTGATTATCACATCCAATGGGGGAGGGAATATTTTTCATTATCATCAAAAATATACCCTAACTTGACTTTCAAGAGAAACTGTGAGTGAACGAAACTAGAACTTTTAACCATTTTTGGTCCAGAGACAATTTATTGTGTCTAAAAAAAAGAAAATATGAAAACAGTAATGCAGTACCATACCAGCCACACCCTTTTTTAATTCGATTTTGGGGCACATGTGAAAAAATCTGAAACCCTTAATATCTCTATAAGGCTTCATTTTTTGAGAAAATCTGATGCCATTTTTGGATTCTTTGGGTCAAAAAACTTACTTGGGTAAATTTTCAGAGCCATACGATCTTTCAATCAGAAAATATTCAAAGAAATGACATCACAAAATTGTTATCTGGGCGTCACATGATGTGACTAGCGCCAAAACAAAAATTCTCTAAATCGGAAACCGCTTGGAGTTATGTGCTCAAATTTTCAGGATTTCTTAGTTCCTATGTTGTCTATCTGCAGTGCAAACTACAGCCAGATCTGGGGATATGGGTTTCAAAATCCCTATTTCTGGATGCTTTGGCATGGAATGACCCAGCAGAGACGAGCTCACAACGTCTCTTCTGTAGGAAAGAGGTTGAAGGGAAGAGAAAAAGTATACCTTACTAAGCTACAAAGTCTATTTTGAACACTGTCAGGGCAGGATAAGGTCTCTCTAGCTGCTCCTGCCCAGATGTGGCAACAGTACTCCAGTACTCCATCCTTACACAGGCAAAGAATTGTATCAGCAGTGAGATATCTACTGGAGTGGTAGAATGATCCCACCATTTTTCCAGCGACCTTGGTAACGGATTTGATGTATGTGTTCCATCTCAGACCAGGAGTAAAGGTCAAACCCAGAAGCTTAAAGCCTCACCAACATGTGAGCCATTCATTTCAATTGATGCCAGGCGGGGATCAGAGCATTGATGATGTAAAGATAGAAGCTTGGTTTTAGATTAAAAATAAAGCAACCACCTCTTTCATTTTCATTCTAAACAAATAAATTATAATATAAGGTATTTATTGTATTAACAAACAAATAGTAATATGAAGTATTTATTTAATTAAAATTGCTGGTAATATAAAGTATTTATTTTATTAAAAAATGAATAGTAATATAAAGTACTTATTTTTATTAAAAAATGAATAGTAATATAAAGTATTTATTTTATTAAAAAATGAAAAGTAATATAAAGTATTTATTTTTATCAAAAAATGAATAGTAATATAAAGTATTTATTTTATTAAAAAATGAATAGTAATATAAAGTACTTATTTTTATTAAAATATGATTAGTAATATAAAGTATTTATTTTATTAAAAAATGAATAGTAATATAAAGTATTTATTTTATTAAAAAATGAATAGTAATATAAAGTATTTATTTTTATTAAAAAATGAATAGTAATATAAAGTATTTATTTTATTAAAAAAATGAATAGTAATATAAAGTATTTATTTTATTAAAAAATGAATAGTAATATAAAGTATTTATTTTATTAAAAAATGAATAGTAATATAAAGTATTTATTTTTATTAAAAAAATGAATAGTAATATAAAGTATTTATTTTATTAAAAACTGAATAGTAATATAAAGTATTTATTTTATTAAAAAATGAATTGTAATATAAAGTATTTATTTTTATTAAAAAATGAATAGTAATATAAAGTATTTATTTTATTAACAAATGAATAGTAATATAAAGTATTTATTTTATTAAAAAACGAATAGTAATATAAAGTATTTATTTTATTAAAAAATGAATTGTAATATAAAGTATTTATTTTATTAAAAAATGAATAGTAACATAAAGTATTTATTTTATTAAAAACTGAATAGTAATATAAAGTATATATTTTTATTCAAAAAATGAATAGTAATATAAAGTATTTATTTTTATTAAAAAAATGAATAGTAATATAAAGTATTTATTTTTATTAAAAAATGAATAGTAATATAAAGTATTTATTTTTATTAAAAAAATTAATAGTAATATAAAGTATTTATTTTTATTAAAAAATGAATAGTAATATAAAGTACTTATTTTTATTAAAAAATGAATAGTAATATAAAGTATTTATTTTTATCAAAAAATGAATAGTAATATAAAGTATTTATTTTTATTAAAAAATGAATAGTAATATAAAGTATTTATTTTATTAAAAAATGAATAGTAATATAAAGTATTTATTTTATTAAAAATGAATAGTAATATAAAGTATTTATTTTATTAAAAAATGAATAGTAATATAAAGTATTTATTTTATTAAAAAATGAATAGTAATATAAAGTATTTATTTTATTAAAAAATGAATAGTAATATAAAGTATTTATTTTTATTAAAAAAATGAATAGTAATATAAAGTATTTATTTTTATTAAAAAATGAATAGTAATATAAAGTATTTATTTTTATTAAAAAATGAATAGTAATATAAAGTATTTATTTTATTAAAAAATGAATAGTAATATAAAGTACTTATTTTTATTAAAAAATGAATAGTAATATCAAGTACTTATTTTTATTTAAAAATGAATAGTAATATAAAGTATTTATTTTATTAAAAAATGAATAGTAATATAAAGTACTTATTTTTTATTAAAATATGATTAGTAATATAAAGTATTTATTTTATTAAAAAATGAATAGTAATATAAAGTATTTATTTTATTAAAAAATGAATAGTAATATAAAGTATTTATTTTTATTAAAAAATGAATAGTAATATAAAGTATTTATTTTATTAAAAAAATGAATAGTAATATAAAGTATTTATTTTATTAAAAAATGAATAGTAATATAAAGTATTTATTTTATTAAAAAATGAATTGTAATATAAAGTATTTATTTTTATTAAAAAATGAATAGTAATATAAAGTATTTATTTTATTAAAAAATGAATAGTAATATAAAGTATTTATTTTTATTAACAAATGAATAGTAATATAAAGTATTTATTTTATTAAAAAACGAATAGTAATATAAAGTATTTATTTTATTAAAAAATGAATTGTAATATAAAGTATTTATTTTATTAAAAAATGAATAGTAATATAAAGTATTTATTTTATTAAAAACTGAATAGTAATATAAAGTATTTATTTTTATTAAAAAAATGAATAGTAATATAAAGTATTTATTTTTATTACAAAAATGAATAGTAATATAAAGTATTTAT
This sequence comes from Euprymna scolopes, assembly GCF_053919585.1. Lineage (NCBI taxonomy): Eukaryota > Metazoa > Mollusca > Cephalopoda > Sepiida > Sepiolidae > Euprymna > Euprymna scolopes. The sequence goes on from NC_136500.1 coordinate 11,337,995, forward strand.
TTTTATTAAAAAATGAATAGTAATATAAAGTATTTATTTTATTAAAAAAATGAATAGTAATATAAAGTATTTATTTTTATTAAAAAATGAATAGTAATATAAAGTACTTATTTTTATTAAAAAATGAATAGTAATATAAAGTATTTATTTTTATTAAAAAATGAATAGTAATATAAAGTACTTATTTTTATTAAAAAATGAATAGTAATATAAAGTATTTATTTTATTAAAAAATGAATAGTAATATAAAGTATTTATTTTATTAAAAAATGAATAGTAATATAAAGTATTTATTTTATTTAAAACTGAATAGTAATATAAAGTATTTATTTTATTAAAAAAATGAATAGTAATATAAAGTATTTATTTTTATTAAAAAAATGAATAGTAATATAAAGTATTTATTTTTATTAAAAAATGAATAGTAATATAAAGTATTTATTTTATTAAAAAAATGAATAGTAATTTAAAGTACTTATTTTTATTAAAAAATGAATAGTAATATAAAGTATTTATTTTATTAAAAAAAAATGAATAGTAATATAAAGTATTTATTTTTATTTAAAAAATGAATAGTAATATAAAGTATTTATTTTTATTAAAAAATGAATAGTAATATAAAGTATTTATTTTATTAAAAAAATGAATAGTAATATAAAGTACTTATTTTTATTAAAAAATGAATAGTAATATAAAGTATTTATTTTATTTAAAAAAATGAATAGTAATATAAAGTACTTATTTTTATTAAAAAATGAATAGTAATATAAAGTATTTATTTTATTTAAAAAAATGAATAGTAATATAAAGTACTTATTTTTATTAAAAAAATGAATAGTAATATAAAGTATTTATTTTATTAAAAAATGAATAGTAATATCAAGCATTTATTTTTATTAAAAAATGAATAGTAATATAAAGTATTTATTTTATTTAAAAAAATGAATAGTAATATAAAGTACTTATGTTTATTAAAAAAATGAATAGTAATATAAAGTATTTATTTTATTAAAAAATGAATAGTAATATCAAGCATTTATTTTTATTAAAAAATGAATAGTAATATAAAGTATTTATTTTATTAAAAAAATGAATAGTAATATAAAGTATTTATTTTATTAAAAAATGAATTGTAATATAAAGTATTTATTTTATTAAAAAATGAATAGTAATATAAAGTACTTATTTTTATTAAAAAAATGAATAGTAATATAAAGTATTTTTTTATTAAAAAATTAATAGTAATATCAAGCATTTATTTTTATTAAAAAATGGATAGGAATATAAAGTATTTATTTTTATTAAAAAATGGATAGGAATATAAAGTATTTATTTTTTATTAAAATGACTGGTTAAAAAAAGTATTTCATTAACAAATAAGTGGTAATTTTTTTTTTTTAATTACATTTTCACCCCAAACAAGGCACATTGCCACTTTGATGTAGGGGGCTACTATTAGGGACACAGGCTACAGGGGTACTAGGTGGGGAATTGGGCAGCTAGATGTTGGTTCACGTTACACTTGAACTTCTACATGTCACTACAGTTGGGAAAGCAGGAATCTGGCAGGGAGTTCCAAAGTCTAGCAGTTCTGGGGAAGAAACTACTGGAGTAGAAGGCTCTCTTACATCTAGGGATCTCTACTGTGAAGGGGTGGGATTGTACTGCTCGTCGGGTTTGTCGGGGGTATTTACGTAGAGGGGTACAAGTGCTTGCAGCTCGTCGGAACATACACCGTTAAAGTACTTGTAGAACAGGCAGAGGGATGCTACATTGCGTCGATTGGACAGAGGCTGAAGCTTGGATGATAGTTCAGGACCTATTAGGTTGGCGACTATCTTTTGAACCTTGTCTAGGAGTGAGAGACTAGTAGCAGATACATCGGCCCAAATATGACAACAATACTCAATACATGGGCGAATGGTGGCCTTATAGAGGTACAGGATACTTTCAGGGGTCAGTAACTTTCTAGCATGGTAGAGAGAACCTACCTTTTTCGCAGCGGTCCTGGCAATGCTCTCAATGTAATTGTTCCAACTCATGTTTCTTGTGAACATTAGGTCGAGGAGTTTAAAAGATGTGCTTTCAGATAAAGAGTCTTTGGCCATTGCTATTGGTGGTAGAGAAGGTTTCTTGTAATTATTGAAGGAAACAAGTTTAGTCTTGGTGGCATTGAATGTGACCATCCATTTTTGTCCCCATTCTACTACAGATTGGAGGTCATTCTCTAATGTTTCTACCATTTCTTTAGATATGTGTTCATTTGTTTTCCTGTCGTGCCTGTTATAGTGTGTGGTGTCGTCAGCATATATACCCATCTCACAGACAATTTTGTCAGGAAGGTCATTTATGAATATTAGGAATAATAGAGGTCCAAGGATAGACCCCTGAGGCACTCCCGCATTTATATCATATTGTTTAGATGTATGGCCATCGAGGACAACCTGGATTTTTCTCTTATCTAAGAAGGATTTAATTATGTTAAGTATTCTTCCAGTGATACCGTATGATCTGATTTCCCTGAGAAGACCTTCGTGCCTTACTCTGACAAAAGCCTTAGATATATCTAGAGCTACCACTCTACCCTCTCCTGCTTTGTCAAGTGAATGGTATATACGCTCAGAGATTACAGTTAGAATGTCTGCTGTGGAACGGGCTCGCCTAAATCCATATTGTTGGTCGGTAAGAAGTTTAGCATCTGTAAGGTGATGGACTAGAGCTTGGTTAATTATGGACTTGAATATTTTGGCAAAAAGTGGGAGGAGGCTAATGGAGCGATAATTTAATGAGTCTGTTCTTTCGTCAGAATTCTTGAAAATTGGTACCACAGAAACAGTTTTCCAGCAGTCCAGAAAGCAAGATTCATTAAGGCATTTGTTGTAAAGTTTGGAGAGGATAGGAGCTACTTCGGCAGATCACTTTTTTAATAGCACAGCCGGGATGAAATCAGGTCCACATGCTTTTGCAGTGTCAAGATTTTTTATAATGGCATGCACCTGAGAAGGGGTAATTTTCAGATCGTCAAGTGTGGTGTCTGTCCACAAAGGAAAGTCTGGGAGAGGTTGGTTAGCAGGGTGTAGTGTGGAGTTGGAGGCAAACCAACTGGCAAGCATGTTAGCCTTCTCGATTGCTGAGTAAACAACTTCATGATTGTTGATTGCCCATTATTTACTACATTGTTATAGATTTTCCAGAAGTCACGGGTTCCTAATTTCTGAGCTTCGATGCGTTTTTGGGTGGTTTCAGTAAATTCTCTCTTAGCTGTCACTATTTCTTTCTTACAGTTACTTCTGGCTTCTATATACTTCTTCTGTTTGAACTGGATTTATGTCGGTCAAATCTGTGGTACGCGTGCTGCCTTTGCATGATGGCAGCTGCACATGTCGAAGTAAACCATTGAGGAGAGTGGGGCTTGCTATAAAATTTCCGCATGGGAACATGTGCTTCAATTGCTGTTTTGAACCATCCAGTGGTCTCATTTGGGCACTGTTCAGCAGGAAGTGAAAAGACATTTCGCCATGGGGCATCTCTAATGAGATCCCTGATGGCTTCCCAGTCGGCCTTTTTATAATATCTTGTTTTGAGCAATGGCTCTTCCATTTTGGCTCTAGAGTTTAGGGTGATTTTAACTATTATCACTATATGATCAGCATTCCTAAGTGGGCTGTGGGCGTTCGTAACACAATCATCAGGAACTGTGGTCAGAAACAGATCTAAAAGTGATGCGTGTTGCTCTTGCTGGTCAGGGAAATGGGTTGGAAACGTAACAATCTGTGATAGGGAATGAGATATAGAGAAGCTATGTGTTGTGCTACCAGCTACATCTGTGTAATCAGAGAATCCAAGCCAGTTACTGTGGTGGAAACTGAAGTCACCAAATACATGAACTTGTGCACTAGTGTCGAGGGAAAGTGTTGTATCTATGCTGTCAGAGACACATAAAGGCTAGATCGTCTGATTCTAGTTTTCTCTCTCTCTAGTCAGGGGAAGAGTGTTTTGAAAACAGACTTCAAGCCTGTGCATATGTCTGTCAGAGTCCTTACAGCAGAGTGGGAGATATCCAGGCATGTTAACGTAGTTAGAGGGGATGGAGGAGTGTAGGTTAGTCTCACTTAGCGCTAAGATATCCAGGGTGTTTGTTAGAAGAAATGCTTCAACATCATTTAAATTAGTTCTAAGCCCACGGATGGTAGTAAATGCAAGCCTCAAGGGAGGAAGCAATTTGATTTTCTTTGAGTTTTGTCCTGGTTTAAGCTTAATTTTAGATTGTACTGTCATTTTTTTTTTTTAAGTTTCAGTTAGGTAAGGTTTGCTGAACAATTGGTTATGCAGAACACCAGGCATGCAACACAAGTAGACCATCAGCTAACCTTCCATCTACTAGGACTGTGGCCTCAGGAAAGCCCACTGGGGATGAGTGCAGGGTCCCTTTCCATGCGCGACATGGCACTACAAACATCCCGATATTATTCAACTGTTGATGGAGCAGGCGCTCTAAGCGCTACCAAAGAGGTTTTTTGGGGGTTTTTTTTACATAGGCGTCACCACTTATCAAGGCCGATAAGCCACTCAAGGATAAGGGTTAAAGAGTGCACAGCAGTCAAAAGGACAATATAGTAATCGATAGTAATGGAAGTTTCATAAATTTGTTAACTTAAGTAGAACGGCTCATCAGAAACTTGTTCACGTTGGACTTGAAGACAACCATATTATAGACAGCTGGAAAGCAGGAAAATGGAAGACAATTCCACAGGCATGCAGTTCTAAGAAAGAAGCTTTGTTCATGGAATCTATGTTTAGGTTTAGGCACAGATAAAGAGTGGGGGGAATTATTGATAGTGTTTCAGCTAGACGAGTGTTTCTTGTGAAAGTTTGGCGAGGGGGGACCATAGATTGAAGCCCAGTCGAACACTTTCCATGAAAATAACGATAAAGCAAAGACAAACTCGCAACATCTCTTCTGTGAGATAGAGGTTGCAGCGAAGAGAAAAGGGCATCTCCCACCAGGCCACGAAGTCTATTTTGAACCCTATCAAGGCAGGGCAAGTCTTTTCTAGCAGCTCCTGCCCAGATGTGGCAACAGTATTCCATCCTTGGACATATCTGGCTCTTATATAGATAGAGAATTGCATCAGCAGTGAGATATCTACTTGATTGATAGACGGATCGATCATTTTTCCAGCGTAGATGTACGTGTTCCATTTAAAATCAGGAGTAAAGGTCAAGCCCAGAAGCCTGTCAAAACTTGAGGCCTCCCCAAGACGAGAGCCATTCATTTTAATTGATGCTAGATGGGGATCAGAACGTTAATGATGTAAAGCTTGGTGTTAGATGCATTAAAAGTAACCAACCACTCCTTTCCCCATTGTATAACATGATCAAGATCAGAAGAGAGAGAATCGGAGAGAACTTGGTCTTAGATGTGATACTACAGATGGTAGTGTTGTCAGCAAAAATGTCTACGAATGATGTAAGGATGTGATTTGGAAGATTATTAATATAGATCAGGAAAAGAGTTGGGCCCAAGATGGACCCCTGAGGGATTACAGCATTAATACTGTGAGCTTCTGATTTTTGCCCATCAACTACTACTCTTATGAACCTATCAGAGAGCAATGATTTAATAATTGAGAAGACATTTCCAGCTATACCATAGCTGGAGATCTTGTGAAGTAAACTTTTATGCCATACCCTATCAAAGGCTTTTGATATGTCAAGAGCAATTGCCCTAGAAAGGTTGCCTCTGTCAAGAGATTCGCTAATTCTATGAGATATAACTGTAAGCACATCTGCTGTAGATCTAGCAGAACGGAAACCATATTGTGTGTCACTAAGAAGATTATTTTTGCTGAGATGGTTAAATACTTCTGTATTTAACACAGATTCCAGCAACTTACTCATGACGCACAGGAGACTTATTGGCCTGTACTGAGAGGGAGATGAACGATCACCTGAATTCTTAAATACAGGGCATACTGATGAGATTTTCCAGGGTGATGGGAAGCAATTCTCCTTAAGACAATATTTAAACAGTTTTGTAAGTATGGGCGCTAGTTCTGGTTGAAGTTTTTTGAGTACTATAATTGGAATACCGTCAGGGCTGGTTGCTTTACTGGAATCAAGGTTTTTGATTAGCTTGGCAACATCACATACAGATATTTGTATATCACATAGCGTGTTTTCTGATACAGGAGGAAATATTGGGGGTTGGCGGCCTTGGTCGCAAAGGGTAGAATTAGCTGCAAAGTTCTTGGCAAAGAGTTTGGCTTTGTCTGATGCTGACGAGATTAACTCAGGTCCATTGATGATAGTTGGGATAGAGCACACGCTTCTGTTCAGGATTCTGTTTGCTATTTGCCAAAACTGGTGGGAACCAAGCCACTGCTCAGCTACTTTGGACTTGATGGACTGAGCATAGAACTCTCTTGCATTCTTTATTACTTTCTTACAATGGTTGCTGGCAGTCCTGAAAGCGGCTTTAGTTTCCATTTTTTTTTTTTTTACAAGGTGGTCACCACTTATCAAGGCCCGGAAGCCACTCAGGGATAAGGGTTATTGTAAGTACAGTACGTTAGTGTGGATATTTAAAGTGTCTACTTAAGGGGGCGGTTCATCAGGAATTTGTTTACGTTGAACTTGAAGACATCCAAGCTGTAACGTTGGAAGCAGTGGAAAAAGTGATTTCTGTGTGCAATAGTAGCAGCACATTCTGGAGAGAATCATGGCTGGCTGTTAGGTTTTTGCTGGAACTTTTTCAAGGGCATGAAATGGTCTATACCTACAATTAACCATTCCGTCAGGTCTGATACTATAGACGACACATCCTCTTTAAACATGGAACGCAGAGAAAGATCCAATATAAATGTATGGAAACTATCCCAGTCAGCCTTAGTGTATCGATATACTGTACGATGGAGAGGTACGTCTGAGGACTTATTATATTTCATTTTTATCTTAATTGATACAACTGAGTGGTCGGAAGATCCAAGAGGAAACAGAATGGAAACTGAACATAGTTCAGGGCAAGTTGTGAGAAAAAGGTCTAGGAGACTCACATACTGGCCGTCATTGTCAGGCACACGGGTGGGTTCATGAACAATCTGAGTGAGGTCATACGCAATGGAGAAATCATGACAGAACCTCCCCTCATCATCGGTCTTGTTTGAATGGGTCAACCATTCCACATTGTGAACATTGAAGTCTCCACATACGTGAATGTTAGCTGAAGGATAAGCAGATAGGACTTGGTCAATTTTCTCAGATATGCTTTTAAAGATAGTAATTTCGCTGTTATGGGGGCGATAGAGAATAAATATAAATACGATAGTGTGAGCTAGTGCAACTCGGAAGCACATATAGGGTAAGGATCTTCTCTGGAGATGTCCCTACTATATGGAAAGCCATCTTTAATATAGGCACATATTCTATGCCCATGGCGATCTTGGAGGTCAGATTTGGAAGTTAAGTTAGAGTATGCTTTAATTACGAACTCATTTAGGGAAAGTCTGTCCAATTCCGGTTTCGTTTAAAAATAAAAGGTCTGGTTTAGTCTCCTGTAATTGGACTTCAAGCTCTGGAAGGTTAGAACGTAGACCCCTGATGTTGGAGAAGGAGACATGGTAGTGGGGGTCTACGTTGGAAGTTGGAGAACCGGGTTTAATCGCGTATTTTTTATTGAAACTTGTCATGATGGAATTTTGGAGTTTGTGGACTAGGTCGTCAGACTTGCTTAGAGCAGGACAGAGAGGGGAAACTAAGAGAAAAAAGTAACAAAGAATATTTTTTTTTTTTTGTAGAACATAAGGTAAAGCCGTAACAATTACCCACTAATATGGCATCAAGAGGCCCTACCAGAAGCTACTGCATGGTCCAGAATCCATTCACCAAATGGCAATACAGCAGCCCCAGTACTTTGCACCTGATGATAAGACAGCCTCCTTAGTGGTTAATCCAAGGTTCGGGTTCCTGACTATCAGGCGGATAATGTCAGCCCAAATAAAACGTTTACCTCCAGCACCCTTACTAGTGACATGGCTACAAGGATAGACATAGAAACAGAAAATTTCCGCCATCTCTGTCGACTGCTCACGCAAAATACTGCCAACCTAGAATACAGCTTCCCTTTGTCAGAAAAATCACTCATTAAAAAAAAAAAATTGAGGACCGAGTGACAAATAAAGAGAAGCGAGAGTAACAGGAGCTGCCGACAACACTTCCACAAAGCGTTCTCTACTCTCCTTTAAAAAAACAACAAATCTACTAAGTATTTTACTTAATAAAGTCCAACTGGCGTGTTTTTTAAATGGAAAGTATGGTGATAGATTCACCTCTCACGAATTAACAATGAATACAATTTCCTAATCTGTTCATGCAACCAACTTGGTAGATATAATAAACATTTATGACGAGAAAATGCTATCATTAAATAAAGCAATCAGGAAATAAAAATATAAATTAAGTACTGAAATAGAATGTAGTTAGTAATATTTGAAATTAAACATAAAAATTAAAATACACTTATCTCGAACACGCTTCATCTCCAGATTGCAAACTGATTTGAAAAGAGTTTTAGCTTTAACAATATCAGCGTTCCAAAATACTTTTTAATTTATTTATTATTTTTTTTTTTTAATTAACCGTTAAAACAAAAACGTGATCGCTTTCTGAGGGCTCCTATACTACCAGTCGGGAACAGCAGCCAGGAACTGTCATCCGGTACCCTCAACCCATCAGACGATGGTCATCCCAATCTACTTGTACTGGCATTATGATGTTCAAGCACTCCCAACTGCTCAGTTTAGAGAGGGACGGGATGTGTCGGGACAGGGTTCATTGCCCAAGTCAGGAAACAAGATCAACCACTGAGTGTGTCTGTCGAATCCCTGTGCTTCGACCTCTACACCTGGCTAATAGGCAAAGAAGGAATATGCAAGCCGGGCGATAGACAGTGCCTATCTACTCCTTAAGCAGTTTAGGTTTGCAGACCGGTAATTTGTTTGAGTCACCAGCTCTAGGAAGGATGTCATCCAAGAATGGAGGGGCCTCCCTTCCCTTAGGTTTAGCTTCAGAGTTTTCCTTCTCCTAGACGGATGACCTGGGAAGATCTACAAGTCCATCAGCACCGAGAAGGTTTACCCCGCGCCTGGGTCCTAATCCTGGTATTTCTGCAACTCCACATGGTAGTTAATGTTACTGGTTAGTATGTAAATGTTGTGCCGGAGAAATTCCACTCCTCAAAGTGATTAAGGGACATTTCTATTATATTGTTACTGGAGGAGGGGGTGAGTAAAAGTTCATGCAGTGAAAGCAACCATATTTGCAACAGGTTAGTTGGAAAGAGTTAAGATATGGTTTAATATAAAGTATTCATTTCATTAAAAAATGACTGGTATATGAAGTAGTTATTTTATTAAAAAATTACTGGTAATATAATGTATTTATTTTATTAAAAAACAAATGATAATATAAAGTATTCCATTAAAAAATTATTGGTAATATGAAATATTTATTTTATTAAAAAATGACTGGTATTATAAAGTATTTCTTTTATAAACAAATAAATGGTAATATAAAGCATTCTATTAATAAATAAACAGTAATATAAGCTATTTCATTAATAAATTAATTGTAAGATAAAGATTTTATATATAAATGAATGGCAATATAAAGTATTTATTTTATTAACTAGTGGGACCTGTGGAAATTCCACAGCGGCATTTTTCATATGTAATATATTGTTGCTGGGCATTCTGTAGCCGTTCTGTTCAGCATGAAGGAAGGCAAAATCATATTATTCTAGCCCTTTTATTACAACTGTATCGCCCCCTTACTAAAACAATAACTTTGATATATTTCCAGGGCTGATTATTTCATTACAAACACATCGGTCAATTAACTCATATTTCATCATTTTTCATAATTATTGAATATGTTACTATGTTCGACAATAATTTATGATAATTTTAACCCACATTATCGCCTCTCCCCTTACTAAATTAAAAAAAATTGATATATTGTATGGGCTGATTATTTCATTAAAAAATCCACAACTATCAATTAACTCACATTTCATCATTTTTCATAATTCTTGGATATGGTACTAATTTCAACAATAATTGTTCATCATTTAAACTTACCATACCGAACACCTTACTAAAATAATAGCTTTGATATATTGTCTAGGCAGATTATTTAATTACAAACACACCAATCAATTAATTCACATTTCATCATTTTTCATAATTCTTGAAAATGTTACTAATTTCAACAATCATTTTTTATCATTTTAACCGACATCATCGACTCCCCTTACTAAAATAATAACTTTGATATATTGTCTGGTCTGATTATTTCATTGCAAACACACTAATGCATTAAATCACATATTATCATTTTTCATAATTCTTGGATATGTTATTAATTTCGACAATCTTTTTCATAATTTAAACCATTTTTATCCCCTTTTCTTACTAACATAATAACTTTGATCTATTGTCTGGACTGATTATTTTATTATAAACACACCCATCATTAAACTCACATTTCATGATTTTCCATAATTCTTGGATATATTACTCATTTCGACGATAATGTTTTGTAATTAAAACCATCCCTACCGCTCTCTCTTACTAAAAATAATTACTTTAATATATTGTCTGGGCGTATTATTTCATTGTAAACACACTAATGCATTAAATAACATTATCATATTTTTCTTGAATATGTTACTAATTTCGACAATCATTTTTCATAATGTAAACCATCCTTATCGCCCTCTCTTACTAACATAATAACTTTGAAACATTGTCTGGGCTGATTATTTTATTATAAACACACCAATCAATTAACTCACATTTCATCATTTTTTGTAATTCTTGGGTATGTTAGTAATTTTGACAATATTTTTTTTATAATTTAAACCATCCTTATCGCCCACTTTTACTAAAAACTAACTTTGATATATTGTCTGGGCTGATTATTCAATAAAAAACACAACTATCTATTAACTCACATTTCATCAATTTTTATAATTCTCGGATATGTTATTAATTTTGACAATCATTTTTTATATATTTAACCCACATTATTAACCACCCACTACTAAAAAATAACTTTGACATTATCTTGGCTGATTATTTAATTTCAAACACACCAATCAATTAACTCACATTTCGTCATATTTTATAATTCTTGGATATGTTACTAATGTCAACAATCATTTTTCATCATTTTAGCCCACATCATCACCCCCTTTATTAAAATAATAACTTTGATATATTGTCTGGTCTGATTATTTCATTGCAAACACACTAATGCATTAAATCACATATCATTTCTCATAATTCTTGGATATGTTAATAATTTCGACAATCAGTTATCATAATTTAAACTATCCTTATCGCCCTCTTTTACTAACTTAATAACTTTGATATATTGTCTGGGCTGATTAATTTATTATAAACACACCAATGAATTAACTCAAATTTAATCATTTTTTGTAATTCTTGGATATGTTACTCATTTTGACAATAATTTATAATTTAAACACACCTTAGGGACCTCTCTTACTAAAATAATAATTTTGATATATTTCCTGGGCTGATTATTTCATTACAAACACACCAATGAATTAACTCACATTTAATCATGTTTCATAATTCTTAGATATGTTACTAATTTCGACAATAATTTTTCATAAGTTTAACATATCTTACAGCCTCCCCCTTACTAAAACAATAACTTCGATATATTGTCTGGGCTGATTAATTCATTACAAACACACCAATCAATAACTCACATACCATCATTTTTCATAATTCTTGGATATGTTACTAATTTTAACAATCATTTTTTATAATTAAAAACCCACATTATGTCCCCCCTACTATTAATATAAGAACTTGGATATATTGTCTGGGCTTATTATTTCATTACAAACACACCAATCAAGTAACACACATTTCATCATTTTTCATAATTCTTGGATATATTACTAACTTTGATAATAATTTTCATAACTTTAACCCACTATTTTGCTCTCCCTTACTTAAATGATAACTTTGATATATTGCCTGGGCTGATCATTTCATTACAAACAAATCAATCAATTCCGGGTATTCTCATAGTATATATGTTCCACTCATCCAATCACGGGTGACGCCGCATATTCTGCTAGTATATATCTTTCACCTATCTCATTCGATCCCGAGCGACACTGGGTATTCTGCTACTATATGTTTTCCACCTATCTCATTCAATACTGGGTGACACTTTCTGTTAGTATATTTTTTTTTTTTTTTTTTATTACATTTTCACCCCAAATAAGGCACATTGCCACTTTGGTGTAGGGGGCTACTATCAGGGGAAACATCTACTGGGGTACTATGTAGGGATTAGGGCAGCGAGATGTTGGTTCACGTTGCACTTGAACTTATGCATGTCAATACAGTTCGGGAAGCAGTGACCTGGAATGGAATTCCAAAGTCTAGCAGTTCTGGGGAAGAAACTACTGGAGTAGAAAGATCTTTTACATCTAGGGATCTCTACAGTGTGGGGGTGGGATTTTGTAGCTTGTCGGGTCTGTCGAGGGTGTTCACGTCGTGGGGGCACAAGTGCTTGCAATTCTTCAGAGCATTCACCATTATAATACTTGTAGAACAGGCAGAGGGATGCAACGTTTCGACGATGGGACAGAGGCTGAAGTTTAGATGCCAGTTTAGGGCCTATCAGATTTGCGACTCTCTTTTGAACCCTGTCAAGGAGCGAGAGACTAGTAGCTGATGCACCGGCCCAAATATGACAGCAATACTCCATACATGGGCGAATAGTGGCCTTATAGAGGTACAGGATACTTTCGGGTGTTAGAAGTTTTCTAGCATGGTAGAGAGAGCCCACCTTCCTTGCAGCGGCCCTGGCAATGCCCTCGATGTAATTGTTCCAGCTCATGTTTCCTGTGAACGTTAGGCCAAGGAGCTTGAGAGACGTACTCTCAGATAAAGAGTCGTTGGCCATTGCTATAGGTGGTAGAGAAGGTTTCTTGTAATTATTGAATGAAACCAGTTTTGTCTTGGTGGCATTGAACGTTACCATCCATTTTTGTCCCCATTCCACTACTGATTGGAGATCATCCTCTAGTGTTTCTGCCATTACTTTAGATATATGTTCATTTGTTTTCCTGTCATGCCTGCTATAGAGTGTGGTGTCATCAGCATATATACCCATCTCAGAGGCAATCTTGTCGGGGAGGTCATTTATGAATATCAGGAACAGCAGAGGTCCAAGGATAGATCCCTGGGGCACTCCCGCATTTATATCATATTGTTTAGATGTAGGACCGTCGAGGACAACTTGGATTTTTCTCTTATCTAAGAAGGATTTAATTATGTTAAGTATTCTACCAGTGATACCGTAAGATCTAATCTTCCTGAGGAGACCCTCATGCCATACCCTGTCAAAAGCCTTAGATATATCTAGAGCTACTGCTCTGCCCTCTCCCGCTTTGTCCAGTGAATGGTATATGCGTTCAGAGATTACAGTGAGGATGTCTGCCGTGGAACGGGCTTGTCTAAATCCATATTGATGGTCGGTCAGAAGTTTAGCATCTGTAAGGTGCTGGACTAGAGCATGGTTAATTAAGGTCTCAAATATTTTGGCAAAAAGTGGGAGGAGGCTAAGAGGACGATAATTTAATGGGTCAGTTCTTTCGCCAGAATTCTTGAATACTGGTACTACAGAAGCAGTTTTCCAACAGCTCGGAAAGCAAGATTCATTAAGGCATTTGTTGTAGAGTTTGGAGAGAACTGGAGCTACTTCGGCTGAGCACTTTTTTAATAGCACAGCTGGGATGAGGTCGGGTCCACATGCTTTGGAAGTGTCAAGGTTTTTTATGATAGCATGCACCTGAGCAGGGGTGATTTTCAGATCGTCTAGCGTGGCGTCTGTCCGCATAGGAAATTGAGGTAGGGGGTGGTTTAGAGGGTCCAGTGTGGAGTTTGAGGCAAACCGACTGGCAAGCATGTTAGCCTTCTCGGTTGCTGAGCAAAGAACCTTGTGATTGTTGGTTAGTGGGGGAATTATTGATTGCCCATTATTTACTACACTGTTGTAGATTTTCCAGAAGTCACGAGTTCCTAGTTTTTGTGCTTCGATGCGTTTTTTAGTGTTTAGTGGTTTCCGTAAATTCCCTCTTAGCTGTCGCTATTTCTTTCTTAACGTTACTTCTAGCTTCTATGTACTTCTGTCTGTTTGAACTGGACTTATGTCGATTAAACCTGCGGAATGCATGCTGCCTTTGAGCAATGGCAGTTGCGCAAGTCGAAGTAAACCATTGGGGAGAGTGGGGCTTGCTATAGAATTTCCGCATGGGAACATGCGCTTCGATTGCAGTTTTGAACCATTCAGTGGTCTCGGTTGCACACTATTCAGCAGGAAGAGAAAAAATATTTCCTCATAGGGCGTCTCTGATAAGATCTCTAATAGCTTCCCAGTCAGCCTTTTTATAATATCTCGTTGTTTTGAGCACTGGCTCTTCAGTTTTGGGTCTAGAGTTTAGGGCGATTTCAACCATTATCACTGCATGATCAGCGTTCCCAAGTGGGCTGTCGGCTTTCGTTACACAATCATCAGGAACTGTGGTCAAAAACAGATCTAATAGTGATGCGTGTTGTTCTTCCTGATCAGGGAAGCGGGTTGGAAAAGTAACAATTTGCGATAGGGAGTGAGATACAGAGAAGCTATGAGTTGCGCTGCCTGCTGCATCTGTGTAAGTAGAGAATCCAAGCCAGTTTTTGTGATGGACATTAAAGTCGCCAAATACATGTACTTGGGCGCTAGTGTCGAAGGAGAGTGCTGTGTCTATGCTGTCAGATACTTTGTTTATTATGGTGCAGTCTTGGGTCGAGGGAGAGCGGTAGAGAAAGTAAAAGTAGCTAATGTTGTGTTGCATTATTAGTCTAAAGCACATAAAGGCTTGATCATCCGTTTCTAGGTTTGTTTCTCTAGTCAAGGGAAGGGTATTACGAATGTAAACTCCAAGTCCGTGCATATGTCTGTCAGAGTCCTTACGGCAGAGTGGGAGATATCCAGGCATGTTAAAGTAGTTAGAGGGGATGGAGGAGTGTAGGTTAGTCTCACTTAGTGCTAAGATATCCGGGGTATTTGTTAGGAGAAATGCTTCAACATCAGCTAAATTAGTTCTAAGCCCACGGATATTTGTGAATGCAAGCCTCACAAGGGAGGAGGCAAGTTGGATTTGTTTGACCCTAAGCCTGGTTTAAGCTTATTTTTAGATTGTACTGTCATCATGTTTTTTAACGAGTTTCAGTTGGGTTAGGGGAAGCCGAACAGGAGGTTATGCAGAATATCACACATGCATCACAAGTAGACCATCAGCTGACCCTCCATCAACTAGGACTGTGGCCTCAGGAAAGCCCACCGGGATGAGTGCAGGGTCCCTTTCCATGCGCGCCATGGCACTGCAAACATCCCGATATTATTCAACTGTTGATGGAGCAGCCGCTCTAAGCGCTACCAAAGAGTTAGGGCTCCTGTACTACCAGTCGGAAACAGCAGCCAGTAACTGTCAATCCGGTACCCTCAATCCATCGGAGGAAGGTCAACCCAATCTAATTGCTCAGGCATATGTGGTACTCAAGCATTCTCAAGTGCCCAGCTTTAGGGGTGGGGTGTGTCGGGAGTGGGGAAACGGCGTTCATTGCCCTAGACAAGAAACAAGATCTACCACTGGGTGTTTATCTCATTCAAACCCGGGACTGACTTCATGTCTGCCACCCCACTATTAAAAATATACATTAAATAAAGTAATGTTTAAATCATAAACGGTTTCAGCCATTTCTGGGACTAACTTTATATCCTCACCCCACTGCTAAAAATATACATGAAATAATGTAATGTCTAAATAGTAAACTGTTTCAGCCCTTTCCGGGACTGACTTCATATCCCCCCACCCCATTGTTAGAGTCATGTTTAATGCGTAAACGGTTTCAGCCATTTCCGGGACTGATTTCATATCCCCCCCACACTACTGTTAAAAATATACATGAAATAAAGTAATGTTTAAATTGTAAACGTTTTAAGTCATTTCCGGGACTGACTTCATATCCCTCACCCCACTGTTTAAAATATACTTGAAATAAAGTAATGTTTAAATCATAAATTGTTTCAGAAGCTTTTAAAAATTAATACATAAGAACATTAACACGGTTAGAAATTAGGCAACCATTGCTTCAACATGAATTTCTGAGTGTAGTATCAGTCTCAACATTCCAGTGACTTAAATCCCCCCCTTCTTTTGGTCTTGGTTAATGGAGGAGAAATCCTTCATTACTGATACAATTTTTATTTTTGTTACTGACCAGAGTGCCCCTTTTGGAGAGCTGGTTTCCCCCCAAATTTTTAACCGACCTCATGTCCAACTCTGCTCTTGTGGGGAGGCAAGTAAACAAAAAAAAATAATCAGAAGGGACATTTCCAGGGCATTTTGTAATTAAATCAGAAATTACTTTTCCCAGTTACTTTTGTAATATTAAAACTTTGTTACATTAAATATAGTACCTATTTACAATGCCTCCCCATGGGACAGATTTAGAGACCAGGGTTCTTTTTTTAACGTGGAGAAAAGGAACAAAAAATTGTCTTAGTCGTAAAGGATTCCTCCTCCACTAAGAGAGAAGAAATTGAAAACTAGCATCTGAAGAACAGATACTACACTTTGATCTTGGCCAAAAGGCCAAGAAGAACAAATCCTTTTTATTAGCTTTGCCTCAACAGCGACACCAATTTTTTTTTTGTTTCTAACACACAAAAGAACACACACGCTATTGTATTAATATATAGATAAATTATGGTAATATAAAATACTCATATTTTTTTCTTTTTTCACTTATTTTTGTGCTGACTTAGAATTGCACTTATTCTGAAAAACAAAACTGAAGTAAAACTTTTATGTTGTACTTACTTTATGTGGAATGAAAATGTTATATTCTAAAAATTACAAGAATTGATTGAGTGTTTTTTACGATTTTTAGCAATTAAGTATTTATAGCAGCCTTTGATGGCCCACTGCTTCTAGAGAGTGATTAAGGGGAAGGTTTTATAATTATATAAACTGACCTTTCTAAAAAAAAAAAAAAAAAAACGTCTTTTGTATATTTATTTTTTTTAACCTTTCACGATTTCATGTTATATTAATACATTGTTTTTTTCATATTGTATGTTTATGTTGTCTCTCCGACATCCTATTAAAAAAAAAAAAAAAATAGCCAAACTGAATTGTTTACTCTTTAATTCAATCAAATATAGCAACCGTTTTTTTTTTTTTTTGCATAAATCACGTTCTAAAATTTTATTTTCTTAAATAAAAAAATACACTTGATCAAATTACGTGATTTTTGGAATATGTAATCTTAATTCTGTGACGGGTGCATACATCATGAAAACTTTACTGCATTATTTTTAATTTAAATTTTTTAAATAAGTGCAATTCTAAATAAGCATGACTTTATTTAACAAAGTAATCAATAACAAAAATGATAAAAATTAATCAAAATCAAGATTTGATATGTCAGCTTAAATGCTATCTATGTCAAACTAAAAGATAACTAAAAAAAATCTACACATCTTTCATTTAATGAAATATTCATGATAAATAATGGATGCAAATTTCTTACCTTCAAATGTATCTTTTGTAAAATACGTGACAATAAAGGCGTTAATAACTTGGCGTCTAATTCATTGATGAAATCAACAGCTTTCTTGATACTACATGAAAAGAAACAGAAAAACAAAATTAGGCTTTTTAGACTACAACAGAATTTGGATTTATTTTCACATTAATTTCTTATGTAATAAATTTCAAAATTCCATTTTAAGAAAACAATTGCTTTTTTACCAATTTTGATTGTTTTACAAAAAAAAGTTTATAGAAATAAAATTCAGCTTCTATTTTGTCACTGTCACATTATTTTGCTGGTCTGTAAAACAAAATTTAAGCTGCACTTTCAACCATTACCAACTAGCAGAAAATTACTGTTGTTAACCAAGAGCACAAACTACCATGTGTGTGCAGTGTGGTGATATATGGAAACGAAATTTGGCCAGTAAGAGTTGAGGACGAGTTGCATGAAGCGAAATAATATGCGGACGATACGATCAATGTGTAATGTGAATTTAAGACAGGTTTAGTTCTTCAGAAGAAGATTCAATTTGGACATCATAGATGTGCGCACAACTTCAAAATCACTTGATTCGGCGTTAAATAACCTGAAAAGGGTTGATATGCCGGAAACCAAAAACAACCAACCAATCTTATCTTGAGCATTATTTTCATAACGTTTCACATGATATAACCTCTGACTTTCTTTAGCTCTATCCTGTCGAACTTGCAAATCTTTTCTGTCAAACTTGCAAATCTGCACGGAATTTCAAACGGAACCTTTATTTAATCCATGCAGCTAGCATGCTCTCATTCCATTATCATAGCTGGGTAGAAGTCTTAAGAAATTTGAAAATGTATCGCCCACGCTGAGGATTGAACCTTTAACCTCCAGAAGAGTTTTACTTAAAACTAAATTTTACAAAGTTTGCTATCAATTATGTTACGAATCCTTGCGAACACTCAAAATAACACTCGGGATGAGAACAGTAGTCCGAATAAACCAAATAATGCAAATTATCAATCCTCATCTCAAGAAATTCAAAAACATAATCGATCAGCGTTATTCATAAGATGCAAAAACAACAAATGAACAATCAAAAAATACAGCTTTGTATCATACGGGTCATGTTGCTGCATCAGTATGACTATCATTTTTATGATAGTGTGATAAAGTCAATGTGTGATAAAGTCAATGAAAGTGAATAAACAGAATTTGTTACATCTCCTTTTTATTATTGTACTAGCATTTCAGCCCGGCGTTACCCGGTCATACAATACGCTTAAACATATTTTAATTTATGCAAATTGCGTATGTATCATCATCGAATCAATCCTCTATTGATAATTATATATTATGAAGAATGATTTGCCTGGTGGAATAATTTGCAAAACAATTTTTTAAATAATAATGTCGTTCATCAAATTTCATCTGTGTTTGTTTACAATATCACGTCAGCTGATATTTAGGTCTGACGATGAATGCCCTGGAAAAGTCAGTTCTGATTAATGTTTAGTTTTAATGAAGAAATGATTTGCAGTGATTTTAAATGGTACTTCTTTTATCGTAAATTGAAATCATTAATAAGAAAAAATTAAAATAAAATGGTGAGGTACACCTAGGCTTGAACAGGAGATCATTCGATCTGTAGTTGAATGCTCTACCGTTAAGCTATACGTCCAGATTATAATAAATTTGTTTTTTAAAGAAATGATTTGATGAAATTTTATTATCTCCCTTGGCCAGTGTAAAATATTCCCCTGTAAAAATTATTCTTTTTTATCTAGAAGAGAGAAAAGCTATATTTTTATATTGGATTTTTTCTATTTTCGATACTTATCGGATGAATTTCTGTACAAAACATATCTAAGAACACTGCCAGACATATAAATTAGCTTTGTGTGAAATTTGCAAAAGATAGGTTCAGCTGTTTCAGAATCTAAAGTGACTTTCATATAACAGCAAAGATTACTTAATGTTCTTATATTGTTCTTGTGGTCATATCTTATTTTGCTTATAGTAAGCTAACATACTTCCTAATTTTCTGCAGAGTACTACCGGAAGCAATGAAAAGGCAAATCAGTTCTTTCACTTTTATTATGCATAGCGTACATTATTGTTATGATGTTTGAAATTTTGTTATTTGGATTTTAACAATTTTATTTATATATTGTCATAAACATAAATTTAGTAAATAAATTCAAAAGAAAAACATTTTATAATTTCTTAAACATATATTTTTAAATTTCAAATAAAATAAAAACTCTTATTTTTTCCTTTTGTCATTAAAAGTGCAAATAAAAACTAATTGTGTTTTCTGTATAATTTGTTAATTTTTATTGTATGATTTTCAAGAATGTCCTTTTCTTATATTCCAATAAATCGTTTCACATCAGAAATACTGAAGAACAATAAAAGTGAAGGAACTGATTTGGTTGTCACCATTTCCGATAGTGCTCCACAAAAAATTAGGAAGTATGTTAGCTAACTATAACCCTTATTTTACTCTTCTTAATGTGAATAAACTTAACAAAACTTCCTTAACCCTATCACTGACCCTAAGTTTAGATGGCAACAAAAAAAAACTTTAAAAATACCAGTTTGCACAATTTTTTTTTTTTTCTCTGTTCGTTTAGAGTTTTTTTTTTTGTTGCTATTGTTGTTATAAAGGTACTCGGACTTAGGATTAGCTGGGGATTCTATAGTTGATCAGTCAGAGTTTCACTTTGTAATAAAATCAAATAATGTTTATTAAAAATTAAATTAAATTATAGCTATTATTGTAGATTAACACTTTCCACTAAATTACACACACAAAAAATGAGATTGTATTTTTTTCGGCAACTACATATGAATACGCTGAACAAGGAAGAAAAAGAAAACAATTTTAGAATTTAGATTGGAAAATCACTTTCATATATAAATTTAACATAAAATGATCCCACCATTTCTAGCCCATTCTTACATTTAGGGCAATTAATATTCTTTTTCTTTTTTTTTTTTGCTATGGGGAGTAAATCCTGTGTGCTTTTGGGTTTTGGCGGGGGGGGGGGGGGCTATTTAAGCCGATTGCATGTAATTTTTACGACCGTGCAACTCGAACTTAGAGATAGCGATAAAAAAAATCTTGTAAACTGCTCTAAAAAATTAGAATGGCTCGAAAATGGGAGATCATCTTACATTATCTTTATAGTAGATAAAACGGCACTTCTGCATTACACGGAGGGCGTCATCGTTCGGGGGCAATAACTCCAATTTCTTCTTCGTCAAATAACATGGCAAATAAATAACACAAGATATTTTTTTCCGAAAACAAAAATATTTGAAAACTAAAACATTGTATAAAAATGTATCAATATAACATCGAAAAGTCTGCGAAAATATAATTTTAATAAAACAATTTTTGAATTAAAGCAACATTGGATTTTTTCCCCCACTAAAACATTTTTTGAATTAAAGTAAAATTGAATTTTTTTTTAACAATTTAATAATTTAAATGAAACATTTTTTTAATTAAAGTAAAATTGTCACTGTAACAAAATACAGTTTTAATTATTTTGTGGCACATGTTGAAGGGTCAACAATATATTATAGTTTTAATTTTTAAATTAATAAACAATTTGAATGGTAAAAAGCATAATCTAGTGACAGTTTAGTTAAATGCACCAAAAAAAATGGCAATGTGTAATGCAGAAGTGTAGATAAAACAGTCTATTTGGTATATATTATATACTAAATAGATCCCCACACTCTAATTTTAAAATAACTGTTTTTTTGTTTTGTTTTTATTTTGGTGTTTATGCACTTTTGTTGCTATTTTTTTAAATTGTATTTTCAAGTTAAATTCGAGTTTTATGATATTTCTTTTATTAAATTGTTAGAAGAAAGTGCAGAATAGATACAAAACTCCCTCCCCTCCTCATGTTAAGAATGGCTAAGTAACATAAGTGCATAATTTGATTTTTTGGTAGATTTTTACATTAACTCCAACTCAACATTCACATTCGAAATGTCAACTTTAACGGGTGTTTGGGTATGCTGATAACTAGACAATTTGAAAATCACCCCTTCTCAGGTACATGCTATTATAAAACACCTAGACACCTCAAAAGCATGTGGACCAGATCTCATCCCGGCTGTGCTATTAAAAAAATGCTCTGCCGAGGTTACTCCAGTTCTCTCCAAACTTTACAATAAATGCCTTAACGAATCTTGCTTTCCCGACTGCTGGAAAACCGCCTCTGTGGTACCAGTCTTCAAGAATTCTGGTGAAAGAACTGACCCACTAAATTATCGCCCCATTAGCCTCCTCCCGCTTTTCAACAAAATATTTGAGTCCTTAGTTAATCAAGCCCTAGTCCAGCACCTAACAGCTGCTAAACTCCTGACTGACAAACAATATGGATTCAGGCAAGCCCGTTCAACAGCAGATATCTTAACTGTAGTTTCTGAACGTATATACCATTCATTGGACAAAACAGGGGAGGGTAGAGCGGTGGCCCTCGATATATCTAAAGCTTTTGACAGGGTATGGCACGATTGTCTTCTAAGGAAAATTAGATCATATGGAATCACTGGAAGAATTCATAATGTAATTAAATCCTTCTTAAGTAATAGAAAAATCAAAGTTGTCCTCGACGGTCGTACATCTAAACAATATGACATAAATGCGGGAGTACCTCAGAGGTCTATCCTTGGACCTCTATTATTCCTGATATTCATAAATGACCTCCCTGATAAAATTGTTTCGGAGATGGGTATATTTGCCGATGACACCACTTTCTATAACAGATATGAAGGGAAAACAAATGAACACATATCCAAGGAAATGGCAGAAATACTAGAGGATGACCTCTAATATGTAGTGGAATGGGGACAAAAATGGTTGGTCACATTCAATGCTGCTAAGACTAAGCTTGTTTCCTTCAATAACTACAAGAAACCTTCTCTACCACCAATAGGAATGGCCAAGAACACATTGCCTGAAAGTACTTCTTTTAAACTCCTCGGCCTAACGTTTACAGGGAATATGAACTGGAATAGATACATTGAGAGCATTGCCAAGGCTGCTGCAAGGAAGGTTGGCTCCCTCTACCGTGCTAGAAAACTACTTACGCCTGACAGTATCCTATACCTCTATAAGGCCACCATTTGCCCATGTATGGAGTACTGTTGTCACATCTGGGCTGGTGCATCTGCTGCTTGTCTCTCGCTCCTGGACAGGGTTCAAAAGAGAGTCGCCAACCTGATAGGTCCTAAACTGTCATCTAGGCTTCAGCCTCTGTCCCATCGACGAGATGTTGCATCCCTCTGCCTGTTCTACAAATAATACTTTAATGGTGAATGCTCTGACGAACTGCAAACACTTGTACCTCCCCGACGTAACTACCCCCGACAAACCCGACAAGCTACTAAGTCTCATCCCTTTACAGTAGAGATCCCTAGGTGCAAGAAAGCCTTTTACTCCAATAGTTTCTTCCCCAGAACTGCGGGGTCTTTGGAACTCCCTTCCGGAATTCTGCTTACCCAACTGCACTGATATGCAGAAGTTCAAGTGTAATGTTAACAAACATCTTTCTACTCATCTCCCTTCATAATGACCCCGCTAATTAAGTCCCTAATAGTAGCCCCTGCTTCAAAGTGGCACTGTGCCTTGTTTGGGATGAAAATCGAATAAAAAAAAACAAATATCAGTTAAATTTGCGTTTGATACATCGTTTACCAGTTATGTAAACATTTATTGATACTCATGCACTTATTGATCCGTGCTGAAATAATAACGTTATTATTTAAAAAGCCATTCTTAACATGAGGAGGGGAGGGTGTTTTGTACCTATTCTGTACTTTAACCTTACAATTGAATAAAAAAACATAAAACTTTAATTAAACTTGGAAATATAATTTTAAAAAATAGCGCGGATCAGTAAGTGCATTAGCACCCATTTATTATCAAACGTAAAAGCTACTGAAATCTTAGTAACCATATTTTTCATAACTGAATAGTTAGTAATGTGCATGTGTGCAATTGAAGCAGACGACAAAGCAAATATTTTGTTTCACCCTCATCCAAAAAAAAAAAAAAATGGGTGCTTATTCCGAAAGCCGTTCTTAACATGGAGATTGGGGAGGGGGTATTCTGAAGGCAATTTTTAACATAGGGAAGTTGGGGGTGTTTATTCCAAAAGCCGTCCTTAACATGGGGGGGGGAGATTTCGAAAAGCCGCTTTTAACATGAAATTACTCAAGGAAGTGAAAAAAGTAGTAATTGTTTTTATTTTATACACGTGCATTACTAATTCCTCGACTGTGAAAAAAATGGCAGGGATTACATGAGCTTTTACATTGGATAACAAATATTTTCATCTATCTATCTATAAAAATGAAAATGTTTGTGTGTGTGTGTGTGTGTGTGTGTGTGTGTGTGTGTGTGTGCATTTCCCTACCAAATAACTCTGCCAATTTTCAGTCTAGAGACTCAAGATTTGACATAAGGAGTATTGAGATTTGCGAAAATCTTTTTAATCGGTTTTTGGACAGAAATTTGGCTGTCAAAGGGTCAAAGTTCAACAATTTGACCTTTGAAAACGCTACCAAACTCCTCTACCAATTTTGGGTCTAAACACTTGAAATTTTAAATGTAGGTTACTTCGACATGGATCAAACTTTTAATTTGATTTCAGCCCAAATAAATAAATATTAAGGGGTCAAAATTTAGGTCAAAGTTAAAAAAAAAAATTAACATCTGCGGTTTCTATTAAATTATTCAGCCAATTTCTGGTGAAAACATTTGAAATTTTACAGAAAGGATATTTAGAGATAGGGCAAGCTTTTTAATCAGTTTGGCTCGAAAATTTGAGCTGCCAAGGGGTCAAAGTTCAAAAAATTTGATCTTTGCGGCGTCTAGCAAACTACTCAGCCAATTTTGGGTCTAAACATTTTAAATTTATACATTACGTGAACTTTAACTCGTGTACAGACATGCGACAAGCATTTTAATCAGTTTGGGGGCGAAAATTTGGTTGCCAAAAGGTCAAAGTTGAAAGAGTTGACATTTGCAGATTCTACCAAATTCCTCTGCCAATTTTGGGTCTAAAGACTTGAAATTTTAGATGTAGGTAACTTAGACATGGGTAAAACTTTGTATTTTGATTTGAAACTAAAATAATAAATGTGAAGGGGTCAAAATTGGGGTCAAAGTTAAAACAAAAAATTACCTCTGTAGTTTCTACGAAATTACTCAGACAAATTTTGATCTGAACATTTGAAATTTTACATAAATTGTATTCACACGTAGGGCAAGTTATGAACAGTACATAGGGCCCAAGCAAAGCCGAGCTGAACTGCTAGTATCTAATAAACTACTTAATTAGCCCCAAATTTAGTTGTGATATTTGTTGTCAGCCGAAAACCTCGACATTTCTAATCTGAACGGTGAGTTAGAATTAATGTTAAAAAAAAAATAAAAAAAATAAAAAAAATACCGATTTTTTTAATTTATTTTTTTTTTCTTTTACGCAATTTTTCAGTGTGTTTACACGTAATTACTTAAGAAAAGTAGAATTTCATTTTTCTCTCGATGAGATCAACGGAGAGTGTTTATCTATAAATTTACTGAAATAACATTATGAGGAACTAAACTAATTTGTTATCGTTATGAAGACCCAGTCCTCAAGATAGCTATAAAAAAAAAAAAAAAAATTTTTTTAGATACTCAAGTGCACTTATTGATTTGTGCTGAAATAATAACGTTATTATTTAAAAAGCCATTCTTAACATGGGGAGAGGAGGGTGTTTTGTATCTATTCTGTACTTTAACCTTACAATTGAATAAAAAAAAAACATATCATAAGACTTTAATTAAATTTGTAAATACGATTTAAAAGGTATCGCGGATCAGTAATTGCATTAGCACCTTTTTTAATGGATTGTAAAAAATGTTTTTGTTTTGAGAAAAAAAAAAAACAGGGTTTTAAGTCTGCACTTGCGCGGACGGAAGTCATCTGAAATGAAACCAATGGGGGATGCTAAACTGCACTTGTGCAAAGTTTTTATGCAAATCCAACGCTAAATCTATAATAATTGAAATAAAATTGGAAATATTTTTTTTAAAAATAAGAGAAGTTCAATTCCTTTTCACGTGACGAAGTTGATTGTATATATAATAAAACTTTTAAAATATTTAAAATGTTCGTTAAAATTATAGATAAAAATAATCATTTAAATGTTGATGTAAACATATATTTTTTAATAAATAGATTTAACTTAAATTTAGTTTGGATATGAATTCACAATCGAAATCGACCACCCACTTTTCGTTTATATGAAAACATAACGAGTTAATATAAATCGATAAAAGAATAAACGCAGAATCCTCACATTGATGCAGTACTTCTTGATTACTATTTGTATATCGTTTCATTTTTTTTATTATTATTAAAAGTTAAAATTATCGACAAAATAATTGTTAAACGTACCTCGTCGTACTGGAAAACATAAGAGACATTTTGAAAACACAAGTCACGTGACTAGTGTAAACCACGTGACTGTAAACCTGCTGAAAAGTTAAGGGAGATAAATCACGCCGAAATATTTTTGTTATTACCTCCCTTGAAATAAGATAAGGGGGATAAAAATCACTAAGAATGTTCTACTAATTACTTCCCTTAGATAGGCATATTCAAATGAATTAAATAGTGTTCAAATTTCTCTTATCTACCCAGAACACAAGATCTAAATATCAATTTCAATAATAGCAGCGGCAAACGTTAACGGTCGCAGTCAAGCGAGAAAAAAAATTCCATATAGGTATTTAAAATAGTTTTATGTTGGCTTTTTTTTCATATATTATTATCAAATGAAGAATCATTTAAATTAGAAAATTACGCATGTAAACTTGGAAAAAAGTATGCTTGAAATGTGTCAACATTATGTGAATAAGTGAAATCACACGACATCGGGAAAAATTTAGTCGCCATCTTGTTTTGATTCCGTTTATTCACATAAAAACAATAACATAAAATCATTTTTAATGGATGTAAGAAATTTTTCCTTGCATTCTGCTCTAGCTACATCCTTTAACGTTTGCCACAACTCTTCTCTCCAAATCTCTTTTAAATGAAGAAAGGACTATTATTATTATTATTATTATTATTATTATTATTATTATTATTTTATTTCTTATTTCTTTTTGTAATGATAATGATGCCTCTGAGCATCCTGTTGAAGAGAGAAAAACTGGGATATAACTTTGGATCTGGTGACAGACGCCTCAACCATCTACTGTTTATGGATGATTTGAAAATATTCGGTAGAAATGAAAAGGAAATGGAGAAACTGGCAGAACTTGTGGGGACATACTCAGAAGATATTAGGATGGAGTTTGGGATTAGTACATGTGCGGTGCTGGTGATGAAAAGAGGGATAAAGGTTCATTCGAATGGAATAGTGCTGCCAAATGGAGAAATCATGAAAGAAGTAGAAGATACAGAGTATAAGTATTTGAGAGTGTTGGAGAGTGTAGGCATCATGAACAGAGAAATGAAGGAGAAGGTTAGGAAGGAGTATCTTAGAAGAGTGAAACTAACTGCAAAGTTGAAACTGTACGGAGGAAAACTAATGAAAGCAGTGAATGCATGGGCAGTCAGTGTTTTGAGGAATCTGAACGTAGCATTGATCGATTAGAGAAAGGCTTATGACATGGTCCATCATTCATGGATACATGAAACACAATTGATGATGAAGGTTGCTGAGAATGTGGTAGGGCTT
This sequence comes from Euprymna scolopes, assembly GCF_053919585.1. Lineage (NCBI taxonomy): Eukaryota > Metazoa > Mollusca > Cephalopoda > Sepiida > Sepiolidae > Euprymna > Euprymna scolopes. Next base: position 11,365,432 of record NC_136500.1, read on the forward strand.
TTGGAGACAAGTATGGCTCAATGGAAAACGGCGCTGACAGCAATCAGAGACGAGATGGGGCAGGTTGGCATTAAACGAGGGATATTTCACGGAGATTCGTTATCGCTACTTCTTTTTTTAATGATAATGATGCCACTGAGCATCCTCTTGAAGAGAGAAAAACTGGGGTATAACTTTGGATCAGGTGACAGAGTCCTCAACCATCTACTGTTTATTGATGATTTGAAAATATTCGGTAAAAATGAAAAGGAAATGGAGAGACTCGTAGAACTTGTGGGGACATACTCAGAAGACATTAGGATGGAGTTTGGGGTTAGTAAATGCACGGTGCTGGTGATGAAAAGAGGAGTAAAGTTCCATGCTGCCAAATGGAGAAATCATGAAAAAAATAGAAGATACAGGATATAAGTACTTAGGAGTACTGGAGGTTGTAGGCATCATGAACAGAGAAATGAAGGAAAAAGTCAGGAAGGAGTATCTTACAAGAGTGAAACTAATTGCAAAGTCGAAGCTGTATGGAGAAACCTAATGAAAGCAGTAAATGCATGGGCAGTCAGTGTTTTGAGATACAGTGAGGGAATTTTAGAATGGTCTAACAAGGATTTGCATGCCATGGATATCAAAACAAGAAAAGTTTTTAGAAATGTTTGGTATATTCCACATTCGAAGTAGCGTAGCAAGGCTGTATCAAAAGATGGTGAGAGAGGATTGAAAAGTGTAAAAGATTGTGTGAGACCCGAGGAGATGTCATTGAAGGAGCATGTGGTTAGAAGTGAGGAGTGGATGCTTAAGGTTGTGGCCAATGAAGTGGAGGTATGTGAGACTAAGGCTGATAATGTGAAACGTATGGATAGAGAAATGGCAGAGGAACTGGCTAGGAAGAAAATGCATGGAAGGTTCTTCCAGGATATAGCAGAAGTGGTTGATGAAAGATCATGGCAATGGCTTAGAGCTGGGTATCTAGCTAAGAGTACTGAAGCTTTTGTTTGTGCAGCACAAGAGCAGGCATTAGGAACATGATTGTTCAAAAAAGTCGTTCTAGGAGAGGAAGTTGCTGCAGAATGCCAGATTTGTGGTAAGACCTCAGAGTCAATTGTGCGCCTTGCAGCAGGGTGTAATGGACTGGCCCAAAGAGAGTACCACAAAAGACACGATCCCGGATATATTGGGAGGTGTGTAAGAAGGTTGGGGTAAAGTGTGCTGGAAAATGGTTTGAGGAGGTGCCTGATGAAGTAAGAACAAGTGAGGATGGCAAGGTACCGGTATGGTGAGACAAAAGTGTAATAACGTCCAAGCAATTGAAACATAATCGTCCGGATTTGGTCGTCATTGACAAGATTTAAAAAAAACTGGCAGATTGTAGACTTCTCAGTACCCTGGGACAGGAATGTGAGAGAGAAGGAGAATGAGAAGTGGAGCAATTATGTTCCATTGGCCTTGGAGATAAGGCATATACAAGGGGTTAAAACACAAATAATCCCGGCCGTAGTTGGTACACTAGAAGTAGTATCAAGTCGTCTGGAAGGACAATTGAAAAAACTACAAATCGCCAATGTTTTAGGTGGCCTTCAGACCTCTGCAATTGTAGGTACCACCAACATCCTTAGAAAAACCCTTGATCTTTGAATCTCCTGGTTTGGAGCCGAGATTGAGGGAAATCATCTGGAAATGAATCCCATCCCTTTCCAGAGAGACGTTGATAAACAAAATCAGAATTATTTTAATTACTGATGACGTACTTTCCACTGAAACTTGTATCAATCACAAATTATCTATTTTCTCTTGTGAATTAATGCCCCCACACTCGCTGAGTGATTCAGTCGCACACTGACCAAGTGTCAAAAATTTATTTTTTTTATGGACATCGCCATCAACAGTAGTAGTGGGGGTGTCAGCATTTTGGCCAACCTGTAAAATTCACTTTACCCTTTCCTCCTCATTTTGACCTTGACTAGCAGTTGTTGAAGCCTGAACGCCCCCTTTCAGCTGGCGAATGTGGGTGCGTCTCTGTCACTCACTCAGTCTCTCTCTCTCTCTCTCTCTCTCCCTTTTATGTCATTTTCATTTAAGTATTCGCGGACATTTTTCCCTCCTCCTCTTTCTCTCTCTCTGTTAATGCCTTTCCTTTTTCTTGGTATCCACCATCATTGCTTGACGCTGATTGGCTCCGGTAAAATAATCCCAGCAATCAACTATGTAAGCCCCTTTTTTAAATCAGTTCCAACGATGACATCGCAGAGTCAAGTCTTGTTTCTGGAATTCCATCGTAGAATCCCCCGACATAAAACACTCAACCATCATTAAGGGTGGAAGGCCTTTATTGAGAGGTTGAAATTGGTGTTTCAAAATACACCATTTATTGAAGAAGTTAACCCCTTTCAGAGAAAGGGAAAAGAAAAAGAAACCAACCCTTTCAGAGAGAGGGAAAAGAAAAGGAAAGAAAGAAAAAGAAACCTACCCTTTCAGAGAAAGGAAAAATTATTTCTGGGGTATCTGAAGAAAAGATAACCCTTTTCAGAGAGCTATACTTTTAAACCTTTTGAAGGTCTTGTTTGTTTGAAAAAAAAAAAAGAAAAAAAGAGAGACAGAGAAGAAGGAAACAGAAAAGAACTTTGAAAGAACCTTGCAACCGGCATGTTTTTTTTTTTTTCAGGAAAGAAAGAGAAAAGAACTTTTTGTTGAAAGACTGAATGTAAAGACTTGAAAGAAGAATATTTTCTATTTTGCATCTGCTTTTCATTTCAGCCTTTCTTTCAAGTAAGAATCGTGTTTTGTATTTGTTTTTTATTTTTTATTTCATGTCACCTTACAGGTTTTGAAAACCTGAGATTAGGAAAATATAAGCAATCATAACATTGTTTTCTTTAAATAAATTCGGATCATTTTAAACTCATTTTGAGTCAGTATTTCATTTGCTCATTTCTCTTAGATTTGCTTGTTTATTCCCCCCCCCTTTTTTTTTAAATTTGTTACCATAAAAAGTGACTTTTGGTGACAACCCCAAAATTTCGTCACAATCAACTGACGGGGCACGTTAATTCATTAATCCCCTGAGGAACTTCTTTAGTTCCTTTTAGAAAGCACAGTCAGTGAGTAAAGAGAACCCAACCAGCAGAGAAGTCAGACATTTCTCTCTTTCTCTTTCGTCCCTGTCCACTCGATATTTCAGCATCAACAATTTTCACCAAAATAACTGCTGCCAACCTGGGACTGCACAAAGAACAACTTCCTGACCGACAGGCCCAAAAGACCTTCTATTCTTTCTCAACCCGGACACAGTCCAACTTTCAACTTTCTGCTGTCCAAATAAATCCTTATGTTTTAAAAAGGATTTTGTTATTTGTTCAGTGTTTTTTTTGTGTTTGACAATTATTTTATTAGTGGTGCTAACAAAAATCTCTTTTACACAACTGACACTGTTCTCGGTGTTCTGAGTAACATGTAACTGTGTAACATGTAACTGCGTAACATGTAACTGTGTAACATGTAACTGCGTAACAGTCAATTTCTCTGATGTTAACGTTCAATATTTATTTGAAAAAGTGCAATTGAAAAATGTGGCACAAGGCTGAAAAAGTTGTGGGGGAAAGCTAGTCTTAACTAATTTAGTGAGTGGCAGCCATTGACTAGTCTTTAACTTTAATCTGCTGAATAATTATGGATTAAGGAAGCGGAGGGGTCTTGTAGTCGATTTCATCAAATTTATGCTCCAAAACAAGGGGAGAAGGGTTGGTTTTCTCATATGGCCCTGTTATATAAAAGAACCACGTTTTCTCTTTCTGTCGAAAGAGATGAATAGTGTTTGATTATGAGTTAGGTATTGCGTGCATGTGTGTGTTAGTATTCACTGGTTAGATTTAGTTTTGGTTGAATAAAATTACATCCCCCACACCACACCACTACACCCTAGTAGCACCATCATCATCACAGCTACCAATACAAGACAAACTTTTTATATAAATTGTTTTTCTTTGTTTTTGTTTATGAAAATCGTTTCAGACAAGGCATGAAGGAGCTAAACACTACTCTTGTTGCGGGGTCGGTCATCCGGGGACAATCGACCCAACAACTAACAAGGTAGACACGGGCAAAAAGTAAACACAAGTTGTTTGGTTAAAGGTGAGGGTTCGCCTTTTATTTGCGAAGGAAGCGAAAAATCATATGATCTGGATGCTGGTCGCCTGGAAGGTCGCACATCACCGAAGGCTAAGGTCTAAAGGGCTGGAACAGGGACTCTAGATGTAGCATGGTTTAGGGTTGCTTGCTGGGTCTGGATGATCAGCTGGCTGTCAGGGCGATCTGGAACGGTCAGTGGACAGTGAAAACTATTTTCTTTGTGTCACAAGTATCACGCTCATACATGGCTTCCATAGCTAATATAACATACTGACCCAACGGGTCACGGGTAGTCTAGTATAACATAAAATGCTATTTAACAGCTGGTCATTAGTTACACATGCTGCAGTCTCAGCCGTTTCTGTGATAACAGGGTTGATATGACGCTCTGTGCCGAATACTGGATTCAGTAAGTGGACGACTCTCTCTTTTGCTGGCTATTTGCTGAAAAAAAATCACTTCAATGTGGTTCCTGCCTGAAGTTAACTCACAAGAATAAATATGACTCACTTATTAATAACGATGAATGATTAACGCATACACTGTTTTTTTTTTGTTTTTTTTATATAAAGATTAATTATTCACAAGATGAAAAAAAATAATTGTATACAGTTTATCAACAGGAAAAATAAAATAAAAATATCGATTATATTTCCTTTTTGTCTAGCAGATTTGATAGTCATTCAGCCAGGGCCTTTTCTTGTTTTTAACAACTGATTTCTTGCTAATCAATCGTCAGTGACAAGTGTTTTCACTCAGGGTGAGGTGGTGGACGGTAACGTGACTCCCAACTCCAGCAAAACTCCTTTAAAACTGATTTTTCTTGCTCTGCAGTCCCTTTAAATGGGGTGTTAGGGAATGTCTGGCCAAGATGGGGTTTCTCATCGAAGCAACTTTTGCTCGCTTCGGCATACTCTGATTCACCTTGATTGAATAATAAGACAACTCACCCATGCACACAATTAGGTAAGTAAGTAACAAAATTTCACATCAACAATTTCTCACAAACCGGTTGACTCTTGGCCTTAACCCCTAAGGTCACTTCTCTAGTCTAAACATGGCTAGATATTCCAAAATAATCATTTTCACAGCAATATTGTTTAATGTTCTCGAATTTGATTTTTCCTTTACAAAGGAAATGTAATTCACATCAGCAACCAAGCCGTTTCTCTTTCTAACCAGCAGGGTCACCTGGCAATCTTCCGGGATTGCCATCTAAATAAAAGGCTCTAATTCAGCTCTCATAAGCCCCCTTCTAGGGAGATTTTGGACTATAGCTCTAATTCAGTTCTTCTTAGCCCCCTCTAGGGCAAATTTTTTACCATAGCTCTAATTCAGCTCCTTCTGGGGCATCATAGCTGGTTGGGTCACAGCCAGCAGCTTTCACAGCAAATCTCCAGTTCAGATCAGATCCTTTTTTGACGACTCATCAAGTCTGGGGATCAAGTCAAAGGCAGTAGGAGCAGTACCCAAACAGCTCTTTTCACAAACTACTCATTAAACTAATTATGCGAGTCACAAACTACTCATTAAACTAATTATGCGAGTCACAAACTACTCATTAAACTAATTATGCGAGTCACAAACTACCTACATGCATAGCACATTCTATTCCATACTGTTGCAACTCCCTCTACCACACTAGTTTCTGCAGCTTCCAGTGACTTCAGCTTCACAAGATTTCCAGCTACAGTATGACTGGAAATGTTTTCTCAATCATTAAATCATTTCTCTCTGATAGGCTCATAAGAGTAGTGGTTGTGGCAGAAATCAGAGGCCTGCAGTCCTTCAGGGGGTCCAACTCTCTTCCTGATCTACATCAATGATCTCCCAAAACACATACTTAAATCATTCGTTGACATTTATGCTGATGACACGACCATCTATGGCAACACATCTCTCTCTGATTCTCTCTCCTCTGATCTTGAGCATATGGTACAGTGGGGGAAGAGGTGGCTGGTTACTTTTAATGCATATAAACCCAAGCTCCTATCTTTACATCATCAATGCTCTGATCCCCATCTGGCATCAATTTAAATGGATAGCTCTAGTCTAGGGGAAGCTCCATGTTTTGATAAGTTTCTGGGCTTGACCTTTACTCCTGACCTGAAATGAAACACGTACATCAAGTCAGTTGCCAAGGTTGTTGGAAAAATGGTAGGATCCTTCTACTGCTCCAGAAGATATCTCACTGCTGATGCAATTCTCTATCTATATAAAAGCTAAGTACGTCCAAGGAAGGAGTACTGCTGCCACATCTGGGTAGGATCTGCTAAAAACAGCCTATCCTGCCTTGACAGAATACAAAATAGGTTTCGTGGCTTAGTTGGAGATGCCCTTTTCTCTTCCCTGCAACCTCTCTCCCACAGGAGAGATGTTGCGAGCCTGTCTTTGTTTTATCGTTACTTCCATGACAAGTGCTCATCTGAGCTCCAATCTCTGGTCCCCTCTCACCAATCTTTCACACTAAACACCCGTCTAGCTGAAACCACTGTCAATAATTCCCCCCACTCTTTATCTGTGCCTAAATCAAAACGTACATTCCATGAACAAAGCTTCTTTCTTAGAAGTGCACGCTTGTGGAACTCTCTTCCGTTTGCCTGTTTCCCACCTGACTACAACCTGGATGTCTTCAAGTCCAACATAAACAAATTCCTGATGACCCACCCCCTAAAGTAAGACACTTTATCAAATCTCCAATACTAACGATTACTACAATACTATCCCATTGATTACTGTACATGCAATAACCCTTATCCCCAAGTGGCTTCCGGGCCTTGGTAAGTAGTGACTACCTTGTTAAAAAAAAAAAAAAAAGAATAACAAAGGAGGAGACATCATTGAAGATCAAACTTTGTGCCAGATTTTGTGATAAATATTAGGAAGCATTGGGTAGCCGCAAACCGGATCAGAAGAAGACACTGCACGACTGCAGTAAACAAACACAGGTGGAAACAAATAGACTCCCTAATCTGTCCCAAGTGCAAGGAAGCTCTCCAGGACATAGACTACCTGATCCTACACTATCCAGACACCCAACTGGAAAGAGGCCATGTAACAGCCCATCTATCTGAAGACAATTTCTCAGACTGGCTAAAAAAATAGCAGTATAGAGGTCTAACCCATACGATAATACTACTACCACAACCCGAGCATAAATCAATGCCTTCCTAGTTCAAATTTGAAACAGCAAAATTTTTTTTAAATCCAGGCATATAGCACGAAAGAACTCGCTCTACATTTAGGACTTTGATGTTTGTGCAAACAAACGTCAGAATGTCCATCATAGGAGCTGATTTCCTTTTGCATTATGGTTTGTCTGTTCACATACACAACCAAACACTCTTAGATGGCATGACAGACTTTAAGGTGAAGTGAATAATAGCTACCAATATATTAACAATTTTTTTTGACCAATGAGAATAAAGACAAATCCCCCCCCCCAAGAAAAAAAACAATTATTTTATTGGTTTATTTTTTATTTGTTTATTTATTTGTTTTATTTATTTATTTTATTTTTCTTATCTTTTCTCAAGTCAAACCAAAATTGAATCTGAAAGGATTTTTCCATTATATCAAAAAAGGAGGTGTGTAAAATGGTTTTGACTCCTAATGGGGGTAGTTATTTATTTGCCGCCCACCTCGGCAAAATGTGGCACAAGGCCGGAAAGTGGGGATCCAGCAGGCTCCCCTAAAGGAGGGGCACTCCTGCCATTGTAAAAATTGCTTGAGTAACCCCGTCAGCATTCCCCGGTAGGGGCGCCTCAGGCAGTAAGCTATAAACTTACTCCACCGGAAAGCCCAGTTGCAAGGCCTGGGAGGGTGGACCTCCTAGGTATTACCCAGGCAGCGTACCTCAGTCCAACAGGTGCTGGGCCAGTTCCCGGCCCCTCACCTGTTGGGCTGAGAGTCAAGTGACGAATCATTGACGAGTACTACTACCCTGTCTCCCTGCAGCTGAAGCCGCTAGGAGACCTTCTCCATCAGCCGAGTGATGGGGGTATGTGACCAGTGAATTCGCCAATCATTTTTATAACCACCAGCTGTGTTAACAAACCAATGAAACCTTCCAAAGTTACTATAAAAATTGTCACATTTTGGATTCAATCAGTTCGCTGCTAACTACGTCACGGGCCGCATTTGATTCTTGACTGCCATCTTGGTTACTGCCAATTACACTAAGGATCTGATCTGAACTACGCTGCCATCTTTGTTCAACAAAACGTCTCAACACTTAACAATACCAAAAGTTCTACAAAAACCAACATGATTGAAAGATAAATGTAAACAAGTATACATTTGGTGCCAAGCAACTTCAGTTTTTGGGACGCCAAATTGACGAAGTAAAATCACACCCCTGCCTAAAGAAACAGAAGCAATTTCAACAAGCTTACTTCACCAGGTATGAACTCATCAATTATTATCAGTGTTTCGTCTCAGACTGTTCCGAGATCCTATTTCCCCGTGACGAATATCCTGCAGAACAAAAGGAAAAGACAAAAACAAACGTTTACACTCAACACAGAAGCACTTCATACACTCAACAGTCAAATTGACATTGACAATTCCGCACAAAACAATGAATAGGCCTAATTCACCTTAAATCACAAAAGCAAGCAAATCAACTGTAATGTACATCAGAAGACCGATAATATATTTCCTGTTCAACAAGACACTTTGCAAATACAGCATAGTTTTTAGGGAATTTTTAGCAATCTACCTTTCATCTTTTATTTAAAGCATGTTGCTGAAGGCGAACAACTCACCATTTATAGGCACCTGAAACCACTTACATATGCAGTATCTTCACAGATGGATAAATACTGATCCAAAGGTTCTCATCACCTAGACTATATACCACAATTCTCAAATAAAATCTCAGATAAAAAACAGATATATAAGACGAAAAATTTCAACCTCGATCGCCCTTCGGGGCTCATGGTGCAGTAGATAGAGATGTTGAATCTCTACGGTTCCAGGTGAGAATTGTCTGAAGATAGCGGTTTCAATCCTACCCAAAGCTGGCCAGTGGCTTAGTTGGCCAAATGCGTGGTGAGACGACAACTATGGAAGGCAGTAATTACTGAGGATGCAATTAAGAGATTCAGCATCCCTATCACATCGTGGTCTACCACCTGACGAAGACCAAAGTGATAGTTGGCCGAAACATTGTGAAACAATAACTAAAAGATGAGGATAATAGTTTGCAAATAAATAAAAATATTAAATTTCTAACGTTATATAAAAGGATCTTTGTATGTGCGTGAGTTCGTTCACTATAGACTCCGCAACAGCTTGGCCGATTTTTATAAAATTTCTCACAAATTTTCTTAATGTATCTGGCAGCGTTCTTAGATAGGTTTTGTATCGGAATATCTTCCATAAGTATCGATGATCAAAATAATACAATGAAAGAAGGAACAAGCAATTTTGAGCAAAGTTAACACCTTATACAGCCTAACATCACAAGTGCATTTGAAAAGTTTTATTACCACACAAGCAGAAAGGCCAGGCATATAAAAATATTTTTATTCATATATTTTATGGAAACTGCATTTTATATGTAATTTCATTCTAAAACGAATGAGTATCGAAATTTTAATGAAAATCTGACCATTAGTTGATTTTTGCTAGATTTATTAAACATAGGTTTGTTTTCATGTTTGAAATGCCTACTACATGGGAACGTTATTTCAAAGTGTCAATTATGTAAACACGATTTTCATCTCGCAATTTCATTATTTTCGTACAATGAAAATTTTTTTTAATTATTACTAGTTTATTTTGCCCTTCTTTTAAATGGTACAAAAGTTATATTGATATTAATTTATAATAAAGTTACATCGTGTTACATATGAGTGCGGGGGGGGGTAATTCTGTGGTGAATTTTGGAGGTGCCTAATACACAATATAAGATTTGTTCTTTAATCACCATGATCACACCAGAATTGGAGAATATACTCCCATGCATCCCCACTTCCTGCAAAAAAAATAAAAATAAATAAAAATAATAAAAAAAAAAAAAATAAAAAAACATCTTCCACATGAAAGGTTTATTTTCCAGTGTCATTTTATTTTCTACAAACAAATGCATACTTGCAACTCAGGAGTGGGGGGAAGCAGGAGGGGGGGGAGTCTCTTTTGGGGTTGTACCTGTAAGAAATAGGATCACCAACAGAGCTGGTCTAAAATTTGGAGGGCTTTTTTTTTTGTATTAAATAAAAAAAAAGAAAAACATTTTGGCTGCCTTGATTTTGTTTATTGTATGACATAAATGAATGTTTGCTAAGATTTTTGTTCTAACAATTCCATTTTTTTTATTTCATACAAATGCTTTAATGTTTTTTTGAATGAAGATTTGAAATAAATTTACACATAAAATCAAAATTGATCATACTAATCATTTATAAACAGACAGGTATATAAAAATGATTTAAATACAAATTCGTTTAAACTGTTTAAATGTATTAAAAAATTAAATTTCACGTTCAAAAAGAATTAAATAAAAAATTACACATTTAAAAAAACAAATTACACATTTAAATAAATAATTACATGTTCAAAAAATCTGAAGAAATTACATAAAAATTACATTTCATACTAAAAAAAAAAATTAATTCATATGTTAAAAAAAATTTTAAATAAAAAAATTATATGTTCAATAAAACTTAAGAAATTACATGTTCAAAATAAATTAATTTACATGTTCGAAAAAAAATTTACATGTTTAAAAAAATAAATTAAAAAAATGACACATTCAAAAAAAAAATCATGGCACACAATCACATTGGCATGCCCGTTTTTGTTACAGGTTCAAAATCACTTATACGAGATCTGTCAAAAAAAATAAATAAATAAATAAAAATGGGACTTAAGATTTTTCAAGTAAGCCTCTCTAATTGAAAATCAGTCTAGCAATATTAACCTTAAACAAATGCGTAAACATTAAATTTATGTTTGTCTCAAAATCCATGTTCAGCCGAGTAATTTTATATTTTGATTGAATCTATTAAAAAAATTTAAGACAAAAAAGTTTCTTTTGCAACATTTTTTGTTTCTGCATCCACGAAAGAATATTTCTATCATACAACAATCATTTTAATCCTGCTCGTAAGCATTCGTGTAATTTTTACCTGTTCTCAAAGATTAACTGTGACACCATTTTGGAACTATTGAGAACAAACTGAAATGAATCAACCTGAACAGCAGGAGTTTGACGATTTCCAGCATCTTCATCAACAGTGAGAACAACATGATGATCACTATAGAATACTTTTGAGAATAGAATTTTGAGAATAGTTCAAATAAGTATCAGTTGACACACATCTTACCTAAAGTTGTTTCATGACTTTATTAATATAGAGATTAAACTAATCTCGAATCAACTTTATTCGAGATTAGTTTAATCTCTATATTAATAAAGTCATGAGACAACTTTAGGTAAGATGTGCGTCAACTGATACTTATTTGAACTATTTTTATTTATTTCTCAATTATTTATTCAAACAAAAATACTATAACGTTTTAAAATATTATTTAAAAAATAATTTAAGTATGAAATTAAATCTACCATTTATGCATTTTAGAATGCATTTTAGCTAATTAATAAAAACCGTTTTATTAATTTGTTAGTAGTTAAAAATAAAATTATTTTGTCAATCTTCCAAACTTGACTGGTTTTAAAATTACTAGCAAAATGCTTATGCGTTAAAAGATTAAAGTTTTGTAAGTCATTTAAATTCAATCATTTTATAAATAGAGATAAAACTTTAGAAAATTATTTATAATTTTAATACAATTAGGTTTAATTAATAATTCAAATCAAATAATACTGTAATAATTAGATTTAATTGTCAAAACCACATTAAAAAAAAAATATATAGAAGTGAAAAGACAATTAATAAAAGTAGGAAAAAATCCAACTTTCAGACAATGTTGAGTAGGTACACCTAGTAATAGACGTTATGACGTTGCCTCACTTATTTTCTTATTAACCATTTTCAGCTGATAATATAAATTTGCTCAATTCATTTGCTGCATGAAAAAAATAAAAAATCTTAATGGAATAAAAATGAATTTTTAATGAATTAATAACATGAATTTTGATGACTTAAAAAATATTCAAATGCAACTTCTGCTAAAGATTCACAAGTAAATGATATAAAATAGATGTGGAAAGATCTTTAAGATTTTTTTTTATCTACTTATATTTTTTGCTGCAATAAGCTGCAGGGCTTTTTTTCAATTCATTATATTGCTGCACAGATATTTTTAACTAAGTGATGGTTTAGTCTCTGAGACTGGTACTAAGCAAAGAATACCGGAAAGTGAAAAGTGAGACTAGCACAGTATGAAATAAAACATTCTAAAAGTTCGATTTAAACAAAAAATATGCAGTTCGACCGTGAAGATGCATCATGTGCACTCACCTGTGATCATTCGACACGTTGTTCTGGGCTGAAGTTGTCTGTTAATCAATCCTGCATGGTAACAAAACAAGACAACACAAGCCCAATTTCTATGAGAGATTGAAATGTATATTGTTCTAGACAAATGGAACTTCATCAAGGTTGAACAGCAGACATTTAGATCTTTGCTTAACCAGGCTGACACCTGGTTTACAGAGGTTTTTGGCAGAACCCTAAAGGGACCAAACTGTTGAGGCACAACAGCTGAACTGCTTCATAGTTCTTTCAAGCTGCCTACTATCCAAAGTTCAACCATGCTTGTTTCTCATCTTCTGGGGTTTCTTCATTCCTGCCTGACTCTGGCCCCCTTTTTTTTTTTTTTTTTTTTTTTTTTTGTACAGCTACCCAGAGAAGACATACACTGAAGATAAGGCTCAATTAATCACTGGATATTGTTTCTATCATAAAGCCGATCTCAAGACTCTCCTCTCAAATGAATTTTTTACTTTTTAAAACAAAGAGAATATCTCTTGGATTGAGATATTTTCAGCTCTCTACAACTCCCTCTTTCTCTGGCCAAGCAACATCCGTCATTAAAATGCACAAGCAAGACACGTGATGCATATGTTTACACAAGTCATTTTTCACTTTATGGTATTCTTTATGAATTCCTGACCTTACAGACTAAATTACTAGTTTTAGTCAGATCATCTGTGCAAACAACAGTATCAAAATAAAAATTAAAAAACAAGTAACTCAATACATAACCCGACGGTCGTAAATCAATTTCTAATGTTGAAATATTTATATACGCTTATATTGCACATTTTTATTCCTTTAGTAATGCATATAATTTTGAAAAGCAAAAAAATTGAAAAGTAATATTTATCGCCTTCTGGGGGGGGGGGGAGAATTTCCGATTGGTTCACAAGTAAAAATAAGGTTTTTAAATATTACCATCATTTTGAGCAATGTAGAAGCTGTAAAAAAAAAAAAAAAAACACTTTCATCATTTGGTCATGTTCGCTTGAGGGATGCATTGTTAGATGAGCCGACATGTTTTGAAGTTTGAAATAACATTTCCATCGATAAACAACAGCATGGACACATCTTGAGAATATCCATTATTATTTTTCATTCATAAAAATCATATTTTACATCACATAAAATCTTAAAGTCGCACAAACAAAAAAAAAAAAACGTCCATATAAGACAGTGGCGATCCAGGAGTTTGTTTAGTAACATGGAACTAAAACATCCCTTTTTCACAAAGTCTCATAAATATAATGCTCTTATAGAATGATCGAGCACTATTGAATTTCAGAATCTGATCATATAGATATATACATTGCTCCTGAGTGATAGAACATTAAATTCAGTTTTTTGTTAGTTTTTATTTTGTTTTGCACAGTTTTCATCACAAAACCTTTAGCATCATGTGAACTAAACTTGTGTAAAATCATAAATATAATGATCTTATAGAATGATCGAGCACTATTGAATTTCTTCCCGTGTAAGAGAATCAACTAATATATAATTGCAAATGAAATCTATGCCTACAAAATTGCAATAGTAAGTTATGGGCATGCAGTTTACTTTTGTAAATATTTTTACAGATATGACACAGAAGGGTGCTTCTGCAGAGCATATTTCAAGATGAAATGCTCTAATTGGCCTTAAATCTCCTGCAACTATCAGTTATGTATCTTCGGATTTTTGTGACTCAGAAGTAGGAAAATTATTTTGATTAATAATAATAATGCCCAATTCATTCGATAATTCATTTATGTGGGACAGAAACAAGCTACCTTATATTGCCAGATTCACAGCTATCATCAACAGATAAATCTAGATGAAGCAATAAATAAAACTTATTCTCGTATAAATTTTGCTTAAAAACATCATAGGCTTCTCTCATTTGTCTTGTGTAAATGCACTTGATGTTAAACATTGAATTTAATAACATTTAAATTATATATATTCATTCTTGCAAACTGCCACATAAAAATAGCTATTTAGAAACACATTTCATGTTTAAATTTATCCCCCTACCCCCCAAAAATGTTTAATTCTTACTATATAGCTGAGGATAACTAAATTATCTCTCTTAAAAGGTATTAATGTGATTGAGTTATCTCCCTTGAATATTGAGGTGGCGCCGATGTATTATATGCAGTGCAGTAGTATTGACTAATCAGAATCTACCTTAAAGTAAACTAATTACAGAGCTAGCTAAACTTAGCGCTTGAGGAGAGCTGTAAATATCTCGAGAAAAGAAGTTTTAATGCTTAAAGATTTTATTGTAAACTGTGTATTGTATTGATCTTTTAAGGGGAAAAAGGGTATTATGTGGTGGCAAATAGGATACATTAATTTAAAAACAAAATTAAATTAATGTCTTTTCCAGCTAAAAAACAAATTGTCATACTTATAAATATATGTATTTGTATTCGGACTTAGAAAAAAAAAATTCATTCTTAAAACCATGTTTAATTGTTAGCCATTCTTAAAACTAGTTAAAAACTGGTATCGGCAGACTTGACGCAGTACCCCCCCCCACACACACACACACAATTTAATTTTTCCATGTATTAATATTGATTAGATGTCAAACTTTCAGATTATCAAAAAAAAAAAAAAAAAAAAAAAAAGAAAAAAAAAGAAAATCTATTTTCAAATGTAATAAATTAATTTCAGTTTTAGTGATCATTATATAGAACACTGTTTTATAAAATCGAGTGTGTGCGTGTGTGTGTGTGTGTGTGTGTGTGTGTGTGTTTTTAGCAAATATAAGCAACCAAGAACAAAAACTTAGGATCATTTTCTTTTAAAATCAGGTCAATACCATTTAATGTCATGGAAGAAAAGTAAAAGAATTAAATTTTTTACGCTTTGATTGATTAAGCACCAAAATTTTAGGTTAAAAATAACTTATTTAACTTATGATGTACATAAAAAAACAAAAAAACATGAACAGATTAGCACCAGGAGACAGAGCATTTCACAGTAATGATTACTGCAAAATGGTGAAGAACTTTGAGGGATTTTTTTATAACTTGAATAGATTCTATATTTTTTTTAAATTTTAATGGAATTTTAACATAAATCTGACGGACACAAATACTGTACTGATATTTTATGTTTTTTTAATCAATCATCCCGAGGAAGTCTAGGAATAAAAAAAATTAAAATAATTTATGAAAAAATAACACCTTTTAAATAGTTTCAATTTACAATCCGTCAACAATTTATTTATGTGGGAGGTATTGCAAAGAAAAAGTTTACATCAACAAACCTAGAACTCTACTGGAATCAAAGAACATCAAGAATGAAGTCTCCTGATGTTCTCTTGAGTTATCCTGCAATCCGTTATGAGTAATGTTTTGGAAGGAGTATCCATCTGAAGCTGAAAATGGAAACCATTTAAAAGATGTAGTTTTTCATAAATTCTTTTTCTCTTTTTGTTCTTTATTGTAAACAAATCTCTATTTTTCAAGAATTAAAGTTAAAATCCCGCAGTCACTTCTGGGTCATTCTGTATTACTAACATAAATTATTTGAAAATATGGTTGTGAAATCAAAACAATTATATTTTCCTACTCATTTGTGACCCATTTGCATAAAAAAATAATTAAAAAATGTTACGCTAATATTTTATTATTATTTTACTTAATGATGCTCAAGTAAATTGGTTTACAACTTGCTTTTAAATATTACATTTTTTTATGCACTTTGATAAAAAAAAAAAGAGTAGGTAAACCAAAGTAACTTGTTTTTGATGAATTTCCCAGCTTTATTTTCTTTAAAATAATATGTCACCATGGATAAAGAAGGAAGATTCTCACATAATATATTAATAATAACATTCTAATAATTGGCAAAGTTAATGGGAGATTTCTGCCAAGGTCACAACAATTAATTGACAGAATGAAATGTCAAATTCTGTAATGAAGAATCTAGAAATTGTCATGTTTGTATTAGTTTTCTGTTCTCACTTATTTCCTCTTATATATATATATTGGGAGTTAAAATTTTATGATTATAGGAAGGGAGTTAAAATTTTGAAAACTTATGATTGACAACAAAATAAAATGTTTGAAAGTTTCAATATAATCTTTGGAGCAATACTTTCTTTCAAACTTTGAAGCTTTCAATTTTTGCACTAACCAACAAAATAGTCAATATAAAATTCCTTTTGCTAAGTTTTCCACTGATGAAAAAGAGCCAAATGTTTAAAACTCCATGGAATAAGGAAATAACTTAATCCGGTATTCTGTGTGTACAAACAATAAATGTTGTAAACTTTAACTCCCTTCATATACTGATGCTCTATCTCGAATATTGAGCATTTTTATCAGGATAGGATTTATCTATAAATATTAGAATTAATGTTTATATTTCCATTTTAAAATTATAAATTTTGAGATATATATATATATATATATATATATATATATATATGGACCATTTTAATAATGATAGCATTTTAATTTCCTTTTCATAATAAAGTAAATTTGTCTTTTCAAAGTGTTGAAGTGTGCAACATATGCCTTGCTCTCTCAGAGTGCAATTGCGACAATTCATATAAAATTCACTCTTACACTTCTTGTTGGTCATTTCTATACCTTTTTTATTCTTAGAATAATGGCAATTGAAAGTAGTGAAGTTGATTTTAAGAGCTGCCATATTTATAAACTTATTGCTTAGCAACAGCACAGCCAATCAGAGGGCTTGTTTTTTTATTGGATCTTAGGCTTATATAGTTTATAACAGGCATGTCAAATATTTGTAGCTCACAGAAAAGAGATTGTAAGTTCATTATTTAATAGCAAAAACTGCAGGGTTTCTTTTATATCATTTAATTGGATAAATAAAAGATTTTAGAAGGTTTTGTTACACTTAAAAATAATCACATCTTTTCCATTTCAAAAGCAAAAACAAAAAATACAAAAAGATCTTTAAAAAAATCGTTCAGATAAATAGTGTTTTTTTAAGTAAAAAAATATTCAGAAATAATTTTATTAAAACAACTTCAATCAGTCATATGGCAACACAAATACACCCAAAATATATCCTAGGAAAATTTGGGTGAATTTTCGTTTATCCTTTTTTTTTTTTTTTTTTTTTTTTTTTTAAATATTTCATTAACAAGAATGATTGTGGCGATTACCTTCATGATTATGACGGTATCACCTGACACCATTACTCATAATACAGACTAAAAGACATTTATCTTTAGAAATGAGATACAATCCTGCCAATCTTACATAGGAGCACAATTTATCGAGGGCCAATACCCCAGAGGTTTCCTCTGGACAATTAAATAAAAAATAAACTTGTCTGCAAGAGAATATTTGAATGATAATTCATTAAATTCAAAGTAGCCACATTATTTAGTTTGCCAGGCAACCATTTATTATAGGGAAAAACGAGTTGCAATTTCTTGTTGGTGTTGGTGATTTCAATGTGTGGACACTGATCCATTTTAAAATAAGAAATATGATAGTGAAGTAAATGAAAAAATACAATGGATGTGAGCAGACAAGAACAAGATTATTGCAGTTGAAAGAACTGCTAGGGAATTTTCATTTGCATTATTCCGGTGCTATCTGAACAAGAGTTCTTCCGGAATATAGATCGTTGTAGAGATCTTACATCATCAAGAATTTATTTTAGTTTCTTACAATATCTGCATCTCGAGAGACAAATGTCAAGTTCAATGAAATTCGGTTTATAGAATTAAACCAGCAGTTAAATAGAGATTTTTTTTTAATAGTTGCTCCCCTTGTCTCTTAATTTCATGTTTTTGGGTTTTTTTTTTTTTTTAATTTTTTTCTTTACATAGAAATTTAGGCAGTGATTAGAAAAAAAAATACATTTTGGATGAATCCAGCCCATACTTTAATGAATATCTAAATTATCTTTTAAAACGGTTTAGTAAAAAGAAAAAAAAAGCATAAAACAGTTCATCTGAGATGAAAATACAATTGAAATAAAATAATAAATAGAATATTAGAATAATAATAAAAAGATTTTTGAAAAGAAATATATTTTTAAAAATCGCAGATACACACATAATGCTTATCTTTGTTTACGATTGCCCAGAGAGCTCAATTATTTAGCAATATGTATACAAACATGAGCATTATAATTCGCCTTATTTTCATGGCAAGCGTATTAACATTTAACCACACTGGAAAGCAATGATTCGGCAAGATATATCTGTGAATGATTATGTATATATAGATTTCCTCACCACATTTATAAAAATGATCACAAAACAAAATGAGATCACAATGCATTTCATAATATCACGTGACAGGAAAAAGAATTGTGTTGTTCTAATGTACTTTTTCGATAAGAAGTTATCAAATAAAGAGTTTTCTAAACAAACTCCAGACAAAAGTCACTAAACAAAAAAAATAAGAACCAATTTTAAATCGTAAAATGTTAGTAATTTTTATACAAAACAAAACCCTTTTTTTATTCTTAGAATAATGGCAGTAGTGAGGTTGATTTTAAGAGCTGCCATATTTATAGACTTATTGCTTAGCAACAGCACAGCCAATCACAGGTTTTTTTTTTTATTGGATCTTAGACTTATATAGTTTATAACAGGCATGTAAAATATTTGTAGCTCACCGAAAAGAAACTGTAAGTTCATTATTTAATAGCAAAAACTGCAGGATGTTTTATATCATTTTAATTGGATGAATAAAAGAGTTTAGAATGTTTTGTTACACTTAAAAAAGTAATTTTCACACCAGATTTTAGTAACCACCATTTGCTATTAAATAATGAACTTATTAAAAACACCAGAGTTTAGTAACCATCAATAGAAATTAATAAAGACAGCTTTATGAGAATTTTAAGAATTGAACTTATTAGAAAGGCTCCTTGAGTTCATCAAAGATATATTTTCAAATCAAAAGTTGTAAATTTTACAATTATTCAAAAAAAAAAAAAAATTTGTGTCATTATCATCACAACTGAACTGGATGTGTGTAACTTGCACATTATCAACGTATCAGCTGAACCTGTGGAAATTATTTTAAAATGTTTCAATTTAACACAATAACATCCATTAAATTAATTGATTACTGTACACACAATAACCCTTATCCCCGAGTGGCTTCCGGCCCTTAATGAGTGGTGACTCCTTTGTAAAAAAAAAAAAAAAAAAAAAATCCAGTTAAATCAAATTGGTAAATTATGCTAATTATGTAATTTATTTTTTTTTGTATACATTTGTTAGCATTAACTATTTATTTTGACTGAATTTTCTTCCTGTTAATATTTCTTTCATAAAAC
This sequence comes from Euprymna scolopes, assembly GCF_053919585.1. Classification (NCBI taxonomy): domain Eukaryota; kingdom Metazoa; phylum Mollusca; class Cephalopoda; order Sepiida; family Sepiolidae; genus Euprymna; species Euprymna scolopes. The sequence goes on from NC_136500.1 coordinate 11,385,267, forward strand.
AAAAGTTAGCAAAAATTATTAAAATACAAAAATATGGCAAACCTAAAACAATTGTGGAGAAACAACAAAGATAAACTGAGAAATAAAGAATGTGTCACCCAGATTTCTACTGGAATGGTGTAGATAATATTGGAATCTTGTGAAAGCTTATTACCACTCAAATTCCAGAAGAATGCCAACGGTTATTGCCAGTGAAAAAGCAATGGTAAACAGCTATTACGATCATGCAAAATGATTTGCAAGGATTATCAAACAAGGTGAAGAGACTTTTCACTCAAACTCCAGGGAACACCACCTTTTCTTGCTAATGAGCAATCATTGATAATAGCTTGTGTAAAAAATCCTTGTGAGGAAATAACACTCTAGACATGCATTGTACTAGTTTGTTTTTTCTTGAAAAGCGATTATATGTGGTATGCATAAATAAAGCAGAGCATAAAATGTAATGCATACATATGTTAAAATTTGGAATTAGATTTTGTAAATTAAAAATTTTAATCTTTAAATCTTTGTGTTCCTTGTCGAATAATAAATTTGTTGCAAATTTTTAATTAGCAGAATCTAATTTCAAATTGTTACTTACACTATTGCTCTATCTCATATATCGAGCTTTTTTATCTGGTTGAGATTGTCTTATAAATATTGATAATATTTATATGGACTTTACAGAATTAGAAAACTGTAATCTGAAATTATTTCTTTTTTTTTTTTTCTTGAATATATATATATATTTGGGATGCTGTATGTACTGCACAGAGTCACAGAAATTTCTAGGTTGGTATCTGCGGGCACATTAATTCACTGGGAGAGATGCACCCCTAGTCTTCATTAAGACATGCATCTAGGAGAAGGAAAAACTTTGATGCAAAAACCTGCTGTATGCTCTGTTTTGTAGCAGTTATCTGCACCAACAAAGATTAGTAGTAATACCAAAAGGGTGGTTGGTTCTACACAAAGCCTTCATCACTTTAAACAAATCTTTTGTGTGGATTTTCAGACAACATAGTTGGGGAGGAACTTCATATGTCAAAACTAATTGGAGAGTCCATTTTATATATGTATTGTAATAAAATGAAGCAAACAAAAAACAAAAAAAAAAACACATTGTAAAGTGATATAATATGTTAATTTGTGTTAAAACTTTCTGCACCCATTAAAAAAAAAAAAAAAAAAAAAAATGAGATCATCCAGTTACCAAAGATCAAATGCAAAAAAGTAATTGCAAAATTATTTGGCACTGAGCACCAAAATTTAACATTTTACCTATTTCAAAATGAATTGTTCCCAAATTTAATATACCATAAATAGAATCCTGCCTTCAATTTTAATTCAAAAGTGACCTTCATTTTTATGTAAAGGATATTTACTTATTTTTTTATGGTAAAAAAAGTGAGACATTTTTTTATTAAGTTCAATTATTACAATAAATTAAAACATTAAAAATAATCAAGTATGCGTTAAAAACAAAAAACAATCAAAATGCAGTTTTCGTATGATTCAATAGTAGTATTAATACTTCTATGTATACACAAATAGAAAAACAAAATGGATGAGCGATAATAAAATGTACAAAAATAATTTTCGATGCCGTTTTAACAGCTTAATAAACCTAATAAATAATATTTATACTTTTAATTTGTATATTTTTCTCGGCAGTAGTAAAAATGCAAATTATGACTTTATCGAATTTCAATATTATATGATTTTCAACTGTAGTAGTAGTAGTGGTAATACAACCACAAATGTGCAATCTTTTTTTATACTAAGATTTGTCAATATAAAAAAAGTATTAATTTTGTTAATAAACAGAAAAAGAGAGTAAGACAATAGTGTGGATAGAAAGATTATGAAATAAGAGAGGGGTGTTACGAACATACAGTGAGAGGGGCAGGGAATAATAGTGAAATCTAATTCAAGATGAGTAATTTAGTCAGTTAATTGCAAATTAATGCTAATTAAAATGGAAGATTTTTTTCAAATATAATTCCATCCCAAAAATTGAGGAATATTTTAACATGTATTTTATGTAATAAAACTATATTGGAAAAATTTTTTCCTATATAGTTTTATCACAAAAATACATGTTAAAATATTCCTCAATTTTTGGGATAGAATTATATTTAAAAAAAAAAATTCCATTTTAATTAGCATTAATTTGCTATTAACTGACCAAGTTACTCATCTTGAATTAAATATATATATATATATATATATATATATATTATATATATAACAGTGCCGATTTAGGTGAGGTGTGTTTGAGGATTGTGCAACCCTTGCCTCATAATTACACATGCAGCTGCCACTACAGAGGGTATCCTTTGTCTTTTGAGACTGAATGGAGGCATCAATATATATATATATATATATATATATATATATATATATATATATATATATATGATAATGAAAATTATGGAAATAATATTCCAACATGGAGAAATGAAAAAGGAACAAACCAAAATTATATGTTCATCAATGTTTCATCTTTATTTCAAGACTTTATCAGAATGATTGGTTTGAAGAAATAAAATACCAGTACAATATTTGAAAATATATTTGTTGTGTTTGTAATGTTAAATGGATGTCTGTTCTATTTCTGAAGAAAAAAAAAACATCAAACAAATTTATTTTCAAATATTCTACTGGTATTTTATATCTTTAAAGCATTCCGAAGAAATCTTGAAATAAACAAAACATTGATAAACATATAATTTTGGTTTGTTCCTATATATATATTTTTATTTTTTTATTTATTATGTATCTATTTTCAGTATTTACTTCAACAGTGCTCAATGTGAGTAGATATAGGTAGAAAGTTCTGAAAATATATATGGCAATTTGGAAAAAATATATTGCCATATATATTTCCAAAAACTTACTAATATATATCTGGTGACAGAGAGATGTAGATAGATAATATGTATTGTGTATGTATAAAATGCAATGTATTATATATATATATATATATATATACAGGGTGGGCCAAAATAAGGGTCCTATCTTTAAATTTGACTAACTTAAAAAATAGGACCCTTATTTTGGCCCACCCTGTATTACTGGAGATGGGGAGGTAAATCATTTTTTTTTTCAACATTTGCATGCATCATTCAAGTTGTTTGAAACTTTATGCAGACAGATTTTCCACCTGCAAGGAAAATAAACTTAATGAGCATTTGCAGCTGATCCTATGAAAGCTCATGTAGTTTGTGTAGGACAAGCAGAGCACCAACAATTTTCAGAGGGAGTGGGGAGAATATTGTAGGTAGAGAGTGGGGTTTGGTATCATTTGTACACATAGGTAGTGATGGTTTGAAAAACATGAAAGTAGAAGGCAAGAAATGTCCTTGCCTGCATGCAATTCAAATAACTCATAAACTATGCAGCATAGATCATAGGTCATGCACACAGATGCTCAGGCGCAGGACCATGCTACTCCACCCTTTCCCCACATCCCCTACCAATGAGGTCATTAATTTGATGATTTTAGTCTTTTGCGGACAGATTCTTGGATCTTGGCAGCAACTTGAAATGGATCCACATTAACATTGGACGCCTGAAAAGATAAATAATGTTAGAGTGCTTCTATATTTAAATAACAAAAAAAAAAGTTGAATTTCAAATAAAATAAATGGTACCTATGTAATTGTCATGTCACAAATAGTAACATATCCAAAACTTACAAAAAACAATAAGCTAGAAAAATAATTATTCATGAAAAACAGTTCCGATAAGGGTCAAAATACTTCGATAAGATTAGCCAGACATATTGGGTCACATGACATTAGCAAAAGGGAAATAACTCCTTTGAAACACCAGGTATAGCAGACACTTTATTCAGAAAACAAAAATAAGCATATACATAATTTGTAAAATTTTTAAAAATAACTTTTTTTTCAACTGTTTGAATTAAAAAAAATTTTTATAAAAAATAACTGATTGGATTTTGGCATTAGATTTCCAAGAAATTGAAAACTTAATTATCTCCCCTGTTAACTCTCCAATTTAAATCAGAAGATTTTGAAACTAAATCGCTAGATCTTACAAATGTCTTTTCATGAATTATTAACTTTCTAACTTATCATTTTCCGTAATTTTTGGATATATAACTATTTGCGACATGCCAACAAATGTGAAAAGTTTTGCCTATGGAATTAAAACAATCATTATTTGTTTGTTTTTTTTGGATTTTCTGGCATGTCAACCCTTTGGTTCATTTTAGGACGCCTTTACTCTCTACTCTAGCTGACATATGTGATATGTTCTTTTTTTTTTAGGTTTTGATCAAGGCTAATTTATTTTAAGGTATAAGAGTATCGTGCAAGGTTTGTTCTTCAGCTAGTTCATTCCTGTATGGCTTGGTATCCAGCAGAAAATAATTTCTGTTTGACTTAATTGTGCTAGTGAAGTAGTTTTGCAATTAAAGGATTGTTTATCTTTTTATTTTTAATTGCTTTTAGGGCAGATTGAGAGTCTAAAAAGATTATATATTTGGGATTTTTGCTGTTGGTGATTAGACTGAGTGCTAAGATTATTGCATGTACATCTACACTGAAAATGGAAGTTTCTTTTGGTTTGTTCGGGGTTTTTTTTTTTACTTAAAACAATCATTGAATTAAAAAAGTATAAAAAAAAACAAAATATTATTGCTAACAAGAGAGAGAAAGAGCTTAAACATATGAGCATTTCTTGCATTTTTATGACTTGCATATTTTTTTGTTTTTTAAATAAGAGAAATCTTTGCAGCTTAAACATATGAGCATTTCTTGCATTTTTATGACTTGCATATTTTTTTGTTTTTTAAATAAGAGAAATCTTTGCAGCTTAAACATATGAGCATTTCTTGCATTTTTATGACTTGCATATTTTTTTGCTTTTTAAATAAGAGAAATCTTTGCAGCTTAAACATATGAGCATTTCTTGCATTTTTAAGACTTGCATATTTTTTTGTTTTTTAAATAAGAGAAATCTTTGCAGCTTAAACATATGAGCATTTCTTGCATTTTTATGACTTGCATATTTTTTTGTTTTTTAAATAAGAGAAATCTTTGCAGCTTAAACATATGAGCATTTCTTGCATTTTTATGACTTGCATATTTTTTTGTTTTTTAAATAAGAGAAATCTTTGCAGCTTAAACATATGAGCATTTCTTGCATTTTTATGACTTGCATTTTTTGTTGTTTTTTAAATAAGAGAAATCTTTGCAGCTTAAACATATGAGCATTTCTTGCATTTTTATGACTTGCATTTTTTGTTGTTTTTTAAATAAGAGAAATCTTTGCAGCTTAAACATATGAGCATTTCTTGCATTTTTATGACTTGCATATTTTTTTGTTTTTTAAATAAGAGAAATCTTTGCAGCTTAAACATATGAGCATTTCTTGCATTTTTATGACTTGCATATTTTTTTGTTTTTTAAATAAGAGAAATCTTTGCAGCTTAAACATATGAGCATTTCTTGCATTTTTATGACTTGCATATTTTTTTGTTTTTTAAATAAGAGAAATCTTTGCAGCTTAAACATATGAGCATTTCTTGCATTTTTATGACTTGCATATTTTTTTGTTTTTTAAATAAGAGAAATCTTTGCAGCTTAAACATATGAGCATTTCTTGCATTTTTATGACTTGCATATTTTTTTGTTTTTTAAATAAGAGAAATCTTTGCAGCTTAAACATATGAGCATTTCTTGCATTTTTATGACTTGCATATTTTTTTGCTTTTTAAATAAGAGAAATCTTTGCAGCTTAAACATATGAGCATTTCTTGCATTTTTAAGACTTGCATATTTTTTTGTTTTTTAAATAAGAGAAATCTTTGCAGCTTAAACATATGAGCATTTCTTGCATTTTTATGACTTGCATATTTTTTTGTTTTTTAAATAAGAGAAATCTTTGCAGCTTAAACATATGAGCATTTCTTGCATTTTTATGACTTGCATATTTTTTTGTTTTTTAAATAAGAGAAATCTTTGCAGCTTAAACATATGAGCATTTCTTGCATTTTTATGACTTGCATTTTTTGTTGTTTTTTAAATAAGAGAAATCTTTGCAGCTTAAACATATGAGCATTTCTTGCATTTTTATGACTTGCATTTTTTGTTGTTTTTTAAATAAGAGAAATCTTTGCAGCTTAAACATATGAGCATTTCTTGCATTTTTATGACTTGCATATTTTTTTGTTTTTTAAATAAGAGAAATCTTTGCAGCTTAAACATATGAGCATTTCTTGCATTTTTATGACTTGCATATTTTTTTGTTTTTTAAATAAGAGAAATCTTTGCAGCTTAAACATATGAGCATTTCTTGCATTTTTATGACTTGCATATTTTTTTGTTTTTTAAATAAGAGAAATCTTTGCAGCTTAAACATATGAGCATTTCTTGCATTTTTATGACTTGCATATTTTTTTGTTTTTTAAATAAGAGAAATCTTTGCAGCTTAAACATATGAGCATTTCTTGCATTTTTATGACTTGCATATTTTTTTGTTTTTTAAATAAGAGAAATCTTTGCAGCTTAAACATATGAGCATTTCTTGCATTTTTATGACTTGCATATTTTTTTGCTTTTTAAATAAGAGAAATCTTTGCAGCTTAAACATATGAGCATTTCTTGCATTTTTAAGACTTGCATATTTTTTTGTTTTTTAAATAAGAGAAATCTTTGCAGCTTAAACATATGAGCATTTCTTGCATTTTTATGACTTGCATATTTTTTTGTTTTTTAAATAAGAGAAATCTTTGCAGCTTAAACATATGAGCATTTCTTGCATTTTTATGACTTGCATTTTTTTTTGTTTTTTAAATAAGAGAAATCTTTGCAGCTTAAACATATGAGCATTTCTTGCATTTTTATGACTTGCATTTTTTGTTGTTTTTTAAATAAGAGAAATCTTTGCAGCTTAAACATATGAGCATTTCTTGCATTTTTATGACTTGCATTTTTTGTTGTTTTTTAAATAAGAGAAATCTTTGCAGCTTAAACATATGAGCATTTCTTGCATTTTTATGACTTGCATATTTTTTTGTTTTTTAAATAAGAGAAATCTTTGCAGCTTAAACATATGAGCATTTCTTGCATTTTTATGACTTGCATATTTTTTTGTTTTTTAAATAAGAGAAATCTTTGCAGCTTAAACATATGAGCATTTCTTGCATTTTTATGACTTGCATATTTTTTTGTTTTTTAAATAAGAGAAATCTTTGCAGCTTAAACATATGAGCATTTCTTGCATTTTTATGACTTGCATATTTTTTTGTTTTTTAAATAAGAGAAATCTTTGCAGCTTAAACATATGAGCATTTCTTGCATTTTTATGACTTGCATATTTTTTTGTTTTTTAAATAAGAGAAATCTTTGCAGCTTAAACATATGAGCATTTCTTGCATTTTTATGACTTGCATATTTTTTTGTTTTTTAAAAAAGAGAAATCTTTGCAGCTTAAACATATGAGCATTTCTTGCATTTTTATGACTTGCATATTTTTTTGTTTTTTAAATAAGAGAAATCTTTGCAGCTTAAACATATGAGCATTTCTTGCATTTTTATGACTTGCATACTTTTTTTGTTTTTTAAATAAAAGAAATCTTTGCAGCTTAAACATATGAGCATTTCTTGCATTTTTATGACTTGCATATTTTTTTGTTTTTTAAATAAGAGAAATCTTTGCAGCTTAAACATATGAGCATTTCTTGCATTTTTATGACTTGCATATTTTTTTGTTTTTTAAAAAAGAGAAATCTTTGCAGCTTAAACATATGAGCATTTCTTGCATTTTTATGACTTGCATTTTTTTTTGTTTTTTAAATAAGAGAAATCTTTGCAGCTTAAACATATGAGCATTTCTTGCATTTTTATGACTTGCATTTTTTGTTGTTTTTTAAATAAGAGAAATCTTTGCAGCTTAAACATATGAGCATTTCTTGCATTTTTATGACTTGCATTTTTTGTTGTTTTTTAAATAAGAGAAATCTTTGCAGCTTAAACATATGAGCATTTCTTGCATTTTTATGACTTGCATATTTTTTTGTTTTTTAAATAAGAGAAATCTTTGCAGCTTAAACATATGAGCATTTCTTGCATTTTTATGACTTGCATATTTTTTTGTTTTTTAAATAAGAGAAATCTTTGCAGCTTAAACATATGAGCATTTCTTGCATTTTTATGACTTGCATATTTTTTTGTTTTTTAAATAAGAGAAATCTTTGCAGCTTAAACATATGAGCATTTCTTGCATTTTTATGACTTGCATATTTTTTTGTTTTTTTTTTAATCTAAATTTTATTGCGATAATTAATGAAATACTAAAGCGATAAAAATTAAGTATTTTTTCCTGTCTGTGCAACCAAAAAGATTTTATACTAAAATTAACAGGCCACCTGTTGTTGCCTAGTCGTAAAGAAGTTTAAATACGATATTTTAATTTATGGAGATTTCATATTTATTATTACAGAGCCAATACTCTATTGATCATTATATTGTAGCCAAGATATAATAATGATTTCAAGTTTAAAAAAAAATATATATGACTTCAGTCCTATCAGCTAGAATTAAAATCAAAGCATTTAGCAGTCCAACCTTATGTTGTGTAGTGGGGTTCATATTTAAGAGATATGACAAGGACATCATATTGCACCGATACATATAACGGATATAATGATGATGAGGGAGAGACAGAGAGGAGACATACATATTACAGTTCTGTTCTGAGATGTTTGGGACTTCATATATATACTGAGGGTGATAGATGCACAGTTCTTATATTTCTTATAACACATATAGAGAGGAGGAGAGATACATAATCTTGTAAGCGTTACACAATGTTCATATTAAGATGTTTAACACATTACCTTTTAATTTATGGAATGACGACACATGACAACAGTTACAAAATATCGATGAAATCAAATTCGGGATCTACATAGTTAACCTTCTACCCCTTTGTCTCTAAAGGGGCCCTCCTCTGACCATGTCATGTCAACTCTTGGCCGATCAACTCTCTCCGACCGACTCTGCTGACTGTTCTGCTTCAACTGCCCTGATCTGACTAGCTCTTATATTGAGAATCCCCCTTTTCCTATGACGTCAGAAGTGTGTTTCCCAAACGTAACCAATTCATGTGGCTATGCATACGTTTTTCCAAACACTTTTGACAAAGAATTCTCAACTAACCTATTTTTTAACAATATATTTTTAATTTGTATTGTTCATTCTTTTCAGCTGACATTTGTAATATTCATTTCTGTAAAAGAATGAACAAGCAATTCTTTTTACAATATAAACAATATCTAACTATTCATAATAGAATTTAACAACCTTTTTAACATTCCAATTTCTAACATTCTATTTCTGAACCTTGCTTACAAGGTTCGAATCTCGGCTTATCCTAATCTCATTTTCACTTATCTAATGTTCTTATTTACATGGAAAGGGGACTGCACTTTTTCCTGTAACACTTAGTCATTACCATTTAAGCTATCATCATATACATAACAAAACGTTAAAATTTAACCGACTTTGATGAATGTAAATGTATATTCGTGCATGTGTAGAAGAGCACTTTAAACCAACTTATGTCTGCCAGGTTCCAATTTCTTTTTCAATTTTGACCTCTTAGCAGCTATTTTTACCGGCTAAAGACCAAATCGAATTTGTTTCACAAGTCTAAATCCTGTATATATCAAATTTCAAGTCTGTAGACCAAAAATTAATAGATGAGTTCGGTAGAGACCATACCTCAGGTTACTTACTTTAAAGAGAGAGAGAGATGACATTGATGAATCCCAGGCAACATTGCAGAAATACAGTTAGTATATAAATACAAGAATTGTCTGTCTGTTCATCTGTTTTTGAACTCCTCGTTTCTCTTGGGGGGGGGGTGCAGATTGTTCTGGACTGTAGTACATTTGAACAATATCGAATTAATGTAGGAAGATCCTTGGACCATTATTATTTCTGATAGTCATAAATGACCTCTGTGATGCAATAGAGTGCAAGACAAGTAAATTTGCTGGAAACACAACACTATTCTTGTTTTGTAGGCAACACACATATATCGAAAACAATAACTAAATCCTGAGAAAATGACATATATATATATATATATATATATACTCGTTTTTTTTTTTGGGGGGGGTTATTCAAAAGTAATGGACTAATGAATTCAACGAGATTGTTAGATAGTGCTCAATAAAAAGAGCTGATAATACTTGTTTATTATTATATAAACATGGTCACATCCTGCTGCTACAAATAGCCACTTGTTTTCAATCAAACAACAGATATCATCAGGCAGCGACTTGACTATTCAAAAGTTCAATGAATAATCTTATTCATTGAACTTTTGAATAGTCAAGTCGCTGCCTGATGATATCTGTTGTTTGATTGAAACAAGTGGCTATTTGTAGCAGCAGGATGTGACCATGTTTATATAACAATAAACAAGTAGATATATATATATATATATATATATATATATATTTAGTTGACATATATATTTGTAGTTGCATGACACCAAAAAATGGATGGTCACATTCAATGCCAAGTCTTGGCATAACTAAAGTGGGAATTGATTCAAACACGCCTTGTAGATATTAGTTCAGTATCTGGGTAGATGCCAGATATCTCCAGATTGCAACTGTCCATTGCTCACATTCAGTATGCTGCCATCTGTCTCAGAAAGTGGAGGATTTTGTTTGTTGTTATCAACACTTTTTTCAAGCAAGTTTATGCAATGCAAAAATTTTCTGTGGTAGTTTAAATATTGAACTTCATAATGAAAGATCATTATAGGAAAAAGTATTAAAATTATAGTAAATCATTATTCTTTAAACAAACTAAAATTAACAAATATCTTTTAATCATCTACATCATAATTCAGATCATAAAGAGTTAAAACAATCATAATTCAGGTCATAACGAGTTAAAACAATCATAATTCAGGTCATAACGAGTTAAAACAATCATAATTCAGGTCATAACGAGTTAAAACAATCATAATTCAGGTCATAAAGAGTTAAAACCACAATTGGCTCATGCATGGAGTATTGTTCTTACCATATCTGGGCTGGTGCTCCAACCACTAGTCTTTCCTTCTTAGACAGAATACAAAGAGTCTCTAACCTAATAGCTTTCACACTGTCTAACAAACTCCAATCCTGTCCCATCATCACAATATGTCATAAGTATTTTGATAGAATGTGCTCCAATGAACTTACTGCAATTGTACCCCCTAAACACAAATATCTTCGATCACACCAACTAGCAGAAAAATCTTTTCCCTTTCTATTCTACTAACTTCTTTCCTCAGACCTTTGGAAAATTTCTCCCTGCTTCCCTGACTGTATCAATACGCAAAAATTTTAATGTAATATCAACAATTTGGTTTTTCTAGTTACACAAATGCAGCTGGTATCATAACACATAATATTCTCCAGTCTACAGTGGAATAGGGATGACTGGATGGTAATATTCAATGCTGCCAAGACTAAGCTTCTTTCTTTTAATAATTAAAAGTTTCTCGACCAGTAATAGCGATGGCTAATGATGCACTACCTGAAAGTTCTTTCTTCAAACTCTTCGGCTTAACATTCACAGTGAATGAATTGGAACAAAGGCATTGAGAGCATTGCCAAGGCTGCTGCGAAAAAGGTGGGATCTCTCTACTGTGCTAAAAAATTACATCTGAAAGTACGCTGTACCTCTAGAAGGTCACCATTCGCCCATGCAAGGAATATTGCTGCCACATTTGGTGCATCTGCTACTAGTTTCTCACTCCTAGACAAGATTCAGAAAAGAGTCACCAACCTAAATAGGTCCCACACTGTCGACCAAACTCCAACCTCTGTCCCATTGATGAAATGTAGCATCCATGTGCCTATTTTACAAGTATTTTAGTGGAAAGTGGTCTGACGAACTCTTGCACGCCCCCCTTTACGTAAATACCAGACAAGCAGCAAAATCCCACCCTTTCACTGTTGAGATACCAGATACCAGAAACTTGAATAGTTTCTCCCATCAAACTGCTAGACTTTGGAATTTCCTCCCACATCCCTGACTGTATCGACATGCAAAAGTTCAAGTGTAATGCAACAAACATCTAGCTGCTCAACTCCCCACATAGTATCCCTCTAAATTTTGTTTGGGGTGAAAAAGCAGAAAACAAATGTTAAACATTTACCACTTAGGATGCAGCATATAAATTTCATCTCAATCATCTCAATAGTTTCTTAAATCTCAATGGCAATACGCCTGGTTTTGGGTGAACAAAATAAACAAAAATTTTTAAATGAAATAAAAATCAAACAATAGAATATGAAATTATGACATATCATTTTACATGATCCCAACCAGTTAGAATTCATATACTTACAGCAAATAATTCCAGTGAACTTATGTCAGATCGTACCTCACCAACTGTCCCTCGTGAAATCAATCTCGCGTAGACAGGCAAGCGACCAGTTGTGTCTTCTTTCATCTGAAACAACACGATTGCAATGAATAAGCACAAAATGTCACAAATATCGACATTTCAATGCATACATATGCTGAGAGAAGCGGACACCTATAACATCATGCCAACCAAGTTTTTAACCTTTTTTGTAAAACAGCTTTTTAGTATGTATTATTTTTGTTATCCGGACTACTTTTCTCATCTTGTTATTTTGATAACGTTTCAGATTATGTAATCTCCAATTTTCTTCAATGTATTTTGTTAAACTTAGGAATCTTTCTGTTGAACTTTGCAATCTGCAAAAACCTGGACATACTGGATGATGAAGTACTTGATAAAATTCAGTTGTAAGTTACACTCATCTGGCGATTGAAGGTTCAATCCTTAGTGCAAGTGACACTCAATACATTTTCTGATTACTTTGGACTTTTACCCAGCCATGGCTGACAGAATGAAAAGCATGTTACTCTCATGGATTAAATAAAAGGTTCCGTTTGAAATTCTGTGCAGATTTTTGAATTTGACAAAAAGATTCCAGAGTTTGACAAGATACACCTGAAGAAGGTCGGAGATTAGATTGAGTGAAATGTTGTGAAAATAATCAGAATAATCCAAATTATCAATCGTTAAAACAAGAATCAAAAAATTTCATTGTTCAATGGCAATACTTTTAGTGTAACTGAATTGTTCAAAATACAGAAATGCTCAAAATTATGTTTGAATTAACACATTTAGTGACAGCTTAAAATGTTAAAGCAGGAATACATCAAGATTTTGTACTGAGTCTGGTGTCTTAGAGCCAGAGTTCTGTATGGGTTATCCAGAAGAAATGCTGTATGTTGATGATTTAGTATTTGTTAAGTTAAAGATTTCCTTTGTGTATCTCGGTGAACAACTTCATATACCTTTGTTCTACTGATAAACTTATTTCCTCTTTTTTTATTTTTATTTTACTTCTTAACATTTCAGAGGAATGTTGATAATATCACATGAGGAACATATTAAGTTACAGCTTTAATATTAAAGTGAGAGTTTTTTTTTACTTTGTTTGTTGCTTTTTATTTGCATCTAAGAAATGTTGCCCACAAAGTTTTGTACAAATTGTTCGAAAGATCTACTTGTTAAGTTAAAAAATTTTGAGAAATGCAAATTTAAAAAGTCTGAAAGAATGTTGCCAAAACCAAAATGACAATCAGTGATTGTTGTAGTTGGAAAACTCCCCAAAAGAATTCTGATTGGTTTGTAGAAAGGCAATTTAATGCAATTGAAATATCTGCAAGTATTTGGTTTACAAGAAGCACATTGGAATTAATGGTAGGTTGAGAAATGATAACGAATTTATGTGCAAAAAGTCTAAGACAATGGAAATGGATGACAACTCAGATGTTGAGAAAATATATCTTGATGGCAGAGCTATCATTTTTACTTTGGTTATATAACTGGAACACAGGGTGGAGCAGGTGCTAGTGTGATTACAAGAATTAGAAACCACTATTGGCCACTTTCTACCAAGCATGTGTGCACAGTGTGATGTATGGGAGTGAAACCTGGTCAGTGAAGATCGAGAACATGTATTGTGAGAAATGATATAAGAATGATATGATGGATGATGCGAGTTTTAACAACAGACTTAGATCTGATGACTTCAGAGAAAGATTAAATCTAAACAGTATAGGGTGATGCGTACAAAAGATTAAACTTCAACGGCCATGTTGGAAGAATGGATGCAGTTCTTGGATGAGTAGATGCAGAATAGTTCAAGTAACAAGTTCAGGTTACAAAGGAAACAATAAAATGGATCCAGGAAAAGAGGAATAAATATAGTTGGTTGTTTTTGTTTTACAGTATATCAACCATTTTAGAGTTATTTAATACTTAATCCAGTAAACTTTGGAAAAAAATTTATGATTCAAGTTCTTTATATCTTCAAATATATATTCATTGTGTTTGGTTTGATTGTTTAGTAGAACAAAATTGTTTACTTTTTTGCAGAATATGATTGAGTTTTGCAAAAGAAACAAAAAAGACAACAATATTTGGTGTATTATTGATCAGGAAGCCAGTATCTTCAGCCAGCCTGATCTGGTAGCACTAGAGATAGATATAGTTTGGTCAGAGATTGGTTAGTTTTGAAATTAATTTCTTAAAGCTGTACAACATATGCCAGCATGTAAAATGGACGTTAATCCAAATATGATGATGGTTAACGTTAGATGCAGTCATTTTGTTAAACGTTATTATGCTTCAAGTTCTTAATGTTTTCAAATATTAAATCGATTGTGTTTTACATCCTTTGTAGATTAAATTCTTTTACGTATTGTAGTGTAATCAAAACAAAACAAAGGCCTTATAAAATTTTATTCAACTAACTTGTACATAATTGAACTGAGGCAAGAGGCCAAAAGAATATATACAATAAAAAGGGTGTATTTAAATAAAGATAACGTAATCATGTGAGCAAGAATAAAAGTTTTTATTTTAATGAAACTATAACACAAGACAATTCAAGGGGAAGTAACTCTTGGCTATTAATACAGTTAGTACTGCTTATCTCTTCAGAAATGAGACCTGATAGATATTGCCACACAGAATGGACCTGAGAAGTAAGGAGAAGTAATTTCATACAACCTGTTCTGTCTTCAGACCGGGCCCTTTTTTAACAAGGGACACACGCTTTAAGAGCACCGGTGCCTCGGGCCTCGTTCTCATTCATCTCTGTGCGAGTTTTCTCATATATAGTTTTCTTTCTTATTTCTTCCCTTCTTGATCTTTCTTTAATGGGAAACTTACCCGTTTAAGCATTCCAAATGAAAAAAGAAAAGGAAAAAAATGTCATGTCGCTATCCACGGGATCTCGTTTTAGTCTCGTTCTGCGATTCTGTCCCTCCTCCCTCCTTTTCACCGCGGAATTCAAAACTGCACGGTCAGACTTTACTCGACTCCATGAACTGGGCTTTCCCCGTTTAAGCCATGAGGTACGTTTAGTACATCCTATTATTCCTTTACCTAGCTATTTCTTCTATGAAGAACTTGAAACCCTGTTTCTGTTTATTTAATCTAGTGTGTGACTTCCACACTTAATTTGTAGAAATTCTAATTATTTCCTTCTTCGCTCGCACAGAACTTATATCTTTTCTCAGACTTCTATTATTTTTATTTCATGGGCGTTGGGTAGTTTATGCACCGCACTAGAATAACAACCTTTGTAAAAAGGAGACATAACCGTTCCATACTTTCACCTAACGATTTAATAAGAAGAAAAAGAAAAGACACTTTTCTAACTGTTACGGACTTTCACCTAACAATTTAATGGAGAAAAGACATTTTCTAACCACTCCATACTTTCACCTAACAATTTAATAATAATAAAAGAAAAGACACTTTTCTAACTGTTACGGACTTTCACCTAACAGTTGATTGAAAAGGATAAGATATCCAAGAATCTGTTAATTTGGAAGCCTGTCCAAAACATAATTATTTTCATGTATTATTTCCTTTTGTTTAATTATGTTTTCTCCTTTTAACTATTTGTTTTGTTTTTGTTTCAGATTTTTTACCTAATTAATAAAACGTTTTCAACGTACCAGTTGTTTTCGTTATGTTGATTTGAGTTTATCTGTCTGATCAACGCACGCTTTCTAAAGTTGACTGCTAGTCGGTATTGTAGGTACCTGAAAGCAAGATTCTGAGGAATAACTGCCGCGAGTTCCAGAACACAACCCCAAAATCCAATTTTGGGGTCTGATCACTAGATGCACTTCAAAGCCATACCCCAAGACCAATGTTAGATACGAAAACCTTACCCAAAGGAGATTTTTAAAAATATCTAATACAAATTCTGGTAATTATGCAAAGTACGTTTAAAACATTGGTCAGCATTTTTTAAGTAAAACGTAATTTTATAAAATCAACAACAGGTTTTCCGCAGTGCAATGTAGACTACATTATATTGTGGAATAAGTCACTGCGAGGAGGCATGTGAAGCTTCCTCCGGAGTTACCTCAATGTGTCCCCAACTATGGTATTTGATTGAAAATTGGTGATCTCACCGATGTCGATGATAATAAAAATATGAGATTGTAAAACATTCGTTAATCGCCATTCAATCCCGGGCAACGTCAGGTATCCCTGCTAGTATCATAACTTAAAAACATTTTATATAGTTCAGATCGATTCTTATGAGAATCAATTTCCAAAGCAAGAATAAACTTAATATTTAAATTTTTAAAGAGTTTTTTTAATTAGTCAGCGTAGAAGAAACTTTTTTGTAATCTTAAATTGTCCAGCATTTTTGAGAAAAAAGAACACAATGTTCAGTACCTTCCAACAGTTTACATAATCTGCTTACATAGTCCGTATTCTACATAAGTACCCAAATTCTATTTAACCCACAGACAAAACCTTCACAGGTACTACCACTCCATGTCAAAATGGACAAAGGAGTGACTCCACACTCCTCAAAGCTCCAATATTGCGACCCCATTAAGGTCATATCCAGAATCAATGGTAGACATGAAGCCTTACCTACAGTTAATGCAAGTCAAACACTTTCCATGTTTTTTTTTTATCTATATTTCTTCAATGCAGATTTTTTTGTGAAAAATATACTTGCTTTCTATATATTTTATGTTCATGATTTTAATAAAAGAAATTTAAAAAAGAAAAATTAAATTCCCACTTACCAAACTTGGGAAAGCAATGGCCATGCTGAAACACAGTTTATCCATATCATCAATATAAGCTGAAACAAAAAAAAGAATTAAGTTTTGGAAATTGTTTTTTAGATTGGAAGTGATCATTTTATTTTTTAGATTGGAAGTGATCATTTTATTTTTTAGATTGGAAGTGATCATTTTATTTTTAGATTCTCTCTCCTCTGATCTCGAGCGCGTGGTTCAGTGGGGGAAGATGTGGCTAGTTACCTTTAATGCATCCAAAACCAAACTCCTATCCTTACATCATCAACGCTCTGATCCCCATCTGGCATCAATTGTGATGGATGGCTCTCGTCTGGGTGAGGCCCCGTGTTTTGACAAGCTTCTGGGTTTGACCTTTACTCCTGATCTGAAATGGAACACGTACATCAAGTCTGTTGCCAAGGTCGCTGGAAAGATGGTGGGATCCTTCTACCGCTCCAGAAGATATCTCACTACTGATGCAATTCTCTATCTATATAAAAGCCAAGTACGTCCAAGGATGGAATACTGTTGCCATATCTGGGCAGGAGCTGCCAAAAACAGCCTATCATGCCTTGACAGAGTACAAAATAGACTTCGTGGCTTAGTGGGGGATGCCCTTTTCTCTACCCTGCAACCCCTCTCTCACAGAAGAGACGTTGCGAGCCTATCCTTGTTTTATCGTTATTTTCATGGCAGGTGCTCGTCTGAACTCCAATCCCTGGTCCCCCCTCGCCAATCTTTCACGAAAAACACCCGTCTAGCTGAATCCACTGTGAAAAATTTCCCCCACTCTATATCTGTGCCTAAATCAAAACGCGGATTCCATGAACAAAGCTTCTTTCTTAGAACTGCACGCCTGTGGAACTCTGTTCCGTCTGCCTGCTTCCCTCCGGACTACAACTTGGATGTCTTCAAGTCTAATGTTAACAAATTCCTAATGAACCGCCCCCTTAAGTAAACACTCCATCAAATCTCCACACTAACGTAATGTACTTGCAATAACCCTTATCCCTGAGTGGCTTCCGGGCCTTGATAAGTGGTGATCACTGTGTAAAAAAAAAAAAAAAAAAGATTGGAAGTGATCATATTATTTTTAGATTGGAAGTGATCATTTTATTTTTAGATTGGAAGTGATCATTTTATTTTTAATTCTCATCTCCGTTGTTATATTCACAACGTTTTGGCTGATGTAGCCTCCTGTCTTCTTCAAATACATTTTTTCGAACATGAGAAACTAATAAACTCAAGAGGCTAAGTTTGAAAGATGCACCGGAATAAAGTCCGACATTGCTTTGGCTGAAAAGCAATAATTTAGGAAATGCATTATTATTAAAAATGAAGAATGAGATTTTCCTATTTCTTGTGCTTATTCTACCCATTAAAAATTAGCATAGAATCTGTAATTACTGCATAAGTTTGTCGACATCTCAACAAGGTACAGTTCTTTGAACATGTCTTAGCCTCCTCACTCTCCAGATGTAATACCATATGACTATTTCCTAAAAAAATTGAATAAAATCAAACTGCATGATATGCAATTCACTGCCATTTTAGCCCTGCAACAAACATGTATTATTAAGAAACAACTAAACCAACCTATGAAATAGAACTATCATCATTTTCAGTTAGCTATCTCTGACCAAGTCATTTATCCCTCCTTATACCTTTCTTTCACATTCTCCTTGCCCACCCGCTTCTACAAACAGGCCATGCTACCTCAACTGTTTTAAATATACTATCCAAAGAAGTTGCTTGTCCAGAGTTGCCAAATTTTACCTTTTTTTAAGCAGTTTAGTCTTCAAACATTGTATTTAGCCTTTTTAAAGCATAACATACTGACTTACTAAGGAAGAAACAAACAGAATATTATAACAGATTATCAATACAATGTATTTTGATCAAAATTTCAAATATATTTAAATAAAACAGTACAAAAAAAATTAAGCAATATAAAAAAAATATTTATCATTCATAATGATGCTCTTTACAACGTTAAAAAAATACAGACATAATATAAGATAAAAACACTTCTCCCAATTCATGTTTGCAAATAAATCTATATATACCAATATATGGCTTTGTCTTGTCTATAATCTTATATTTATATTTAGCCTCCACCATAAATCATGTTGAGCTTCACACATCTTGATAGGTTCACAAAGAATCCTTCAATACTTCGTTAACCTCTTTAAATATATATACATGTATTTTATCTGCCACTTTATGCATGTATGTATGTCAGGTCATGTAATGTCATGTCATGTGCTACTGGTACCATGTAACCCAGTATTACCTGCCTCATGGTCGGGTCACCGACGACTAAACTGGTTCCCCCACCAGACTTGTTTGGTGAGGAGGGCGGCTAGTCTCCCTGAAAGATTAAAAATAAGACCTTTCAAAGGGCAAATGAACTCTTTTTCTGGGTCAACGGCCAACTAGCACCGTGTATATTTGTGTGTGTGTGTATATGTGTATTGGGGTAGAGAGGGCTCCCGTAAGCCGTGGTGAAGGCAACCTTTCTAGGAGAAGCAAATCTCTGATTTAAAAAACCATAAAGCGGAAGACCAGTACCTGCATTAAGCTGGTCTGCAGTTTAATTTGTTGCTGGCTATCTTGCTCTTGCTTGTTGCTGGATCTCAACATTTTGAACCGAGAGAGAGACTTAGCTGTCGTACAAAGCTAAGATTCTGTAACATCATATTTGTATAGATACTCCCTCAGACATTTGGGCTCATGGATTTTAAATGTCTGAGGGAGTGGCACTTGTCTGACAAGACGTTGCAATCATCATATGTGTATATAGGAGTGTGCATGTGTGTGGGAGAAGAAAGAAAAAGAACAGTCTGAATATTTTTATGTTTGAACAAAAATAGGAAGAAATTAAATAATAATTAACATAAAAAAGAATATTCTTCATTTATTTAATTATTTTATTATATTTATTTTTTTAACATTATATGTGTGTATATTTCAATTAACTAAAGACACTAGAATCTACAGTAAGCATTTTAAAAAATAAATAAACGTGTGTGTGTGTGTGTGTGTAAGTGTGTGCATACATGTAGACAATCCAGACAAACAGCGTGTCTTTGGCCAGTCTCATACCTAGAACCATAATAAATCTATAAGTCCAAGCTTTTGGTGAGGAGATTCCACTTAGGTTATCACTTACATCTGCTTATCAATCTCCGGGTGTATATGTATGCACGTCTATAAACGCCTGTGTGCGTATCCTGTGTATGTATGGGTACGTGAAGAAGCACATATGGTAGTGCGTGGGTATATATCCATGTATGTTCACATGTGAGTATGTTCGTGGAATGCGTGGGTGTACAATTCAAAGTTTTATGAAAGACCTAGTTTTGAATTGAGGCCACACAAGTTGCTGACCATTCCAAGTCAAAAATGTTGAAAGGGTCATATTCAAATAGATCTTACCCTTATTGGCTATACCCGTGCCCCTCTTGCTGCTAACCCTGCCCATCCTACACTCATGTTTCCATCATTCACACTGAGGAAGATCGAAGGATTGTTTGAAAATTATGTGCTTTTGAAAGAACCACTCGTTTTTTCAAAAGACTTTCTGTATTCCTACATGTCCACACATAGGAAATAAATACAGAAAACATATAAACATTTACATATTTTTTCGTATTGACTTTTTAGTCATACATATTTAAATATATATGTATTTTAAAATATTAAATAAATGATAAAAGTCTGAAAAACCTATAATTGTTGATGGCTACACTCTGAAATATACATTATTTTTCTCTCGTTGGAACTACACAACCACCACTTATATATATATTAAATAAAATATACTAAAAATCAATAAAATAATAAATTATACATTTTAATAAATGTATCACAATATATATATATATATATATTATAAATAAATAAATACACTTTTTGTTTTATTTCAGAACAAAAAATGTGTCAGCAATCTAAAGTGTATATAACATTGTGAAATAGAATTAGTGAGATTTTTTTATGTCGTATAACTGATTTGAAAGGAATCTGATGCAATTTTGTCCTTTTTGGAATGAATATGGCCATTATAATTCAAATGTTGGATGTGTAATTCAAATGAAATGAGTGTTTTTGTTTATTATTTATTGATTAATTATATCAATTATTATAGGTATTATTTTCTGTGGTGTAAATAAATTAAGCTGTGTCAAAAATGTTCTTTTAATATGAGTTTACTAATTAAAGGAGACAAATTGTAAACACCTGCACGTTGTTTGATTGTTTGAGGTTACAATGTTCTGATTGAAAAGTCTTTGTTGAGATTATCTTAAATAAATTTAACAAGTTTTGCTTGTTTGAAGTTTAAACAATGATCATGCTGCAATGAGAGAATAATGCATTCAAGGAGTTGCAATTTTTCATATCTCATATATTAAGGATGGGACGATTGCTATATTTTTTCCGATTCTGATACAATTACTGATTTTGTATTAAATTACCAATTCTGATTCTTTATAAATCACTAAATATTTAACTATAAGAAAGTTATTTTTCACAATTACCATAAAAACCACACATTAAATGCGCAGATAAACATACACTTGTGAGGAGTGATCTATAAATTTTAGTTTTACTAATAGTTTAAAATCAATTTTCATTATTTTATCATTACTATCAGCAGTAAAAGATTTTTCTTTTAAAGAAAATCAAATAAAAAAGCCGATTAAAACAATCATTTTTGGTATTGGAAAATAGGCACAAATTTTTCCGATTTCAATACCGATTCTGATTCACCAAAAAGTTTTGATTTTTTTGATTCCTGATTCCGATTGTCCTAACACTTATATATATATATATATATATAAATAAATAATACACACATACATATTAGTGATGTGACGATTCCAATATTTTCTCCAATTCTGATTCTTTATAAATCGCTAAATATTTAACTATAAAATCATTATTTTATCTTGATTCCCATAAAAACACACGTTAAATGTGCATATACTTTTTCAAACGTAAAACACTCACTCATGGGGTTATCTACAGTTCTTAGCTTTACTGATAGTTTTAAATAAATATTTATTACTTTATTATTACTACTAAGCACAAATTTTTCTGATTACAATATCCCCAAAAGTTCTGATTTTCCCCAAATTCTGATTAATTATCCCAACATTAACATTTTATAAATAAAAGGGATGCAAGATTTAATGATTTCATTTGCTTTGAACCTTAAATCGATTAAAATGTAAAAAAAAAAAAATTGTCTTGAAATTCTTTAAGAAACTTACCTCGTAGGATAGAATACAAAAGTTTAAAAAAATCTTCATTTGGTGCTTCTCCAAGAACAACAATTTCGTTATCTTTTTTGGGAGTCTGAAGAGAACAAAAAAATAGCATAGAAATAAAATTTTGGTTTTTAGTTCATTTACCTAAACTTATATATTCATATTTTTTTTCATACTGACCACAAACAAAGCATATTGTCACGGAAATATAAGGGTCTACAGTAAATTAGGGACAATGTTTAAACAGGCACTTCAACTAGGTAGTTGAGCAGTGAGATGTTGATTTAATAAAAAAAAAAAAAAAAAAATTTTCTGGAACTTGTTCCAGACAAGGCATGAAACCACTTACCATAAGGAGCTAAAGAAGAACAAAAGTACTTTAAGGTCTAAAATCCGATATTAAATGTGAGATAAATAGATTCCAACCTAGAAAACAATTCTTACCCCTCTGTCAGAAACATCGTTCATTGAATGTGAGAACTAAAGGACAAAATAAGAAAAGCGAAAGTACGAAGCTGCGGAAAATAAACGAAAAATTCACTTTCTACTCTTATTGTTCACATTAGATTTATGTATGTTAGGAAATGTCAGGGAGTCAGGAAATAGGGAAGGAATTCCAAAGTTTACAGCTCGAAATTATTAGAATAAAAGGCGTTCTGGCATCAGAGGACTTCTACAGTAAAAGCGTGAGATTTTATTGCTTCTCTAGTCAAAAGTATTTATGTTGAGGGGGTGGGGCAATAGTGGCAAGTGTTTGTCATAGCACATTCCTTTAAAATACTTGTAAAACAAGCAGAGGCATGCAACATTGCGATGATGAGACAGAGGTTGAAGCTTGTTTGACTGCGTGGGACCTATTAGATTGAAAGCGCTGACCCCCATGTGGCAGCAATACATCATGCATGGGCAAATTCATATATGATATTGACAGGTGTGCGTACGCTCCTTGACCAAAGTTACATCTTGCCTTCTTCAGGTGTATGTTCATTTACCTATGTTTATGTTTTCCACCATATTTATATTCATTTTTTTTTTTTTATCATGCCTACCATAAACAAGGAACATGGCCACTGAAACCTAAGGTCTATTAGAAATTAGGGACAATATTTAAGCAGACACTTAGAGTAGGTAGTTGAACAGTGAGATGTACGTTTTTTTGGGGGGTGGGGGTCTATGGAAACTACTCCAGACAAGGCTTGAAGCCACTTCAAATCCTTCAAGGTCTAACGAAAAGTGTGAAATGAATAAATTCCGACCCAGAAAAAATTATTCCCTTTATTTAGGGGCAACCGGAGTTTTCCTGGAAAATCAATTCTGTTACTTCGCTCATTGAATGTGGGGACTAAAGGACAAAATAAGTGAAGCAATATAATAGCTTGTCTAAATCCATATTGTTGATCAAAAATAAATCTAGCATTTATGAGGTGGTGGACTAGCGCATTTGTTGTAGAGGTTGAAGGGAACAAGGGCTAACTCAGCAGAGCATTTCTTTGTTAGTATAGCAAGGATAAGATCACACCTACATGGCTTGGCAGTTTCCAGAGGATTTTTTTTATGATATCACAGGCATGGAAAGGAGTGATTGTCATTGGATGTTGATTATTTGTCTATGTAGTGGTGCCCACCTTAAAAATAACAATGAACTCTTCCATTTACTATAAAACATCATGAGAATATGTCTTTCAGCATTATGCACAAGTCATGCACACTTGGCAGTGGGACGTATAACCACTTTTCTTTATTTGTTGCGTTTGCTTTCCTTTTCCACTAAATACTAAGTTGTGTCTTTCTTCCAGACTCTTGCCGACCCACAGCAAATGGATGATTTGTGATTTGAGTGTTCATTTTTTAATGAGTGACATATAAACTCTCATGGAGAGCAATATGAATATTCCTGTAAAGAAGAGTAGTCAGCCATAGTTAAGGCTACATTTTCAATGACTACTATATAGAGATATAGGGGAGGGCGCTACACTTACCCGGAATTACTTAATTTACTCTTTATAACTTTATAATACCGAGTGATTTAGTTGCATGTTTGAAATGAAATTTTTTACTCAAATCTATGTATGAGTTCATTCCAAAAGTAAAACCTATTTTTTTTTAACTCAAAAAGTTAAAGAATTGCGGAGATGAGAGAGGTATCATTACAACGAGTGACCTATTGTACTCCAGAATTTATTTTTCTACAGAGTCACCACCATTCTGCAAGGAATTCAATGACACATCCCTGTTTCTGATGCATTTATATGACAATGACTGTTTTCTTAAAGTCTCACACCATCAACATCTCCAACAGAGATAAAACCTTAAGGTAAACAGTTTGCAATCCCCTCTGATCCATTCGGATGAAATAAAATAAAAATAGGAGGCATTACTTTTAGAACACGAATTGTATATTAATAAAATTGTGTGACAACTTCTTGTATGTCTATGGAAGTGTTAACATAACTGATATTTTTTATTTATAATTAATCAAATATTTAAAATCATAACTGCAATTGTTTTTAAACATTTTTTTAATCCAATTTCAAAAATTTATTTAACTCCAACACAATGAATTTCTATTTTCTTTTAAAACAAGTCATTTTAATCTTGTTAATAGTTTTACAAAAACAAAGAATGACATATTGGTGTAATGGGCAGAGTAAATTTGTGGCCTTGATAAAAAAAGCAGGCCTAATCACTGAAAAGTGACATCATGCATGAAGTACAAGCAAAATCTATCAAACAAACTGTCGATAATAAATAAGAGCTTTAAAAAAGCATTAGAAAGCTTTCAAACTTGCTTTGAAAAAGAGAAAAATAAGAAACACGATTTATACTGAAACTGAACTTATTGAATATTAATTAAAAATAAAAATCAAGAATTCAAAAGGAAAAAATAGTTTTTTTTCTGCATTAAAAGTAAATAAACAATGCGCGGTTTCATAAATTTTAAAGACTAAAATTTGTTTATTTACTTAAATAATTACATTAAAAAAGAAAAAGGAACAAAAAATTTTTAAATGGAAAACTTTTTTTTTTGAATGAAAACAATTTTTTTTAAATAAAAATGAACAATTTCAAAAATTAAAACGATAATTTTTAAAATAAAAACGATAATTTCAAAAATAAAAACGATAATTTCAAAAATAAAAACGATAATTTCAAAAATAAAAACGATAATTTCAAAAATAAAAATTGATGAATAATTTCTAAAATACAAAAAAAAATGATAGTTTCAAAATTGAAAATGAACTATAGATAAATGAAATTGAATAAGTTACAAAATAAATAAACAAAAACTAAATTCAAGCAAATAATTTTAATATAAACAAAGTTACTAGTGTAGAAAATCAAACTTGTTGAATAATTTAGTTGAATGTTTGAAATTTTCTTTTTCTGATTAATTTCTTCTTAATAGTTATTTTCTTTTTCACAAAATTATTTAAGAGAAAATTTGAAAAGCTTAAGCATTCTTTTTATTTTTTCAATACTGTGACTATCATCTCAAAAGTTAACATAAAAAAAGATTAGCATCTGGCAAAACATTCAATTTTATGTGCATAGTTAATTGTCTTTGATGCACAGAATGGAATAAAGGAGTTTTTAACAGTTTATCAGTGTTATAGAGAGGGAGGGGGGGCAGATGGCAGAGGTGGTGCTGGAGGGGTCGGTTGGTTGCCTGAGCTGTGAGGATGACAATAGAGGCCAGACTCAGGAGGATCAAAGTGTGCTGGCAATGACATCAAAGAGGTTCAAAATGGGGAACTGAGCAACATTTAAGACAATACCTGGAGGAATGTTTTGACGTCATCTATTCCAATAAAATAGAGACAACCAAACAACGAGAAGAGAAGCAGCGACTGTGGGGGCAGAAAAGCGGGCACATTATCATTTAACACCCACCCACCACACGATTCCTTCATGCTGTCAGTGTTGTTACTGGAAAATAAACATTGTTTCTAATCATTCATTCCTGATACATGTTATTTAAAAGTATATGAGACGTCTTTTGTGTTTACGTCTGATTGTGGAGGCACGCCTAATGGTTTAGATTCAAACGACCCTAACCCAACTAGTGATCCAGCCAGTCTTATGAATAACACAACATCAGTAACTGCATAATTGTAGATAAAAAAAATTTGTTGTAATATCATTCGGATATTATAGAGAACCTCTATTAATCCCCTGAAAGTAAACAGTTTCAGCAAGTTCTTCCACAGTATCTCTTTCAGATACTAAATTCTTGCAACTATTGTATCTCAATTTCTTAAAAACTGTATAACAGCAATAACTTGCTAAATTTAACAGGAAGTACTTCTCTGCACTGATTAACATCATCCTCTGTAGCATTCATGGTAAATTAATAAACTGTTGCTCTTTTCAGCATTTCATCCCAGTTAGCTTTTTGTAAATTTTTCAAATCAATAGTTTTGTTATTAAGTAACAGTTTTGATACTGACAACATTCTGAGTTTTTCACATTCACACACTTGACATATAAAGATATTAGCACTCTTATAATCAAAGTAATAACAACATCAACAAGTGAAGATATTGAAATGTTTTTCTGCACTAGTAACTTGAACTTTCTTTTATATATAAATATGAAAATTGTTATGTTCAACTACAGGATTCATAGAGGTAAGTTTAGTCTTTTGATGGTCAAATAATTTGGTAAGATTACATATTTTGTGTCTCTTAACAACCTATACCCTCTAGGGAAGCAGTTATATAATATGGTAGAAAATATCATTGGAATAATTCACCTTAGTTTCATTATGTTTATTTATGGCAGCATTAAATTTGGTTTGCTGTTTTTCTACGTCCATTTTTATTTTTTCATATTTTCATCAAAATATGTAGAGTTTTTTTCATCAGTTACATGTTTAAGAACCCTATACTCCCCCCTATAGTACTCATTTTTACATCACTGCAGAATAAATCTACTGCAAAATCAGACTCAATTACCAGGGATAGATAAAGTTTTTTGACATGCACATTTGATGATACAGCATTCCAAGTGTATCTTGCTGCCTAATAATACTTTAGTAATTTCAATCAAATTTAATTTCCCTTCTAAATCATCAATGCTTCTGCTTGTATGCTAACTCTTTGGAATACTTAGATTTGAAGTATGTTTGAGGGTAGAATTTTCTGGGTAAATTTTCTTGGGAGTTTGCCAACTCTGAAAGTGATTGATGTAGATAAATATGAGGGACAGTTTGGCAGAAATCTAAGAATAGCATCATTCTGAAGACATGATTTTTTTAAGGTTAACTGTAATAGTGGTACCTGTTATTTCATCAAAATACTCAGGTCTCCATTTGTCTGTCCTTGGGTTAAAAATGTTCACATACCTAAAGAAATAATTTAAAAGATAACCATATCATAAGCTGAACTCTTGTCAAAAACAATGTAGTAAGCAGACATGTCAGTCGTGTCACGATACAAACTAAGAAAAGATAGTAAAAAAATATCTAAAATATTAAATCAAGGTGATAGTGAATTTGTCATGGGAGCACTTTTTTTTTTCATTTTAACTCAGACACTACTTTTGTTTTGAAGTAAAACAAAAAAAAATTCAAAAAAACGACTGATGGCAATTAATAACTTGCTATTTATAAACGTTATCAGATTCATGTATAAAAATTACAGAGTTTATCTTCACCATAAAAGTGAGAAAAGGATTTTCTCATAGCAAGTTGTCTTTCTATGAATGAATGAGAAATATAACAAAATATAAAATAGCAGACAATTAATTGATGTAACACGTGTTCGCTATTTTAGATTAAAAAAGAAAATTGAACAAAAATTGAACCAGCTACTGAAAGAATTAGACAAACAGTATTTACCAAGTGTTTTCAGCCAATTACAAGATGGTTTTGGACATTTTTGTGTGTTCCTTCCTTTTGATTGTGATCCTTTGAAATTTTAAAGCATTTAAACTATTAAATATAAAGTCATTTAAACTTCTAAATATAAAGTCATTTAAACTTTTAAATATAAAGTCATTTAAACTGGCCTAAGAATTCATAGTGAATTCTCATTTATTAAAAAGATTGAATTTTTTGGAAGCTATTTACATCCAGTCATTTCGTAAATGATACTTTGGTTGCCTTAATAATCAAATAATACCATAATAGTTGAACTTTAAATATCATATTTAAAAAAAAGACAAACAAAAATGAAAGTAAAAAGTCATTAGACGATTCCAATATTTTTCCCAGATTTTGATACAATTGCAGATTTCAATTATTTGTAAATTTCTAAATATTTAAGTATAAAATTACAGATTTCAATTATTTGTAAATTTCTAAATATTTAACTATAAAATTGCAGATTTCAATTATTTGTAAATTTCTAAATATTTAACTATAAAATTGCAGATTTCAATTATTTGTAAATTTCTAAATATTAAACTATAAAATTACAGATTTCAATTATTTGTAAACTTCTAAATATTAAACTATAAAATTGCAGATTTCAATTATTTGTAAATTTCTAAATATTTAACTATAAAATTGCAGATTTCAATTATTTGTAAATTTCTAAATATTTAACTATAAAATTGCACATTTCAATTATTTGTAAATTTCTAAATATGTAACTATAAAATTGCAGATTTCAATTATTTGTAAATTTCTAAATATTTAACTATAAAATTGCAGATTTCAATTATTTGTAAATTTCTAAATATTTAATTATAAAATTGCACATTTCAATTATTTGTAAATTTCTAAATATTTAACTATAAAATTGCAGATTTCAATTATTTGTAAATTTCTAAATATTAAACTATAAAATTGCAGATTTCAATTATTTGTAAATTTCTAAATATTTAAGTATAAAATTGCAGATTTCAATTATTTGTAAATTTCTAAATATTTAACTATAAAATTGCAGATTTCAATTATTTGTAAATTTCTAAATATTTAAGTATAAAATTGCACATTTCAATTATTTGTAAATTTCTAAATATTTAACTATAAAATTGCAGATTTCAATTATTTGTAAATTTCTAAACATTTAACTATAAAATTGCAGATTTCAATTATTTGTAAATTTCTAAATATTTAACTATAAAATTGCACATTTCAATTATTTGTAAATTTCTAAATATTTAAGTATAAAATTACAGATTTCAATTATTTTTAAATTTCTAAATATTTAACTATAAAATTGCAGATTTCAATTATTTGTAAATTTCTAAATATTTAAGTATCAATCAACAATTCCCCCACTAACCAACAATCACGAGGTTGTCTCCTCAGCAACCGACAAGGCTAACATGCTTGCCAGTCGGTTTGCCTCAAACTCCACACTGGACCCTTCCAACCACCCCCTACCTGACTTTCCTATGCGGACAGACGCCACACTAGACGATCTGAAAACCACCCCTGCTCAGGTGCATGCTATCATAAAAAACCTTGACACCTCAAAAGCATGTGGACCCGATCTTATCCCAGCTGTGCTATTAAAAAAGTGCTCAGCCGAAGTAGCTCCAGTTCTCTCCAAACTCTACAACAAATGTCTTAATGAAGCTTGCTTTCCGGGCTGTTGGAAAACTGCTTCTGTTGTACCAGTATTCAAGAATTCTGGCGAAAGGACAGACCCATCAAATTATCGCCCCATTAGCCTCCTCCCACTTTTTGCCAAAATATTTGAGACCATAATTAACCATGCTCTAGTCCATCATCTTACAGATGCTAAACTACTGACTGACAAACAATATGGATTTAGACAAGCCCGTTCCACAGCAGACATCCTCACCGTGATCTCTGAACGTATATACCAATCACTGGACAAAGCGGGGGAAGGCAGAGCGGTAGCTCTAGATATATCTAAGGCTTTTGACAGGGTATGGCATGAGAGTCTCCTCAGTAAAATCAGATCATACGGTATCACTGGTAGAATACTTAACATAATTAAATCCTTCTTAGATAAGAGAAAAATCCAGGTAGTCCTCGACGGTCGCACATCTAAACAATATGATATAAATGCGGGAGTGCCCCAGGGTTCTATCCTTGGACCTCTATTGTTCCTGATATTCATAAATGACCTCCCCGACAACATTGCCTCTGAGATGGGTATATATGCTGATGACACTACACTCTATGGCAGACACGACAGGAAGACGAATGAACACATTTCTAAAGAAATGGCAGAAACACTAGAGGAAGACCTCCAATCTGTAGTGGAATGGGGACAAAAGTGGTTGGTCGCGTTCAATGCTGCCAAGACTAAACTAGTTTCATTCAATAATTACAAGAAACCCTCTCTACCACCAATAGCAATGGCCAACGACTCTTTATCTGAGAGTCCATCTTTCAAACTCCTTGGCCTAACGTTCACAGGAAACATGAGTTGGAACAATTACATTGAAGGCATTGCCAGGGCCGCTGCAAGAAAGGTAGGCTCTCTCTACCGTGCTAGAAAACTACTAACACCCGAAAGTATCCTGTACCTCTATAAGGCCACCATTCGCCCATGTATGGAGTATTGCTGCCACATCTGGGCTGGTGCATCTGCTACTAGTCTCTCGCTCCTTGACAAGGTTCAAAAGAGAGTCGCAAATCTGATAGGCCCTGAACTGGCATCTAGGCTTCAGCCTCTGTCCCATCGACGAAATTTTGCATCCCTCTGCCTGTTCTACAAGTATTTTAGTGGTGAATGCTCTGATGAACTGCAATCACTTGTGCCCCCACGACGCGAGCACCCTCGACAAACCCGACAGGCTACTAGATCCCACCCCCACACTGTAGAGGTCCCTAGATGTAAAAGATCTTTTTACTCCAATAGTTTCTTCCCCAGAACCGCAAGACTCTGGAATTCCATTCCAGGTCCCTGCTTCCCCAACAGTACTGACGTGCAGAAGTTCAAGTGTAACGTGAACCGACACCTTGCTGCCCAAATCCCTACATAGTACCCCAGTAGTTGTTGCCCCTGATAGTAGCCCCCTACACCAAAGTGGCAATTTGCCTTGTTTGGGGTGCAAATGTAATAAAAAAAAAAAAAAAAAAAAAAAAGTATAAAATTGCAGATTTCAATTATTTGTAAATTTCTAAATATTTAACTATAAAATTGCAGATTTCAATTATTTGTAAATTTCTAAACATTTAACTATAAAATTGCACATTTCAATTATTTGTAAATTTCTAAATATTTAAGTATAAAATTGCAGATTTCAATTATTTGTAAATTTCTAAATATTTAAGTATAAAATTGCAGATTTCAATTATTTGTAAATTTCTAAATATTTAACTATAAAATTGCAGATTTCAATTATTTGTAAATTTCTAAATATTTAACTATAAAATTGCAGATTTCAATTATTTGTAAATTTCTAAATATTTAACTATAAAATTGCAAATTTCAATTATTTGTAAATTTCTAAATATTAAACTATAAAATTGCAGATTTCAATTATTTGTAAATTTCTAAATATTTAACTATAAAATTGCAGATTTCAATTATTTGTAAATTTCTAAACATTTAACTATAAAATTGCAGATTTCAATTATTTGTAAATTTCTAAATATTAAACTATAAAATTGCAGATTTCAATTATTTGTAAATTTCTAAATATTTAACTATAAAATTGCAGATTTCAATTATTTGTAAATTTCAAAATATTTAACTATAAAATTGCACATTTCAATTATTTGTAAATTTCTAAATATTAAACTATAAAATTGCAGATTTCAATTATTTGTAAATTTCTAAATATTAAACTATAAAATTGCAGATTTCAATTATTTGTAAATTTCTAAATATTTAACTATAAAATTGCAGATTTCAATTATTTGTAAATTTCTAAATATTTAACTATAAAATTGCAGATTTCAATTATTTGTAAATTTCTAAATATGTAACTATAAAATTGCAGATTTCAATTATTTGTAAATTTCTAAATATTTAACTATAAAATTGCAGATTTCAATTATTTGTAAATTTCTAAATATGTAACTATAAAATTGCAGATTTCAATTATTTGTAAATTTCTAAATATGTAACTATAAAATTGCAGATTTCAATTATTTGTAAATTTCTAAATATGTAACTATAAAATTGCAGATTTCAATTATTTGTAAATTTCTAAATATTTAAGTATAAAATTGCAGATTTCAATTATTTGTAAATTTC
The DNA here is from genome assembly GCF_053919585.1 of Euprymna scolopes. Lineage (NCBI taxonomy): Eukaryota > Metazoa > Mollusca > Cephalopoda > Sepiida > Sepiolidae > Euprymna > Euprymna scolopes. Next base: position 11,417,799 of record NC_136500.1, read on the forward strand.
TAAATATGTAACTATAAAATTGCAGATTTCAATTATTTGTAAATTTCTAAATATGTAACTATAAAATTGCAGATTTCAATTATTTGTAAATTTCTAAATATTTAACTATAAAATTGCAGATTTCAATTATTTGTAAATTTCTAAATATTTAAGTATAAAATTGCAGATTTCAATTATTTGTAAATTTCTAAATATTTAAGTATAAAATTGCACATTTCAATTATTTGTAAATTTCTAAATATGTAACTATAAAATTGCAGATTTCAATTATTTGTAAATTTCTAAATATTTAACTATAAAATTGCACATTTCAATTATTTGTAAATTTCTAAATATTTAACTATAAAATTGCAGATTTCAATTATTTGTAAATTTCTAAATATGTAACTATAAAATTGCAGATTTCAATTATTTGTAAATTTCTAAATATTTAACTATAAAATTGCACATTTCAATTATTTGTAAATTTCTAAATATTTAACTATAAAATTGCAGATTTCAATTATTTGTAAATTTCTAAATATTTAACTATAAAATTGCAGATTTCAATTATTTGTAAATTTCTAAATATATAAAATAGTAATTTTGTCCCGATTACCATAAAAACATGTTAAATCTGCATATATTTTCTGAAACGTAAAAACGCTTGTGTGATGGACTGATCTAAAGATTTTAGTTTTACTTTAAGTTTAAATCAATAAATATTTATTATTCTGTTGTTACTACCAATAGTGGAAGATTTTTTTTAAAAATCAAATAAAAAAGATAATTACAGGAATCGTTTTTGGCATCAGAATATAGGCACAAACTTTTACGCTTTTGATTCCCAATTCCAATATCAATTAATCATCCTAACACTGATTAACGAGACTCCTGAGCAATACTGGGTAGGTACCGCGTGTTCATTGTTATTTTTAAAGCAACAACTTTATAAAAGAAACACACAATCGATTGAAGCAGACTATTATTTAAGAGATGTGTCAAGTGCAAGTGATGGATATGAACTCAGGCCACAAGAGTGAGGGCAGCATGAGCGAAATTTTGTTACGTTTGACAATATCACATGCTGTCTCTCTCTACATCTGTAATAAGCAGCTGAGTCATGATACATGGCAATTAATGCTGGTCCCCTTACAAAAATGAAACGGAAATATTGTTGTCATATCTGAACTAGTGCATCGGCCACTAGTCTCTCACTCCTAGATAGGGTTGAAAAAAAAGTCCGCAACCTAATAAGTCCCACACTGTCGACCAAACTCCAACCTTTGTCCCATCACCGAAATGTGATATCCCTGCATCTGTTTTACTTTAATCACAAATGCTCGGATGAACTCAAAGCACCAGTACCCCCCTCAACATAAATATCCCCAACAAACCCAATAAGCAGCAAAATCCCACCCCTTCACTTCTGAGATCCCTAGATACCTTCTACTCAAATATCTTCTTCCCTAGGACTACTAGACTTTGGAATTCCCTCCCAGGCCTCTGCTTTCCTGATTGTACTGACATACAGAACTTTAAATGTAATGTGAACAAACATCGCACTGCCTAACTCCATACATAGTATCCCTGCAAATCTGTCCCATATAGTAGCCTCTTATGACTTAGTGGCACTGTGCCTTGTTTGAGGTAAAAAAAAAAAAAAAAACAGTAAAAAAAATAAATGAATAGAAGTAAAAAGACTGGGTAGATACTTCTAGATCATTATTTTTTTCAAGCAATATTGTATTATGACATCTTTCAGGTTTTTCCAACAGTACATATGTTATGCAATAACTGATCATATTAGTGTGAGATAGACAGGGTATATATAAAGAGAGAGAGGATACGTTTTAATAAAGGCTGGAACATGTAATTCAATGAGAGGGAGATATAGATATATAGATAGATAGACCAACAGATAGTGCGTTTGACATTTATACATTTGACAGTTCTGTGAATGGGAGTGTTTCTATAACATTGACACATATTTCTTTAACTATTTTTGAGATGATGATTTTCACAAAGTTCTTATAATATAAATTGACAATAGCTTTTCTGTTGAATAACATAACACGAAGACGCAGATACAAAAGATGGTGATGTTCGTTTATTTCATTTCGACCGGTCAATGGCTTTGCATCAAGGAATTCAAAGTCTTTACATGATTTTCTTCTTCTAACCTTCGCTTCCAAGGTTTGATGTCAGCTGACACACTCTTCTCTCTTATCCACTGATTGACTGACCTAAAGCTCTCTATATTGAGAACTCATGACGTCATTGCATGACTAAACACGTGAATCTTGATCCCGTGGCCCGACATGCATTGTTCCTCACGTTTCTATAAAGCCGACTCTCTAACCTAATTTTTGATTAACCCACTTTACAAACATTTTCCATTGTTCGTTTTTAAATTCCTTATTTTAATTTCATTTCTTTAACAGAAACAAAATTGCATTATCACATTCCTTTTTCAATAAACAGATATCTAACTATTTATGTGAACTAAACAATGGTAATTCTACATTCCATTTTCAAGAACATTCTGTATTTATTTTAACTTATGATTGGAATTCTCAATTCCAAATCTAGCTTCGCAAGTTCAAATCCTTGGCTATCCTATCTCATATTTACTCACAAGAACAGGCGATTTGTTCTTGTAACACATACAAACAGTATATACAAACTAACAACTTTATAAAAGAAGACGTGTGCTTGTACAAGCAATTGATCGAAACAGGTCGTAGACTCTGTTAACTAAGAGATATGCCAAGCGGATATAAACTCAGTAGGTTACAAGAGTGAACGCAGCATAAGTAAAATTCCATGAGTTGTTGTCTCTGATAGCATCATATGCCGTCCTTCTCTACATCTGGAATAAGTTTTATAGCAGCTGTGTCAGGAACGTTATGATATACAGTAGTGAATGCCAGCCTCTTGCCCAGTTTTCTCTTGCCTGTATGCAAGGCAATGACAGATCCATGATTAGATGGATCTGTTATTGTGACATCTGACAAAAGCAGATACATCAGCACTACCCTTGCCTCATGTGAATCAATTATACTTGTACAGACATGTGGTATGGTCATCCTCCTGGATAAACTGTTGCAGAAACATGAATATTCTAAATCACAAGAAGGCGGGCTGGCCAAGGAAAACTTGGAAGTGATTGGACAAAACTACAGAGAGTGGAATTTGGAAACTGACAACCTGCTAAATCAGTAGAAGTAGAGAGTGAGCTAACGTAATACAAAAAAAATCTGAATAAGAAAAAAGCGACGTTAAATAAATACTTTATTCTAAATCAATTTATAGAGTGAAATGAAAAGGAACTCACTAGGTTGGCAAAAGCTGCTGCAGTTTTAAAATGGACGGCGAGGCCCAACATTGAATGAAGATGAAGAAGGTCAGTGAAATAATTCCGATCTGGGAAATCATTATTATAATGCTCAGCTGCAATGCGCCAATTCTCAATCACACCTGCAAGAATTCAACAAAATTCTAAAACATTTTGTATTTTTTTTAACATTTCAAGCTTCATAGAAATATATTTGATAAATATTAAGTACAAAATGTTAAAACAGTTAATAAAATTAAATTCGTGCCAAGAAAATTTCATGAATGTTAGAAGTGTAACTCAACATATCTAAACATGTTTGCTAAGAGAAAAGATAAGAAATGAGCTCCAACTTCTGTCCCATCGTCACAATGTTGCATCCCTGTGCCTGTTTTACAAGTATTTTAATGGAATGTGATCTGATGAACTCATTGCACTTGTGCCCCTCGATATAAATATCCCCGACACACCTGCTTAGCAACAAAATCACACCCCTTCACTGAACTTCAAATGCAACATCTTAATCTTTTATAAACATGGCCCCAAGTAGCAGTTCCTTACATCCAAGTGGCAATATGCCTTGTTTGGGGTGAAGGTGAGTTCCTCCACATCTGACTTCTCATCCATCTCCTCTGTCTCACACTTCTTACATTATCAACCTACATATATTTCCACTGCCCTTCCAGTATACCACAAAATTTGAGTTACTCCAAATTTCTTTTTCACAAATTGAGCAAAGAAACTTCCCTCTTTCTTTTAACACTATAGCTATTGATTTTCACTTTGGTCTTGGTGACATTTATTCTCACACAGAAATCCTACATGCATTCATTTGTGTGAAAATTGGACTTCAAATTGGGTCCATTGTGTTCACTAATAACAAAGGAATCTAACTATGGATTAAATAGCAATTTATCTTCAATTAATTGTTCTGTCATTTTTAACAATGGTTGGCTTTAATGAAAAATATGATGCATAAATACACACCATGTGTACACAGACATACATATATGTATTGCTTATGTGTTTTGGGGAGACCATATAATGTACGGATAATGCGATGGTACTCAATATATGCTGTCCATTTTTTATCGTTCTTTATAAGTTTTTTAGGGATTTATTGAAGATTTCAATATCTTTCATATGTATGGTATTTAAGTTTGTGGAAACACGTGTGTCTGATATTAATGTGTAGATTTTTGTCTATAATTACTATGCATCTGCCTTTTTCTGCTTGTGATATAATGAATTTATTTTTGTTAAATGTTTTAAAGTGTCTGTATATCTTTTTGGCAATGCTGATTTGTGAGGTTGAGTGGTCATTATAGGGGTGATTCCTTGTATGAAACCTTTTGTGAAGTCGGAATCATTGTGTCTATATTTTAAGGTTGTGTTCGTGGTGGTGTGTGAATGTCTACTGGTTGCGAATTTCAGGCTGAAGCTGAGGGCTTCAGTTTTAATGTCTGAGAGTGGTTTCGAAGTAAGGTTGTGTATCAAGTCTGGACAGCCTAAGGTTTTCCATTTACTGATTTTGATTAGTTGAGAAAGTTTGTTTTCCAATTTAAGAGTGTGATGGAAGTTGAATTTTTTAACAGATTGTTTTTATTTGAGCTAGGTGTTGTTTTGTATCCCTGTTGAAGGTTGGTTATTAATGCACTAGCTTCTCAAGAAGACAATAAGAACTTTGGTGTTTTAGAAGAATCGCAGATGATGATGATGATGATAGGTACTTTTCAATATGCTTCAGGAAAATGTGGTCTGAAAGCTTAAAGAATCTGAGAATGCATGTAAGTATAACCTTTTCCTCAATGCATTCTATCTATGGTGTGGGAGTATGTATTTCGCAGCGTCTTTAGATAGGTATTGTATCAGAATGCCCCCATAAGTATCAGAATTTAATAATCGACAAAAATTCCAATTAAAGAAGGAACAGTTTGATCTTAAACAAAGTTAACTCCCTTATACAGCCTAACATCACAAGTGCATTCTACAAGTTTTATCACTGCACAAGCAAAATGTTCACAGAAACATTCCGAACATGCCCATGTCTTATCAAAGAACCTACTGTTGATTTTATATGTCAGGCCCTTCTGCTTGTGCAGTGATAAAACTTGTAGAATGCACTTGTGATGTTAGGCTGTAGCACAATTAAACCATGATACTTGCATTTCAAATTTTAATTCAAGCCATTCATTATGTATAGGGTAATTCCATCTCAAATCATCCAGACCATGACACTCTTACCTCTCAGATTTTTTCCAAACTTTCACCACTAGTTAGATTGTGAGCTAACGAGGAAAGAACCAAAGACCTTTTTTGGAAGAATTTAAGTTCAGATTATCAAGAATGTCTAGGAACAAAAAAAATTCAATTTCCAATAGTGCCACATGTTTTTTTTGGTCGCCTTAGACCAATACCCAAATCTGGGCTAAAAAGTTCAATAACTCAGAAACAGTTCATTTTCAGAGGTTTTAAACATGATTTTTGGATTCCTCGTGTGGAAAACCATGTCCATGCAAATTTTCAAGGTTCTACCTAATCTAGAAATTGATTCATGCCCAAAAACGTAATTTCATAATTTTGTGAATTTGCGCCTCAATGCGATATACGTAAAATACCAAAATTGCGATATTTCCAGAACCGCTTAGAGTTAAAACTCAAATTTTCAGGATTCCCTAGTTTTTATGATACCAACATATGGTGAAAATTTGGAAAAAATCTGAGCGGTAAGAGTGTTAAAGATGTTTTTTTTCTGGATGATTGGAAATGGAATTACCCTATAAAAATAATTTCATAAAATCAACTGTAAGTTCTCTACAGTGCAATGTAGACTACAATGTATTGAGGACTAAGTCACTGCGGGGTGGCATGTGAAACTTCCTTTCAGTGCACAGTGGTGGATCTCCGACTAGTGCAGAAAATCAAACGATTTGATTGAAAACTGGGCAATTTCACTGATTTCGATGACAATAAGATTATTGGAAGTGTGGAACATTCCTTGATTCTCATTCAATTCCAAGCAATGTCGGGTCTCCCTGCTAACATTTATATATTTGTGTGTACAGAATTTACTCCTTAACTAATTAACCAATCATTATGAATTTTGAAACAGCTGCTATGGGTTTTTATGAAGCTATATTTAGTCTGATTTAGTTTTATGAATAAGGAAAACGGGATGGAAGCCCAGCTTGAAAATTGAGATTTTATAAAACATTTTAACAATAGCTATTTTTAGACATCAAGAAATATTCTACAAATTTCAGTTCCCTTGGGTTATTTTAAGGAATGTTTAAGGGATATAACATAACTTTTCATTTGAAATCATAATATTTCAGATTTGGATTAAATTTGATTGATAATCATTAAACACCAATAAATCAAAATTCGGAATTTTTATTCCTTCTTAAGATCCCTTAAGCATAAGACTTAGATTTTAGGCATTTTCTAGAATCAAACATATGTAATGGATTTTGATCTAAATTCGAATAAGGATTCTAGAGATAAGTTATAATATCATATCTTGGTTTTAATCTTCATGAGGGGACAGAAAACAGGTAACAACTTGTTCAAAAGAATTTTACCTGTCTTGGGGCGACTATTCAAATTAAATTACAAAAGATAAAATTTGTAAAAATGAAAATGATAGGAAACATTTGGTAGAGTAAAAAATAGTAGCATCTTACAAAATACATTTGCAGTGTATATATATATATATATATATATATATATATATACAGCACATCTTACAAAGTACATTTGCAGTATATATATATATATATATATATATATATATATATATATATATATACAGCACATCTTACAAAGTACATTTGCAGTATATATATATATATATATATATATATATACAGCACATCTTACAAAATACATTTGCAGTATATATATATATATATATATATATATATATATATATACAGCACATCTTACAAAGTACATTTGCAGTATATATACCACATATGATCACACAAAAATCACATTGACTAATTTTATCAAATAGACTAATCTCGTTTTTAACATACCATAGTAACGGTCCGGGAGAAGGTTTATATGGAAATGAGGATGGACTTGACTAGCGCTGGCATGAGGTAAAAGATCCCACAAAAGTGTCGGAAGTTTATAACGAATGTCGACAGAACGGACTTTATTATACCTGTAAAAAGGGAAAGAATTTAAATGTTTATTATTACTGGCAAAAAAACATTAATATCAAAGAATATGACAGAATAAAACACAGCCATTATTGTTTTACTCAAATGAAAGAAAATATCAAATACAAACTTTCATCATAGAAAAATTTATTCAAAAATTCCTTGCATATCTTTAAAAACATTCAAACCGACACAGAATATCTCCTTCTCAGGCCAAATTTCAGCCCTATTTCGGGGAAAAAGGGGGGGGGAGCATGAAGCCACTTCACTTGATGTAAGGAGCTAAAAAGAACAAAAGACGATTATCGCAAAAACAGGGGATATCTATCTTGAAAATACGAAAGCTATAAACGAAGACAGTAAGTATTAAAATCTCAACTCTTAAACATTTTTTTTCTCAAAAATATCTTTTTCATTCATAATCCCAATTTGACACCCGACAACAGCTCGATCCATTCCTATCTAGTCATGGTTAAGCACCTGAAAAAGGCCAGAGGATGAGTTGGTCGAAATGTGGTGAAAAAACAATGAAGATGAGGATAACAGTATGCATAAAGAACGAATGCACAAATTATGAAGCTTCATTTAAAAGGATTCCAAAAATATTTAAATAAATAAAAATACCCTTCAGTACGGACCCGACAATGGAAGACCAGATAAAAACAGAAAATTGGATTTATAAGACCATAACATCTAACTTTGATTGCCCTGCGGTATCGTGGCACAGCGGATAGAGATATTGAGTCCCTGCAGTTCCAGGTGAGCAACTCTACCCAAGCAGGCCAAAGGATTAGTTGGCGAAAGAAAGGCGGCTAGAGAACGAGTTAGCTGAAATATGGTGAAATAATAACAAAGATGAGGATAGCAGTTAGCAAAAAGAATGAATGCACAAATTATGAAGTCTCATCCCAAAGGATTCCAAAAAAAAATCTCGATCTATGTCCAGTTGCCAGAAGATGAGTCAAAATAGGACATGACTCTTTTAATCTGACAATCTATTTTTCTTAAATCCATATTTGTTCATTATTCTCATCAACCAACTCTACCACCTCATGCCTGGTGTGATATTCAGGAATATTTAAAATATTAAATTCACAAATGGTTCATTGTCACATGTATATTCTGATTTTGACAAAAATAGTTTTTACAGGGAGATGGAGTCGTCTTATCACATACAGCATTTGGTATTCCCAAATGGTCACCCATCTGGTTCTGGTCAGGCTCAAAATTGCTTAACTTTGGTGATTTAATGAGAACCGTTATGTCAACATGAGCCACCACCACATGATTGCATTTGCATTGCCACAATTAATTGAAATGAAAAACTGCGTTGCAGATAAACAACTGATATTTTTCGTTTAACTGCTTTTCATTTTTCTTTTGCTAATTCCTACTGATGTGGTATTTGAGACAAATGAAAAAAAATAATCAAATGAAATTCCTGTATAAATCAACTATTAACATTTATTTTCCATTTAAAACTGAACAAAGAATTACTTGTTAGTTCTAATAAAAAAAAAAAAAAACGGCTTACTTGGGGAGAAGTCTGTAACACATGTTAATCTAAGATTGCTTCTTTCTGGAATAAACCAGGGGACATAACTCTAGTCTCCAAATTTGGAGGAAAGTGAGTTCCCCAAGTGAAATGCTACTTTTCTTTTGATATTTTGATTAAAAAATTAAGTTCATCAGTAGCATGTGCGGTTATATAAAGGCCTGCTTGAGCTGTTCTGCATCTGCTTTCTGCTCTTTACCAAGTTGCCTATGTCTGGCCAAAGCTCCACCTTGCAATCACAGTGGCAGGATGTGCTCAAATTTATTCGTAGATCAAAACTCACATACAAGCTTCATATTTTCAATCTACTCAACAATGGGAATCTTAGTTGCAGCACTGATAAACTCCGGAAATCAAAAGTCATGCCTTCCATTGTCAAGCAGTAATATTCTGCTGAAATAGCTTGAAAATGATAGAAACTGACAGCAACTGATGACGAAATTCACTGTTCTGTCAGCTTCTAACAACACATCACGTTTCAATACATATCACCTTCATCAAAAACGAACTTCAATGTTCTTGAAACGGCTGACTTGTATACAACTCAAGATTATCTAATTTGCATATAATCAGCAAGAATTACGCATTAGTTTGGAGATCGGCATTTTGTTTTCTTCAACAATTCAGCAGCCAAAACCTACATGACGTGCAGAAACGTGAGCATTTTTTTTAGACAAGGAATATTTGGACTCGTTACAATTTTTTTCTACACATTTAAAAAAAAGATAAATCTTTGAAAACTTACCATTGCATAGCAACAGACATCGCATCCAAAAAGATTTCTTCATTCCAGTTGAGTGGATGATGTTGACGTGTTATTACTAATGCATGCCACGCATCATATTTAAAAGCATTAGCAGCCGTGAATGAATGCTTGGATTCAATTCGTCCAAACAAATCCTCAGCTGTAAAACTGAAAGGAAAATTTAGAGAAGGGTTCATATGATGAGATCCAGAATAAAAAAAAAGACACCAACTTAAGATGGAATATAATAACACATACATATTCTCTCAAATTGTTGACTTGCGCAACAAAATCAAACGGAGCCCACATTTTTTTCTCTACACTTTTCTTTCATTTCTCCTCCTCTGTTGTAATGTTAGTTCATACGCCAGCAAGGTCATTTGCATACATGTCATGTTGCTGCTGCTCAATGTGCATTAGCAGCTCTGTAATAGCAACAGTCTTCTATGGGGTTAGGGGTAGCAGTTATCAAAACCTACAACTATGTCTCTCTCTCTCTCTCTCTCTCTCTCTCTCTCTCTCTCTCTCTCTCTCTCTCCAGTTGAAAAGAGAGTGCAAAAACTATACTCATTTGCCACATAAAAGCTAGAGGTTTCTTATATGTGTGACCACACTATCAGAACACATAATCTTACTCTCATTTTAATAGAAAGATTCAACTAATTTTTAACCTTATGCGGAAATTTATCAAACTACCTCTCATCCCTGCCAGTTTTTTTTACACCCTAACCTTTTATTTTGCAACATGAGAAGAGATCAACAGACGTGTTCAACGATTAATCTTTACACAGATGTTTAAAAAAAAAAAAAAACCTTGTAAAACATTTACCGTAAAAAATCATCTACCACCAAAAAAAAAAAAATCTATGCTTTCCTTTTTAAAACTGTCTGACATCAAACAGAACTTTTAAAAGAATTTCTTTTTCAAGAATTTATCTGTGAAACACAGTACCACATGATTGTTTTCCTGCAGACTACAACATGGTCATCTTCAAATAGAATCTATTGTCATAAACCGTTCTCATAGATAATTGCATTTTGTGCATTTATAATCCTTTCACAGTATTCTTCAGCATTTAACGGATCTAATTACCTCTAATCCTCAAGTGGTTTTTAACCTTGATAAACGGTTACAAATCAGTAAAAGAAAAAGAAAAAAAAATTACTTACCTACTGTAATTGCAGAAATCACAGGATTTGGCAGTTTTCTTCGAAATTTGCTCTACACTAAAAGACAAAACAGATGAATATGTTAGCAGGGAGAAAATATTTAAACTCTGAATTACATAGAAACATGAAATTGGTAATTTTTTTTTTCACAAAATAAATCTATCAAATTCAAATAAAAATTAAAAAATAAAAATCCAACATTTTATAAATTTGTTTTTCTAACATATTACTGAATTCTCAAAGTCAGCTCCAAATAGTATTTAAGCTGACAAATTACTCCTGATACAAAACATTTCTAAGTAATCACCTAAAAAAATAAAGGGGAGGAATAGTTCAAGAATATAATAAGAGTTGTCTACCTTAATTTTAAAATATGCAAAAAATAAAAATAACTTTATTAGATCCCAAGCAATGCAGAGTGTATAAAGTTAGAAAGAAATAATGAAACAAGAACGTGGAAATTCCATAAAAGTGTCAACACAATACACCACATATCGCAAACAAAAGTTTGAGAAAAAAAAAAAAAAAATGATCACACTAAGATAATGCATAATATTTTTAACTGGAGATCACATTGATCACTAAGCGTAATAGTCAAGATTGTTCTTTTTGACTTTTGGTTTCTGTTCCGCAGACTAGATGACAGTGCTAATAAGCAAGATATGGTCTTTTCTGATTAATGATTATCTTCCCCTCAGAAAAGTGGCCCCCCCCCCAAACTTTTGGCATGCTAAAAATAGCTTTCTTGTCCACTTGACCATGTCTAATTATTCAGACAGTAGAAACCAGAAGTTAAAAAGAGTAGACAATGTTGACTATAACCTGATACTCTGATCTGCTCTATTCATTCAACAATACTTTATACTATTGCATCAACACAAGACGAAGTTTGAACAAATTTTTTTTTTAAGAAATGGTGGGGGGGGACGTCAAGAGAACCCGAAGAAATAAAAGGTTGTCTCCTTTGATGTTCTTTCAGCTCACATTCATCATATTACAGAACAGTGGTTCGCAACCTTTTTAGCTGGCGGCACATTTGAGTATTTTTTTAAAATTTTTGCGACACACCTATCACAAAAAAAATTAATATTTTTTTACTCGTAAAGTCTTTTTGCAACAAAATAAAAATTGTATAAGGATAATTTTTATTCACATGACTCAGCATATCCTAGATTCAATATCTGTTATAGAATAATAATGATGAATGCTAGTAGGACAGGTGTACCTGGTGTTTTTTAACTACTGCTGCAATATTAGTGAATATGTTGTACAATCCAGCAATTAGTCTGATTCTGAATTTTAAAATTACAAATGATTTTTTTTGTTGTTTTTTTTTTGTTTTTTTTTTTACACAGTTCATGCTACTAAAAAGAGTTGGAATACATTCATTTGAAAAATAATCTATACCACTACTGCATAGATTAGCTTGAAATTGAAATTTTTCATCTTACATCCTGTATATTTAGGAATGTTTTGGTATCAAAATCGGATCTAAATTATTACATTCCAATATCAATTCCCAATACTTTGAAAAACTTCTGATATTCCACTTAATCATCCTATCATTAATATATTTAAAAAAAAAAAAAAAAAAAAAAAAAGCTTACGAATTAGTATGTGTGAAATGTTTAAATTCCAAAAATTTGACGATTTTGAATAGAGTGGTGTCATCATGATTTTTTTTTTTTTTTAATGATTTTATTAAACAAAATTAAATTAAATAGCTTCTAGGTATTATCACTTTGCAGTACACTAATGCACCATAACACAGTGGTTCATTACTTTAATATTGTTATTCATTTCCTAGTTAGTCTAGTGATCTTCGTTGTGAGAGCAGTCCATAGCATTGTTATAGAAGTGTAAGCCATTTTGAGTTTCAGAAACAGTTTCAGATGGTTCGCTGTTACACACAAGTCCTGGGAGGTGACTTGTTTGTAGTAGACAGTTCCACAGAACAAAATATTCTTACCGTGTCGAAACCCGGGAAAAGAACATGTGAAATTGCTCCAGAAAAGGTTTAATATTTATGAAGCAATTCTGGTTTCTGATTGGTTGGTAGCAGAACGTGAATTAATTTGATTCGTCAGTTCTTAGCAGCATCGTTTATAAATAGAATCGTCCGACTGTGTGGGACCATACCCCATTATAGCTCCAAAATATTGCAACATCCTCCTTATTTTTTATAATGGGGAAGTCCCTTGTGTTTGTTCTGCTCAAAAATAAATATATATTTTTATATTTACTTAGACATAACAAAAATTAGAAATCATTTGGGTCTTAGAATTTTAGCATTTAAAAAGACGCCATTTTTAATTGTGTTCAAATGTCAAAAAGGAAAATTACAAAGATCTTTTCTTTTTTTTTTTTTAAAGTAAAAGTATTAGTTACGCATTAGTAGGTTAAAGTGTTAATACAAATAAAATGGATACAGTTTAACGTCTTGTCCAGGACTTTTTTTTTTTTTTTGATATATATACTCTGAGCATTACCCCTAGGGGTTTCCGCTGATATTCATGCAAAAAAAGTAAGAGCCTTCTCATAAGTGGAACTTCGCTGGTCTTTATTTTTAATATATAGAAATCTATATACATACAGGGCAGTGAAAGAAAAAAAGAAAATTTTTCAGTCGAATTCACCAACAAGTTTTGAGAAAAAACGTTGTAGCTTTATCCGTGTCGCCGGTTTTTATAAATATATCAGCGATATTTTGTTCTGATGATATGTAATTCAAAATAATGGATTCCTTTTTTATCTCGTTTTTTATGAAATGGTATTTTATATCTATATGCTTAGATCTTTGGTTGATTATCGTGTTCTGTGCTAAGACTATACGGGCTTGATTATCACAATTAATTACTACGGGGCTTGTAATCAATTCTGGTTCTAAAATAGTCTTCAGGATATTTTTAAGGTAGAGTGCTTCCTGGGTCGTGTGTGTGAGCGCGATAAATTCTGCTTCACATGTAGACAGAGATACAATCTGTTGCTTTTTAGATTTCCATGAAATAATAGGCCCATTTTCTGAGAGTCTGAAACAATATCCAGATACACTCTTGCGATCCTCGTCATTTGCCCAGTCTGAATCTGAAAAACCTTCTAATTTTAGGGGATTTCTTGATTTTCTAAATACTAACTTCTGTTCTTTGGTTCCTTTTAAATAACATAGGACTTGTTTAGCTCTGTTTAAATCTTTCATTGTCGGTTGTGATAATTTTTGTGACAGTTTTGTTACTGTATAGCATATGTCGGGCCTGGTTGCAGTCATTAAATATATAAGACTACCTATAATTTCGCGATATTGTGTGTCATTTATTATTTCAGATTCTGTGTGTATATTTTTATTAATATCATTTTCGACCAGTGTAGAGCGTTTCTTGCACTCTCCCATTCCAAATTTTAACAGTATTTTGTCGATGTATCTCGATTGAGTCATCGTAACAAGTCCTTTGCTTTGAGTAAATTCTATCCCCAGAAAGCAGGATATTTTGCCAAGATCGGTCATTTTGAATCTTTTACTTAATTTGTTATTAACATCAGTTAACATTATGTCACAATTTGATGCAATTAAAATATCATCGACCCACAAAACCAAAATCAGTAGTTTATCATCTTTGTGTTGGGTATATAAACAGGGGTCTACAGCGCATTGTCTAAATTGTTGTTTAATAATATAATCATGGAATACTGTGTTCCAACATTGAGCACTCTGTTTAGACCATATAATGACTTCTTAAGTCGCCACACGCTATTTTTATTTTTCATTATAAATCTCTCTGGAGGGGTAATATAAATTTCACAGTCTATTGGGGCTTTCAAATAAGCATTTTTTACGTCCATTTGATGGATGTTTAGGTCATATTGTGATGCGACTTGCATTAAAATTCTGATTGTCGTTAGGTTTGTGGTCGGCGAAAACGTAGAAAAGTATTCTTTACCGTAAATCTGAGAGCACCCCTTAGCAACAAATCTTGCTTTGTACTGTTCTACGCCTGATGCTGTACTTTTTTTTGTAAAGACCCATCTGGTAGAAATAACATGTTTATCTCTTGGGAGAGGCACTACTGTATAGGTATCATTTTCGGTTAAGGCATCTATTTCTTTTTTCATGGCAATTTTCCATTCATCATAATGTTCTGAATTAATTGCTTCGTTGAAGCTTTTTGGCGCATTTTCTATTGAATAGCAATAGTCGATTTGATAATCTTTTATATTGTCGACCACAAAAAAATCGGGTTGTCCTCTATTTCTTTTGGGATATCTTTCGACTTTATCATCATCATCATCATCATCATCATGGACACTCTCGTCTCCGTCATTTTTATTGTTTTCATTTGTTCTAATTATTTGAGGTAATATAATTTCATCCTCTTCATGTGACGGGTTTTCGGCTGTAAAATTAAACGCGTCCGTGAATTTTACACACCAGATTCTTTTTATTTTATTTTTTTCGGGAAAAAATATTAAATTTGCTGGACTGTTTTTATCATATCCAAGAAATATACCTCTGTCGGCTTTAATATTCAATTTACTCTTTTTCTATATATGCGAAGCAAGTTGAACCAAATATATGCATTCTGCTTAAATTTGTTTTTTTACCGCAGAAAGATTCATATGGAGTTTTAGATAGTGTTTTGTTAAAGCACCTATTGCGTATATAGGCTGCCGCCATAAGTGCATACGTCCAGAGGTTTTTAGGGAGTTTTGATTCAATGAGTAGGCATCTTGCCATTTCAAAAAGTGTCCACCACGCACGTTCAGCAGTCCCGTTTTGGTGTGGCGATCTAGGAGCTGATGTTTCATGCCTGATATGATGGTTAATTAGTAAAAGTTCAAAGTCTTTATTGGTGAATTCCGTACCGTTGTCAGAGCGAATACACTTGATTTCACCGTAGGGGGCCATGTCGGCTAGATATTTCTTAGTTGCTAGCAGGGTATCAGATTTGTTCTTTAAAAAGTAAACCATTATTAAACCTGAATGGTCATCTACGAAATTCAACACATATCTATAATGTTCTCTGGCCATCGGTTCTACGGGACCGTTCAAGTCAGAATGCACCATTGATAGGATTTTTTTGGCCTTTTTGTCTGGTATCTTGTTTTGATAGTTTGTCATTTTCCCTTGCGTACAGACGTCGCAGTTGAAGGTTTTTGATGTTTGTATTCGCATTCCATCAACTACAGTCGGCAACTTTTTGATATCAGGAATATTGCAGTGTCCAAGAATTTTATGCCATGTCTGTAGATCATGGCAGGCGGTTTTTGATGGGACTACGCTATTTAAATAATATAGTCTTCCATTTTCTTTAATGTCGAATACAGTTCCATTCGGGTATACCAGTTTTGATTTATTGGGGCTAAAGTTTATATTTGCACCTTGTTTTGTGGCAGCTTGTACAGAAAATATATTTTGTTTAAATTTTGGGATTAGAAGAGCGTTTTCTAGAATACAGAAACACAATTCACCTTTATTGTTCTTTAGCGAGATTTTCGCATTGCCTCTTTTCAAAACGATATCGTTGACTCGACTCCCGTCAGCTAGTTCTACAAAATGATTTTGTGGCTTTAAGTTGGGGTCAAAATTGATAAAATCAGATTCCTTTGTAATCACATGTGGCATGGCCCCACAATCGACAATAAAATTATTATTGTTTCTTGAAGCATCAAATGCACACGAAAATAAAAATGTATGTTCGCTAACAGAGCTCTCTACATTTTTAATCTAGTCGCCATTTTGAGTCCTGTATCTACATTGGAAACTCTTGTGATTAGGTCGTCCACAATAATAACAAATAATTTTTGTACTTTTCTTAGGAAAAAACCTGCTTTTGGCAAAGTTGCGTTTTTTATTCCTGGCATGGGTATAATTCGATTTTGGTGTTTTTATGTGTGTATTTTTAAATTTCATGATATTTGTGGATTCGTCTTTTCTGTGATCATTTTTTCAGTTTCTTCGTAACTTCTGAGTGCTACCTTGAATTGGCTAAAAGTCATGGGTTTTTCTTTCTGGGTTATCACGGTGGTAAATGGTTTGAAATCACTCGGTAATCCCTTAAGGACCATGGAAATTAACAGACTGTCACTTATAACTTCACCAGACATTTTTAAAGAATTTGCAGTTGTCTCGGCTCTTATAATATAATCAGTAATAGTTTCGGCTTCCATTCGTTTTAGAGAGGTCAGTTCAGTGTATAAAGAAATAATTTTGGGTTTTCCTTTCGATAAATAATGCTCTCTCAATATGTTTAATGCTTTGCAGCCGTCGTCCAGGGCTTCTCTCATTACCAGTGATAGACTTCGATCATCTAAACACTGTATTAATTCCGCAAAGACAGTTGCGTTCTTTTCAATGAAGTCGGGGTCGTTTCTGTTTTCAGGTTGTGTTTGTAGTACTTTGTGTAGCTTTAGGATTCGTAGATATCCTAGAAATTTAACTTGCCACAATTCGAATTTTGATTCGGATCCATCGAAATAAAGATGCACGCTGGGCACATAACCTCTAGAAGTATAAGCCATTTTGAGTTTCAGAAACAGTTTCAAGTGGTTCGCTGTTACACACAAGTCCTGGGAGGTGACTTGTTTGTAGTAGACAGTTCCACAGAATAAAATATTCTTACCGTGTCGAAACCCGGGAAAAGAACATGTGAAATTGCTCCAGAAAAGGTTTAATATTTATGAAGCAATTCTGGTTTCTGATTGGTTGGTAGCAGAACGTGAATTAATTTGATTCGTCAGTTCTTAGCAGCATCGTTTATAAATAGAATCGTCCGACTGTGTGGGATCATACCCCATTATAGCTCCAAAATATTGCAACAGGAGTTATGCAAGATTGAGAATCAAATGTTATAGGGTTTATTTCCTAACTGTGTTTGAGATTATTTTATTATGCGTTGGACTTTTGCTTGCCTTGATGGAATTCAAAACCAGCTTCGAAACCAAGTAGGTGATGTTCTCTTCTCTTCCTTGCAACCTCTTTCCCACGGAAAAGATATTGCAAGTCTATCTCTGCTTTATCGTTATTTTCATGCTAAGTTTTTGACCAAGCCCTCCTCCTGCAAAACATTCACAAACACTCGTCTTTCTAGAACCACTATCAAGAATTTCCCCCACTCTCTGTGCCTAAATCTAAACGCAAATTCCATGAACAATTCTTTTTTTTCTAGAACTGCCCGCCTGTGGAACTCTATACCATAGGCCTGTTTTTCAGCTGACTGGAACATGGTAGTCTTCAAGTCCAATGTAAACAAGTTCTTATTGAGCTGACCCCTTAAATAATCAAATTCTAGTCAATCTCCACCACTATCAATCACTATGTTGTTGTCTCACTGAACACTTTACACTATGCACCTCCCACCCCCCACCCCAAAAAATGCACAGGATTTTTTTTCTCATAGAAAAATAAATCAACTGTCCTGAAATGCTAGAATACCCTGGAACTGGTAGATTATTTTACCTTAAGATTTATTTCCCATAGCAAAAAAAAAAAAAAAAATCTTTAACTGCTCTAAAGCATTAGAAGGGCCCTAAAATTTAAGATTATTTTACATTAAATTTATATATATATATATATATATATATATATATATATATATATATATATGACAAGTTTTTCAGTGTTCATATGTAATTGCCTAAAAATGGGAGAATCAGATTTTGCGGAGGAAGATAGCAATTTAGCAAGTAATAATTTACAATAATACAAAAGAAATCTTGCAATATACTTATTTTTAACAGTCCTAGTATTAGGTTTCAACTTCTTGTATATAAAATGCATTACAATTCAACTGAGTTTTTTAACTTCTTTTAATGAATACATGGAATTTTTATATTATTGCAACATATTTATGTGCATTTACTGCAGATTATTTGGAAACCATTAATTTCTGGAGATTTTCAGTCAAATTCAGATTCCTTGTACAAAAATACATTTACGTGGCAAATTTTATTGCTTAATCTTGTGTTTTAACAAATATATAACATTTTTACTGAAAAAGTAGTATAAAAAAATGTGCCGAAACGCATATGGTTTTAAAGAAGGAAACTGTTGTATTTGAATAATTGACAAGGAAGACACAGTAACAGTTAAAGAAATGTGTGAACGAAAATACATGAAAGAGGTAACTGAACTACATCTTGTCTCACTCTTGGGCTAGTGATGACGACCATACTCTCCGCGTATCCGTCTGACTGACTTAGGAACTGGTCATTGTTACCCGGAAGTGAGATCATGGAATAGTTCATTATTCTAGGGGCGCAACTCCAACAGAAACACATACAAACATGCGAGTCACAAAAATAGTCATAACTTCCTTATTTTTAGTCTGATTTTTAAAATATAAAAATATTTTTTCTTAGATCAAAATCTTTTTATGTATGCCATTATTGAGATATTTTAAGCCAATTCAATTTTTTCATGTGTATTTTGCTTTTGAGCATAAATTTTTTTTCATAAAAACGTTTTTGTGTGTATTCTTGATGTAATAAAAACAAAAACAAATAAATTATTAAAGTGAATGGAAGAGCAACAATTATGGCTAAAGGCTTCAGTAAAACCAAGCAAAATAAATGTAATATTCCATACCATAAATATTCCATAAAAATATGGCTGAGGAGTTCACACAAATCCCCCACTCCCACGGTCAATGGGGAAACTTCTGTTCAGAATATTGGCAGATGTTGCAGAGTACATAAACACATGTTATACTTGGACAATAATCTAATTGATGGACAACTCAAGACAAATACTTGGACTATAATAATATATGTAAACACGTTTTATAAAGTTTGGTTCTATAAATGACATGCTTATGCACTGAAATGGTGAACAAATTTTGCAACTGATCAGAATTCCTGGAAGTAAAAGGAAGTGAGAAACATTCACAATCTTTCATTAGAAAATCACGCAATTGGAGAACGAATTAGAAAATATTGCATAGGAGGACTGAAATGCGATATCACTTGGAAAAAGAATCAACGATCAATAAAAAATCTGTGCACGTTTGTATATCTAAGGGATTCATTCAAGCATTTTTTAATAGCATAGCTGGGATGAGATAAAGTTCACACATCTTTGAATTATCTAAACTTCTTATGAACTTGAAAAGAGATGATTTTCAGATCACCAAGTGTGGTTTCTGTCTACAAAGGAAAATTAGGGAGAGAGTGCTGGATTGAAAGTAGAGTTGGAGGCAAACTGTTGGGCAAGCAGGTTTGCCTTTCTGGTTGCCGTGTAAACAAGCTCAAGGTTGTTGGATCATGAGAGAATTGTTGATTGAAGAACAAATTAGAAAATATTGCATAGAAAGATTGAAATGTGATATCACTTGGCAAATTTCAAAAGGATAAACATCTGTACCCGTTTATCTAACCATTCAACATACCATCACAAGTTGACAGTTACAATGCAAATACATCTCCAATCTAGCTATCTTCATCCTCAATAGCAAGACTATCAAGACGCAGACCACAAATCCCACATATATTAGCCCTGTTATTTCTCTGCATCCCTAATTTGATAGGAGACTAGCATTCACTGATGTTTAACGTTGTTGTTGTTGTAAACTCAACCACAAACGATGACGAGAGCCATTCATTTCAATTGATGCCAGATGTGGATCAGAGTATTGATGATGTAAAGAGAGAAGTTTGGTTTTAGATGCATTAAAAGTAACCAACACCTCCTTTTCCCATTGTACCACGTGCTCAAGATCAGAGGAGAGAGAATCAGAGAGAACTTGGTCATTTACTGTCTTAGATGTGCTACCATAAATGGTAATGTCATCAGCATAAATGTCTGCAAATGATGTAAGGATGTGATTTGGAAGATCATTAATGTAGATCAGGAATAGAGTTGGGCCCAGGATGGACCCCTGAGGGACTCCAGCATTAATACTGTGAGCTTCTGATTTTTGCCCCTCAACTACTACTCTTATGAACCTATCAGAAAAAAATGATTTAATAATTGAGAAGACATTTCCAGCTATACCATAGCTAGAGATCTTGTGAAGTAAACCTTTATGCCATACCCTATCAAAGGCCTTAGATATGTCAAGAGCAATTGCCCTAGAAAAGGAAAAAAAAAAGATGTTTAGAAAAGAAAAAAATTGGTTCAGAAAAGGGTGAAAAAGTGGTTCAGAAAATATAAAAAGTTGTTCATGAAGTGGTAGTTGGCTCGAACCTGTACCACAAAGGAAAAGAATGTGAAAAAAAAAAATGTAACTTCTTTGCCATTGTGTCCATCGCCAAACCAGACGTGGCAAAGGTTTAAATTAAGGCTAGTCAATCCAAAAGAGGGATAACATTATATTATAAAATATAGGCGGAAAAAGCGACCCCTCCATGCATAAAAGTGCCCAGTTGAGGGTGAAATAATTAATGTTTTTAGCCAACTTTTCGATATTTGTTGTCCGAACAGTTGATCTTCAAAATGATACCAATCTCATGAAAATCCGTCGCCTCTGTAGAAAGTTTTAAGCAGACATACAAACATGCATACATTTAAAGACAGGTGAGATATATATTATAGACTAGCGGGGGGTACCCGGCATTGCCCGGGTGTTTAGAGGCGTGTGTGGTTTTGGGTAAATCAAAACTCCGGGTGAGGGGGTTAAAATTTTTAAAAAAAGTTTTGGTAGGTAAGTATGAGGATCGAACCCGAACCCTTGAGGCAAAGTTGGAAATTAAAGTGTGAAAAAAAAAAACGTGCAACGTTAACCACTGGGCCACCGCGAAATACCAACAGAAACACGTTTGAATTTATTTAATTATTTAGAATTGGCAGGTGCACGTTTTAATGACTTAATGAGGTCAACTTTGACTGCCGGGTAGTATTTTATTTACTGCAGGAACGCTTTTTTTATTTTTATTTTCCCAAGATGTTGAGGGGGGGGGGGGTCAGCTCCCCATAAAAAGGGGTTGTCCAAATTGAATAGCAATTGTCTGATGTAAGGAACATTTCCACATTGATCAAAGCAGATTGCTTTCGGACATTTCTGGCGATCACGACCGGAAAAATACCGCCAGAATTAGTGTCACTTTTATTATAGGAAAAAGCCTAATCCACATGCGGCGAGCGAAAAATGTTGAATATTTATCTTTTCAAAGTCGAGCAAATTAAATAGACAGGCGACCTCCGTTGCTAACTCGTAGATATCATGATTTATATGTGATGTAAAAAGTTTTAAGTTGTGAGCCTCTTCTCGGAAAAAAGCCTTTCTCGGACATACACAAAAAGTGAATATACATACACACATTTTCGCTTTTATATATATAGATGGTCATAAAACTACTAAGCATGAAACTTAGAAATATCGTGACACACACAATACAGTGACACATGTTCATCCACACAATTCTGAGGTGACACGTCTAGGACTGCAGAACACAATGTGAAAGGAGATTGCCCATACATCTTTTAGCAAACACTAATGTGATTATATGGAGGGCCTAATGTGAATGTATATTATATTTGTTATTTATAAAATAAAAAGTTGACTCACTAAACTCTCTGAGGTACATTGGCTTTATGAACTGGTCTTTTGGAGCGTAGAGGATTGAGCATTGTGTTCTCCCGTGTGTATTCATTAAAGACGAGCGTAATATGCTGCAAATAGACAAGAACAATTAGAAATGCATGAATGAACAAGTAGAAAACAAGCATGAATGAACAAGTAGAAAACAAGCCAAACAATGTGCAACAACAAAAATTCCTGACCCAAAGCTTTTGCCATCATTTCCTTTTCTAGTTGTTGTCTCTCAAATTGGTGACTCGAGTGGGAGAGGGGCTCAGTAGTTTACAACTAATTCTACCTTATTTGCGCCTGTAACAGAAAACATGCTATGCAACATACAAATATCTGTGCGTGATGTTGCCAAGCTAATCAAAAACCTAGATTCCAGTAAAGCAACTGGCCCTGACAGCATTCCAATTATAGTGCTGAAAAAGCTTCAACCAGAACTAGCTCCTATACTTACAAAGCTGTTTAAGCGTTGTCTTAAGGAGAAGTGCTTCCCAACACCATGGAAAACCTCATCAGTATGCCCTGTATTTAAGAATTCTGGTGATCGGTCATCTTCCTCTCGGTACAGACCAATTAGTCTCCTGTGTGTGATGAGTAAGTTGCTGGAATCTGTTAAATAGAGAAGTAGTCAACCACCTCAGCAAAAATAATCTTAGTGGCACGCAATATAGTTTCCATTCTGCTAGATCTACAACAGATGTGCTAACGGTTATATCTCATAGAATTAGTGAATCTCTCGACAAAGGCTTCCTTTCTAGGGCAATTGCTCTTGACATATCAAAGGCCTTTGATGTGGTATGGCATAAAGGTCTACTTCATAAAATCTCCAGCTACGGTATAGCTGGAAATGTTTTCTCAATTATTAAATCATTTCTGTCAGAGTAGTGGTTGATGGGCAGAAATCAGAAGCTCAGAGTATTAATGCTAGAGTCCCTCAGGGGTCCATCCTGGGCCCAACTCTCTTCCTGATCTACATTAATGATCTACCAAATAACATCCTAAGATCATTCATTGACAGCTACACAGCTAACGACACTATCTATGGCAACACATCAAAGACCATAAATGACCAAGTTCTCTGATTCTCTCTTCTCTGATCTTGAGCATGTGGTACAATGGGGAAAGCAGTGACCGGTTACTTTTAATGCATCTAAAACCAAGTTCCTATCTTCACATCATCAACACTTTAATCCCCATCTGGCATCAATTGAAATGAATGGCTCTCATCTTGGTGAGGCTCCATGTTTTGACGAGCTTGATGAGACGGCCAATGATGGAGTACTGTTGCCACATCTGGGCAAGAGCTGCTAGAAGCAGCTTATCCTGCCTTGACAGAGCTCAAAATAGACTTCGTAGTTTACTGGTAAATGATGCCCTTTTCTCTTTCCTGCAACCTCTTTCCCACAGAAGAGACATATCAAACCTGTCTCTGCTTTATCGTTATTTTCATGGCAAGAGCTCGTCTGAGCATCAATCTATGGTCCCCCCCCCCTTGCCAAACTTTCATGAAAAAAACTCGTCTAGCCAAAACCACTATCAATAATTTCCCACACTCTTTATCTGTGCCTAAACCTAAATGCAGATTCCATGAACAAAGTTTCTTTCTTAGAACTGCATGCCTCTCTTCTAATGCCTGCTTTCCAGCTGACGACAAGGGGATTGTCTTCAAGTCCAACGTAAACAAGTTCTTGATGAACCGTTCCCCTAAGTAATCCAATTCACAAAATTTCCACTACTTATGTTTACTACGCTTTAATCCCAGACAAATGTATACCCATTAACCATTATTCTCGAGTGGCCTCCGGGCCTTGGTAAGTGGTGATTCCTATGTAAAAAAAACAAAAAAAAAACATAAGGTATTGTTCCCAAGTACAGACCAGTGCTTCAATCACTAGTCTCTTTATTGGACAGTGTCCAAAAAAGAGTCTCCAATCTAATACACTCTGCACTATCGGCCAATCTCCAACCACTGTCACATCACTGCAATGTTGCATCCCTGTGCTTGTTTTACAAGTACTTTAATTGAAAGTGTATCAATGAACTTTTAGCACTAGTGCCCCCACAACATACTCACTTATTGCAGAAGGCCACAGTTCCTAGTGTTGCATGTCGTATAATTTTTTAGACTACCCGAGCTGTATTATTAAAATCCAATTTTATACTAGCTTCCAGTCAACCCCAACACTGATTGTAGATCTTTTTGTTTGTTGTAAAATATAATATAGCTGATGATTGTAGATCTTTTTGTTTGTTGTAAAATATAATATAGCTGATGATTGTAGATCTTTTTGTTTGGGAAAGTTGCTCTAATCAGATTTATGCTGCCATTCGTTTTTGCTTGATTTTCGATTTCACGAATGATTTGATGCTCAAGAGTTTGGATAGTTACAATCAAAGAGTCAACATTTTTTTTAAAGTGGGGGGAACTCTTTTTGCTGTTTGCTTATCATGCAAACATGAAAGGTATAAAAATGAGTGTAAAAAAAAAAAATCACCTGATATTTCGCTTCTGCAAACAATTCTTCATTCTGTCCTAACCAATTTTTCACTTTCACTGCAAAAAGTTTTGGCAACATCAACTGACCCGAACGTTGCGTGACTGTAAAAATATTTGATAACTTCTCATACAGTTCTCTGGAAAAAAAACAAAAAGCAAGAAAAATTAATATAAAAAACCTGGACCTTGCTAAAAAAAACAATGTAATAAATAAAATATTAGGGGCTTTCCAAAAATAATGCCACCTACTTTTTCCGCCTGTATGGATCAGAGGAGATTGCAAATTGCATTGTTATGATGACTGAATTATGCATTCATAACTTGAAAGTTTCATATCTGTATTGTACATATTGACAGTGTGGGACTCTAAGAAAGCAACTCCTGTCATGGAAGTGCATAATTGAATTCTTTCATGCAAAAGTGTATTGAGTATATGGAGCACAAAAGGTTGCTCGTTTTAATGGTATCATCGTAGCTCTTAAATGTTTTGAGTAAAAAAGAAAAAGAAAAAAAAAGAAAAGAAAAAAGAAAAGAAAAGAGAAAAGAAAAGAAAAAAGAAAAAAAGAAAAAAGAAAAAAAAAAGAAAGAAAAAAAAGAAAAAAGACAAGAAAAAAAGAAAAGAAAAAAGACAAGAAAAAAAGAAAAGAGACAAGAAAAAAGAAAAAAAAAGAAAAAAAAGAAAAAAGAATGAAAAGAAAAGAAAAGAAAAAAAGAAAAGAAAAAAAAAAGAAAAAAGAAAAGAAAGAAAAAAAAGAAAAGAAAGAAAAAAAAGAAAAGAAAAAAGAAAAGAAAAAAGTAAAAAGAAAAAAGTAAAAAGAAAAAAGAAAAAAAAGAAAAGAAAAAAAGAAAAAAAGAAAAGAGAAAAGAAAAGAAAAAAAGAAAGAAAAGGAAAAGAAAAAAAAGAATGAAAAGAAAAAAAAATGAAAAAAAAGAAAAAAGAAAAAAAAATGAAAAAAAAGAAAAAAGAAAAAAAAACGAAACAAAAAAGAAAAAAGAAAAAAAAGGAAATTAGGAGGCTTTACTTTTGCAACAACCCTCGTTAATAAAATATTACGTAAATTTTGGTAGCTCATAGTCAGTGCCATTGATCCTAGGCAGGTTGAACCGGCTTCCTCTGAAGGAGGAAATGTCTAGAGAGCATCAAATTCACAGTCGGTCGCTAGTTGCATGTATAGCCAATGGCAAAAATAAAAAGCTAAAAACAAGACAAATTTGTGTGTTTGTGAAGTTGGCGCAAAAAAAAACAACTTGGATGATGTGTTAGTGAAAAGTAGTAAAAAAACTAAAATGAATAGAAAATGTTTAATTAGTGAAATATCAAAATGTTGGGAAACAAAACCAAAATTAAGAGCAAAATGCAGAATGCTCATCATGTGGGGAGGGTGCATCGAGGAGAACGGAAATTTGTTGATGATGAAAAGACAAAGATAAAGAAAGAGAGAGAAGAAAAATAACAAGAATAAAATCCAGCTAAATTTATATAAATAAACAGATGTGTGTGTGTGTGTGTGTGTGTGTGTGTGTGTGTGTGTGTGTGTGAAAATATTTAACTGATAAACTTTTTAACTACTGGCTATATACCAATGAAATTAACAGGAAATTTCAATCATATGTTAAGGAATAGAGAGACGGAGAGAGAGAAAAGGAGAGAGGGGGGAAGAGGTGAGTTATAGTGTAGACACATTGGCCGGAAGTAAAGGATCAGCTGATTTGATTGCGTGTGAGTCATGTGATCAGGTTAGTTGAATCGTTGAGATTTGATTTGAACTCAGAAGACAACGGACGGCTTCCCGTTGTCTCCTCCTCTTCACTGGGGGGGACGAACGCTGACGTGTGTAGAAGAAGAACCCACACAGGCCGATTTCACTTTCCACCTTCTGCAGGTCATCTGGGAAAAGTGAAATAAACTATAGAACTAATTCCTTGTCTTGGAGTGATTGAATCTTTATCCAAAAACAGGTATCAAGTCTCCCTCCAGGACGAGAAATTCCAGATGATCCAACATCGAAAAAGCAGAGGTAGGTTCTGAAAATACATGTCACTCACACGCGATTCCCTTTATGATACAACATAAATATAGAATATAACACGTCATCTCTTCTAATCCATTATTAGAGATGACACATCAAACACACAACCCTTTATTATAGAGCAACAACGTAACACATACACCAAGGATATTTGATAAATATTTGTTTAGATTGATACATAACGAGTACAAAAATATGTTGGCAAATTAAAATGTAAACTGTTCATTTCAACTTGCCGAGATTTTTACTTCTTTCTGCACTTTCCAAAATCCAATTCATTTCTTCAAGTCACTTTATATCAAATCTTTCTTATCTTTCAATAGCTACATCAGTAAGAGACATGGCTGGAGACCTAAATGTTTTGGTTTAGATTCTAGCTGATGGCAGCTAAGTTTTCTTTTTTTAATTTTAAAATATATATTAGGTACAATATAATATTCAACAGAGAATTGGCTCTAATCCCTACTATTATATATTTTTGTGTGGGTGTGTGTGTATGAGTTCATTCCCTATGGACTCGACAATGGTTAGGCCGATTTTTATGAAATTTCACACAAAGGTACTTTATGTGCCTGGCAGTGTTCTCAAATAGGTTTTGTATCGGAATGTCTTCAACAAATATCAATAATCAGAATAATCCGATAAGGAAAGTGATTTTAACCAAAAGTTAACACCTTACACAGTCCAAGATCACAAGTGGATTTGAAAAGATTTATTACCACACAAGCCGCGAGGCCAGACATAAAATCAACAGTAGGTTCTTTGATATGAAAGAGGTGCAATCAAAATCAACCATTTTAAACTTTTATGCAAGCCATTATACATAAAAAAAATTTATAAAATAAACAGTAGGTTCTCTACAGTGCAATGTAGACTACAATGTATTGTGGATTTAGTCACTGCTTCCTCCCCTATTTAAGCATATTTTATGACCCAACAAGGCCAGAGACATCCACTTCTCTCCTGCTAGTAGTAAATAAAGCTTTAGCTGCACTTATCAGGTCTTTCTTAAAAAAGAAACACAAAAAAAATACAGAGAACACGCATCCATGGAGGCTCTAGAGATTCACAGAGATTCTGCTTTTTCCAGATTAAAAAAATGAATTTTGTGACAGTATATGACAGGAACAGTTTACAGGCAGTCTTGGGTTTGCAACAGATGAGGATGTTGTTCAATCGAGGACAGCTGTGAGTTTGACACAGTTGAAGGCAGGTCGTGGTCAGGTCATGGCTTGGACCAGATTGAGAGAACATTAGGAGAGAGAGATGAGCTGACATCCACTGATAAATCCGAACATAGATGCGGACTTTAGTGTGTAGAGAGCCGATGGTATCATACCCAGAGTTCAGACATTTGCAGAATGTGTCGAAGTTTGTGTTTTATTCTATTTATACTTGCGAACCTATGCAGGTCTTCTCAAAAGCTGCCAATGTGAGAGACAAGCAAGAAGCATGCCAGAGAACTACTTACCTGCAATCATTGTTGGATGAAATTTTTAGGATCATCAGCTTTGAATATAAATTGGAAATCGAAAGCTTTTCATCATGCAAACATTTTCTTTGTACCCATTCCTACAATAAAAAGCAGATTTTAGTAAAATATATTCCAACCACAGTAAAATATATTCCAACCACAGTAAAATATATTCCAAACACAATGTGCTAAAGACACACAAAAACAGCATAAAATCTGTGTAAAAAATGTCCAAAAAGTATAAAAATACTGTTAACATAAAAAACTTTTTTTGTTTCGTTTTTTTTGTTATCGAATTGATTTTGAAAATCTTTTTGAAGGCATCTCTTTTTTTTTTTTTTTTTTTACTCATGTATGCCCCCTAATAAGGCATATCACTACTTGGACGTAAGGGGCTACTATTAGGAACCATGCTTAAGAAAGATTAACAAGAGTTTGGTTTATATTACATTTAAACTTCTGCATATCGGTACAGTCAGGGAATCACATAGCAGCAAGGGAATTCCAAAGTCTAGCTGTTTGAGGGAAGAAACTATTAGAGGAGAAGACTTTCTAGCATTTAGGGACCTCAATAGTGAAGGGGTGAGATTTTGCTGCTAAGTGGGTTTGTCGAGGATATGTGCATCGAGGGGACACAAGTGCAATGAGTTCATGAGAGCACATTCTATTAAAATACTTGTAAAACAGGCACAGAGATGCAACATTGCGGCAATGGAACATGGGATTGGTTGGAGCTTAGTTGATAAAGTGGGACCAATTAGATTGAAGATCCTTTTTCGGATCCTATCTAAGAGGGAGAGACTAGTGGTAGATGCACCAGCCCAGATGTCTATTTCCCCAGAAACTTCAAATATAAAATAGATAAGCTTACTGATAAAAATATTAAGTCATAAACTTACATTGAAGGATATTTCTTTGAAAAAAATTGCTTGCAAATTTTAAATGTGTAAAAAACGTTTTTACAAACAATAAAAACAGAGTAAGGAGAAAATAGACTTTGCGTTTATTTTTGTCTCAGGAATCCTGCTTCTCTTATTTTGTCCTTTGCTCCTCACATTCCAATGTTTCTGAGAAAAGGGTAAGAATTGCTGTTTTCTGAATCAAAACTATTGTTTGCTAGTTTTTGGTCTTCAAATAGTATATTGTGTTACATCAAATGACTTCATACTTTAAAGCGATTTTCATAAAAAAAGAAAAGTAAAACCAACAAATCATTAAAAATAAAAGATTGAATCTTTTTTTTTTTTTTTTTTACAAGGTGGTCACCACTTATCAAGGCCCGGAAGCCACTTGGGGATAAGGGCTATTGCGTATTACAGTACATTAGTATTGGAGATTTGATAAAGTGTCTTACTTAAGGGGGTGGTTCATCAGGAATTTGTTTATGTTGGACTCGAAGAGACCCAGGTTGTAGTCAGGTGGGAAACAGGCAAACGGAACAGAGTTCCGCAGGCATGCACTTCTAATAAAGAAACTTTGTTCATGGAATCTATGTTTTGGTTTTGTCACAGATAAAGAGTGGGGAAAATTTTTGGCAGTGGTTTCAGCTAGACGGGTATTTTTCGTGAAAGATTGGCAAGGGGGGGAACCAGAGATTGGAGCTCAGGCGAGCACTTGCCATGGAAGTAACGATAAAACAAAGACAGGCTCGCAACGTCTCTCCTGTGGGAGAGAGGTTGCAGGGAAGAGAACTAAGCCACAAAGTCTATTTTGTACTCTGTCAAGGCAGGATAGGCTGTTTTTAGCAGTTCCTGCCCAGATGTGGCAGCAGTACTCCATCCTTGGATGTACTTGGCTTTTATATAGATAGAGAATTGCATCAGCAGTGAGATATCTTCTGGAGTGGTAGAAGGATTCTACCATTTTTCCAGTGACCTTGGCAACTGACTTGATGTACGTGTTCCATTTCAGGTCAGGAGTAAA
The DNA here is from genome assembly GCF_053919585.1 of Euprymna scolopes. Classification (NCBI taxonomy): domain Eukaryota; kingdom Metazoa; phylum Mollusca; class Cephalopoda; order Sepiida; family Sepiolidae; genus Euprymna; species Euprymna scolopes. Next base: position 11,448,191 of record NC_136500.1, read on the forward strand.
GGTCAAGCCCAGAAGCTTATCAAAACATGGATCTTCCCCTAGACGAGAGCCATCTATTTCAATTGATGCCAGATGGGTATCAGAGCATTGATGATGTAAAGATAGGAGCTTGGTTTTCGATGCATTAAAAGTAACCAGCTACCTCTTCCCCCATTGTACCACGCGCTCGAGATCAGAGGAGATAGAATCAGAGAACTTTGTCATTTACGGCCTTTGTTGTGTCGCCATAGATGGTCGTGTCATCAGTATAGATGTCAACGAATGATTTAAGTATGTGTTTTGGTAGATCATTGATGTAGATCAGGAAGAAAGTTGGGCCTAGGATGGACCCCTGAGGGACTCCAGCATTAATACTGAGGGCTTCTGCCCATCAACTACTACTCTTATAAGCCTATCAGAGAGAAATGATTTAATGATTGAGAAAACATTTTGAGTTATACTGTAGCCGGAAATCTTGTGAAGTAGGCCCTTATGCCATACCTTGATATGTCAAGAATTAAAATTATGCCCTCAAAATGAAGAATTTATGAAATCTATGAACTATATTGCATCTGCTATTATTATTATTATTTGATTTAGTTTTGCAGATGACAAGTGCGCTCAATATCATCTTGACCTTGCCACGTACTGAGGTGATGTCAAATGACTAGAAGTAAGAGGGGTAGGCAGCTTGATTTTAAGCTTGTGAAATGAACACCAGGTATACAGAATGCTTAACATCAATGATAAAAAGGGGGAAGAAGTAAGCTCTCCAAATGATATAGAATGTACTCCTCATTATCAGATGTGAAAGCAATGTCAAGATTTCAATAAAGTGTTTTGCAAATTCAAGAGTATTTTTCATTCCTTTGTGCTTTCCAGTTGATGAAGGAGTGAATAACATGAGGCGAGATAAAACTGTGCATTCGATGACAAAGTTTCTGAACTCGTGCATTTTTAATGTGATTTGTGGGAAATTAGACCGCTCCTAAGAGATGAGGTATATGTAATATCATGCCACTATCTCTTGAGTGACATCCATCAAAACGATACAGATAGTGAAAATTCATCCCCTCTGTCGAAAGTTTTAGGCAGACATACATACATACATTTAAACAGATAGAGATTTATATACTAGATGATCTCATTTTTTTCCCCTGTATCTTCAGTTTCAAAAGGAAAATAACAAACAACTTCCTAAACAAATCTTTCAAACTCACAGCAATTCCAAAAACATGTTTCATGAAATTATGCGCACATTTCATTCCCGTTTAAAAATCATGAAATTTCTTATAAATAATCTGCTTCTCTCAAATACTTATTCGGCAAAAGTAGCAAACAGTTTCACTTTCTACCCATTAAGTCCCCTTATTCCCTTCACATAACCAGGTTACATCCTTAACTAGTTTTAAATCATCGTTTATTATTTCACTTTTTTTCTTTTTAATCAACGTGGTACAAATATATTGTTATGTAGACACGAACATTCAATTTACTTACACCTCCAAAAGATAAGAACAACATTTTAAAAAAGATCAAAGTGTAGTATCTGTTCTGATGCTGCACTTCACCTTTTCTGTCCTCAGTCAGTGGAGTAAAAATCCTTCATGATTGAGACAATTTTTATTTTTTGTTCCTATCCAGAATGACCTTATTTAGGGGAGCTGGATTTTCCCCACATTAAAAACCAACTAACTCTGCCCTCGTGGGGAGGTAAGTAAATAGGAACATTAAAAAAAAAAACGTGGAAATATACATGACAATCGTTCTCCATTTGGACTTCACATTTTGAAATAAGTCGAGCATCAATGTATATAATAGTAAAATACTTGTTGGTTTCCACATTGTTTTAAATGGTGGAAGGAAGGGCAAATGGGATAAGTGCTGAATAAGGCAAGGTGGGAGTGGTGAGAGGAAAGAAATGATGCAAGTATGAAAGATAAAAGTAGTGGGAGGCAAAGATTGACATAAATAAAGCAATTTTAGAAAGGCCTTCGATTGTTGTAGCAGAGACTGTTATATTATAGTTGCTTTAACTATTGGTTCTATTGAACCTGTCCAACCATATAATTTTCTTTCTCTTTCAACCATGTTGAGCAACATACAATCCACATGACTTTCAAATGGAATGCTTAATTTTATGAGAAAAATAACTTAGCATATTTTTTGTACAATTATGAGGGTATGATTAAAAAAGTTGGAAAGTTCTATTTATAAACAGGTTACAAGAACTGATCAATCAGATGGAACCATGCTGGGCTACCAACCAATCAGAAACCAGAATCACTTCATAAAATGTAGAGAATCTTTTTAAAATTCTTGCACATAACTCTTTGTCTATATGTAGTAAAAAACTCTGCTCTTCGTATCAAGACTTTTTCAGATTAGCTGCCTAACCAAAACTCTGCTCTTTGCCTCCATCTGCAAACTTTTACAATTCACAGCTTCTCTCGATTGATACTGCTATTTTGTTAGGAACAACATTTCTCTTCTAAAACTAAAATGGTTTACAATTCAAATTGTGTTTTGTTTTTAAAGTTCGTTTTTTTCCTCCTTGTTATATTTATTTCAATTAAAATCCTAATATGAGGGCACGTTTTATTATCTTAGTATAATTTCACTTTTGTAACATTATATATAATGATCTGTTTTGAGATATTTTTATTTAGCCCAGGTTAATAAGTTTTTAATTTTGTCTATATTATAGTTGCATATATATATATATATATATATATATATATATATATATATATATATATATATATACACGTTTGAAAACAGATACTTTTTTTTTTTTTTTCTTCCTTTGAAGATTGTAATGCCGGGTATGGGGCAGCCAAACCAGCTGCCAACATTGCCCCGCTTTTTTATTGAAACCAACCGAGAGCTCTTTTTAGTATCCTCACTGTTCCCTTAAGTGCAATTGTCAGAATCTCTTTTGCACTTGGTTCACCAGGAATATCAGTTAGGTAGGACTTCAGGTTCTTCTTCATAAGTCCTGTGGCACCTATGATAACTGGTATGATCGATATCCCCTTTAGGTTCCAGTTTCTTTTCATATCATACATGAGACCTTGGTATTTGGTCTGTTTCTCTCTTTCAGCTCTGTTAAGACCGCCATCATTAGGAACACTCACTTCATACATTATAAGTATTTATCTGTTTCAAATAATATGGGCTGTTTATTTATTATGCCTTTTGTGGATCTCTTGGTTTCACTAATATCTAGTGTCAAATGTAAAAATATTTTAGTTTTGAAATCTTTATTGCTAATAAATTACAAGTGCAAGAAAAGATATTCATCATAATGAAAGTCTCAAGTCACTGCTCCTTTTTAATTAAGATTTTTTAATCCCATTGTGAGTCAAGTCTCAATTGTTAGATTTGACACATTTCTGCCAAAATTCTTTGGTCCAAAAACTCAACTCTCTGCTATTACTCTCTCAACTTCAAAAACACTTTTGCTGATTGAACTCACTTTTTCAAAATCCAACTCTAAAATGGAGATCCTCTCTGAAAAATCAAGCCTCTTATCTCCAACTGGGAGCATCTCATTTGCATATCAGGTGGTAACATTGCAGGCATATAAAGAGATAAGGCGACTATTTTTATTTCTTTTTTCATTTTTGGTCCACCCAGATTTGTACAAGTTGGACAAGGCAGGTTTGTAAGAACTTTAAGGATTATTTTACATTACATAATCCTGTGCCCATACTGGCTTGGTATGTAGTCTCTGAATTTCCACTGGTTCATATTCAGTGCCTCCCGGCCCACTATTTACATCATCATCTTCATGGACCACACACCTTAAATCTAAAATGTGCCACAGCATTCCATTTGCACTCAAGTTGTTAGATTGCACCCAAGTAATCACTCCTCTTCCCCATTTTGTCGTACATCATACATTCGAGGATTTACCTTCTTCCACTATTTGGATTCTGGAATATGATGCATTATTCTAAGTTAATTCAAGTGATTGAATTATATCAAAAAATAGAAAGAAAATTAAACTGTTTTTAATGAACTTAAGTTAGAAATAACAATAGACTGCAAAAATAGTGAATTTTTTTTTTTTACATAGGCATCACCACTTATCAAGGCCAAGAGTCCACTCGAGGATAAGGGTTAAAGAGTATACAGTAGAAATTGGACAATATAGTAATCGTTAGTAAATGGAAATTCGGTAAATTTGTTAAGTGGAACGGCTAATCACGAACTTGTTTACGTTAGACTTGAAGACAACCACATTGTAGTCAGCTGGAAAGCAGGAAAACGGAAGACAATTCCACAGGCGTGCAGTTCTAAGAAAGAAGCTTTGTAACTGTAACACAAACCGAATTAAACATTATTCCATATAGGTCATAAATCTAATCGTCCTAAGTGTATGAAAAAAAGCTATTATCACAGTATATAAAAAAGAATATCCAGCTTATCACAAAATGAGAATATATTCAATTAGAACAAGGATTATTATAATGAAACTTTAATTTGATCAGTATATCAAGGTAAGATCAAATACATAAAGGATAAAAATAAAAGAACAAACTACACAATATCATATAAAATGACAATGAGAGGAAGAAATGTAAAGAATAAAAATTGGTATAAAAATGAGAAGAAAAATTAAATTAAAAATAATAAAGCTTATAATAATACTATGAAGAATAAAAGAAATAGATGCAAAAAACAAGTATGGTTTAATCCTCCTTTCAGTGAAGATATACAAAATAATATTCCTAAAGAGTTTTACAAAATAATTGATAAGAACTTTCCCCCTAGAAAATAGATTAAGTAAAATAATTCAAAAGAACACAGTTAAACTTTCATTCTCAACCACTGCCAACCTAGGTAATACTATAATAGGTTCTAATAATAGTAAAATAAACAAAATAGTGAATAATAATAGGATTGAATCAGGTGAACTAAATTTGGAGAGAAAATGTAACTGTAGAATACCTAACATTTGAGGGCAATTGCTTAATTTCTGAAATTGTATACAAATATGAAGTTAAGGTGGATAATAGTAAAAAGATATAACTAGGGGAACTAAATATTTTTTAAGGACAGATACCAAAACCATGGACTAAAAAATGAACCAAATCAGGATGAGGATAATGATAAAAATAAGAATAGAACAAAAATAATTTCCAAAAATAAGAAGGGGAACACAACTGCATTAGGTGATTGGGTTAGGAAACTATGTAAGAATAAAAAAGACTTTGAATTAAGATGGTCAATCTATATATCTATAAAAGTGAACGTGTCTGTCTGTGTGTCTGTCTGTCTGTGTACATTTCCCTACGCAATAACTCTGTCAATTTTTAGTCTATAGACTCGAAATTTGAAATACCGGGTACTGAGATTTGGGAAAATCGATGTGACGGGTGTCAGCCAGAAATTTGGCTGTTAAGGGGTCAAATTTCAACGATTTGACCTTTAAGAACTCTACCAAACTCCTCCGACAATTTTGGGTCGAGACACTTCAAATTTTAGATATAGGTTCCTTGAACCTGGATCTAACTTAATAAAGTGATTTGAGCCCGAAACAATAAATTTTAAGGGGTCATAATAGGGGTCAAAGTTTTAAAAAATTAACCATTTTTTTTGTTTTTTTTGCTTTTTTTGCACAGCATACACCTCCAAACACCCGAGCAACGCCGGGCACCCCTGCTAGTAATAGATAAAGTTAAAAAGTATAAACAGAGTAAATCAAAAAGATGTAATCTATATTTACTGAAAAAGCTGTCTTCATAGAAATAAATTCCTGTTATCATGCCTAAAACCTGATTAAAATACATTTAAAAACAAAGAAAAATTTTCTTAAGATGTTGAGGATAAAATGTGAGTGTGGAAAGAGAATATTTAAAGTTAATACTAAGATTTTATAAATATTGCAATAAATAAATAATTAGATCATTAACTTAAGAAATAGATACTAAAATGATTATAGCCCAAATAGGAGAAATAGAAGTAATTTTAATTTTAATAATAGTTATGGGTAATAAAATAACACCTGGATAATTTCAATAACAAAGATTAGAATAAATATAAAAAAATTTAATCAAAATATAAAGTTGAAAAAAAAAAAAAAAAAATCAAGTAAGAAATTGAACTAAGATTGTTATAAAGAAAATAATGTTAGAATTATAAGCTTAAAACTAAACCAAAGTAATTAATGAATACTAAAGTCTAAATATTAAAATATTAATCAATGGTATTTCAATAAGTTGAAAAAAAAATTGACTAAATAGAGTAATCTCCCTTTAATTGTACAGATTTTACGGATGTTAAGAAAGAGGAAAGATAAAATAAAATACTTGAATAATGATAAGAATTGAAAAGATAAATTTAAAATTTAAATTATTGGCATAAGTAGTATCGGATGAAGATAAATTTTAATTAATAATATTTAAATTAACCTTTTCACTACAGTTACTATATTATCCCTATATTTATAAACTGAACTCATTTTTCCCCTCTGATTTTGACCTTAATAGGATTAAAAATTCAGACATTTCATGCAAATGTAATATGCACAAACTGTAGCACAATATCTGAGGTGTGTTATAGGCCTATCACCTATCCACTTCCTCGATAATCGCAGATTCCCATATTCTATTTGCTGAGAGTTCACGGCACAAAATCGGTTAAGATCAATGGAAGTGGTAAAATCTTTTCTCTCTAATAAATTCCTCCTTCGTCCGCCACCACTTAACACCATTGCGGGATTGTCCACAAGAGACAGTTATGAAGGAACACTGGTTTGGGTTTTCTTTACTTCGTAGTTACTTAAAAAACTGGAATTAAATTTTAATTCTACTGGATTAAACGCACCATGGAATTAACCGAATTGAAGGGTTATTTATGACATTTTTTTTTTTTTTTTTTTTTTTTTGCTTCTCGCTGTGTTTTTTGTTTTTCCGAACACGTCCATCATTTTTTTCCCGATTTATGCTTTTTGTTTTTACTGACTTCTTTTTTAAAGAAGTTTTACGTTTGCTCGCTGTTTTTTTTTTTTTTTTTTTTAGTCTTGTCGACTTTTTTAAAGAATTTTAACATCGTTTTTATTTTTAAACAGGGTTATTCTTTACTTTACCCCCCCCTTACAAACACACCTTCAAAAAGAAAAAAAAAGGGGTAACACCGGGTACCACCGCTAGTGCTAAGCATAAATTAATCAGTAGATTGTTGAATGTAAGCAAAGTTTGTACTAAACTATTGTAGATTGTGGAAGAAATAATCAAGCATAGAAGTAGAAACTAGAATTTGAGGGAGTATTTGGAAATAAATCAAATAAATTGGAGAAGTAAAATGATAACTAAAATAAAAAAAACATACAGAAGATTAAATTAAAATAATTGGTTGAAACATTTAAAAAGTAGAAACATAAAAATGGGGTGATTATTAAATATGAAGGCTACAGAAAAATAAAAACAAAGAAAATATAAGGATTCTGTGTAGAAAGGTCCAACTGCTTGTTCTCTAAAAATAGAGATTATGAATGTATTCATATATGTATAAATAGTGTATTTTGCCGTCTGAAGAGTAGCTGTTTTGGAACATTTTTTAATATATTTAAAATTGTTCAAACAGTTATGAAACAAGTGTAACACATAAGAAAATACACAATAAAATGTTCATTTTATAGTCTTGATTTTTGCAAAAATATATATATATATATATATATATATATATATATATATATATGTATATATATATACTCGGGTTTTTTTATTCAAAAGTAATGGACTAATGAATTCAACGAGGTTGTTAGATAGTGCTCAATAAAAAGAGCTGATAATATTTGTTTATTGTTATATAAACATGCTCACATCCCGCTGCTACAAACAGCCACTTGTTTCAGTCAAACAACAGATATCATCAGGCAGCGACTTGAATAGTCAAGTCACTGTCTGATGATATCTGTTGTTTGATTGAAACAAGTGGCTGTTTGTAGCAGCGGGATGTGAGCATGTTTATATAACAATAAACAAGTATATATATATATATATATGTATATATTCTAACGAATGATAAAAAACATAAAAAATAAATAAGTTTTTTTTATACAGTTTTAAACTAAGACTATATACATACACATTAAAGAATGTTCAATACTATTAAGAGGTGAATAAGTATAGTTCATCCTGCAATGAAATTCATAGACATTGGGGAGAAAAGGAAAGAAAAAAGATGAACGCACTTACCATGTTTCTATTAAAATGTTTGTATTGAGGCCAGACGGAAAAATCATGGTTACGATCACGCTCTATTTTTCTTGGTAACAGACGGGATGGAATTTTATATACTGAGTAAGCATCAAAGACCAGATAAACAAGGGAGAAGGAAATGAGCAAAAACAGACAGAGTTGGAATGGTCGGAGGACACAGCCAGATTTATTATTTGACATCATAGATCTCCAGACAGCCTTATAACAGCATCGGGGAACTACAAAGAGAAATTTAGGCACAGTGTTTAGGTGGGAAGGAAACAGTCTCCAATTCATTTTAGAAGTTAAAAACGTTTCCTACAGTCGACTCATAACAGGAAAGCAGAATAAAGACATCAAAAAGAGAAAAAACGTTTAGAGTTTATGGATATTGATTTTTGTTAAGCAAACAAATTATACAAAGAAGTGGTGAGAACAAAGTTGCCAGATGACAAAGGTATTCATTCATGACAACAATGGTAAACAATATTGATTTATCAGGTGTCTAAAAAGTGTTTATTTATTTCCCCCCCGAGTTTTATTGATGAAACTTAATCTTTTCATTTTTGTGTTGTTGAATTAATTTCTTGGCTTCTTTATTCAGTTTTTACTTAGAAATTTCTTAACATCTTCATGCAAATAGAAAAGTATATACGGCACGATCATGTTCACACACTGATTCTCACCAGTTCAAAGTTGAGCAACGATTAGCCTGGCCATTAGTACTTGGGAAGGCTAGGCAATGTATGTACCCACTGAGTCGTTGAAATTCTCAGGTTAGTATCTGGGAGTGCATTCAACTCAGGAAGGGGAGGGACACACACTCCCGAATCAAGATGGAAAGCAACGAGAAACTGTCTTTACTTGTCTTCCTGAAATTACCATGGCTCTACAATTTGGAGAGCTGTGGTCGGTGACACTGTTAAAACAGCAGGGCCGCTGCATACATGCAGAAAAGTTGTTATAAATTATCATAGATTTTGATGTGACGCATTATATTGTTTCTTGTGAGAACCATTAGGTACATTGAGGAATATAGTATAACACTGAATTAGTACAAGTCAAATTTTGGGAATGCATAGTGATGGGAGAGACTTAATCGTAAAAAATATATTTATGAGCAAAATTCCTGTTTTATTTGTCAAATGGAAATGACAGAATTGAATCCAATACATATTATTTGAAGGACATTTCCAACAAAGGCATATTTCCATAAAATATGGAAGTTTTTTGGAAGGAGTAAAGTTGCGACTACAGACTTTCAACTGTTGTATTTTTGGTCATACAGAACCCTAATGAAAAAATGCGTAATGATCTGAAAAAAAAAAAAAAATTTTTTAATTAAAATTTATATATATATATATATTAATTTTTTTATTTTTTTCAGATCATTACGCATTTTTTCATTAGGGTTCTGTATGACCAAAAATACAACAGTTGAAAGTCTGTAGTCACATACATATATATATATATATATATATATATATATATATAAACCATGTTGTGGTATGGATAAATTAGAGATATTTGCTAAAAGCAATCTTGAGTTATTCCTTTTTTTTTTTTTTTTTTTTATTTCTGTTTAATTATTAAGTTCAAGAATTTCTGTAAAAGAAAAAAATGTATGGAAGAGTTAACAGTAATCTCTCTAAAACTCCCATTCCACAATCTCTTTAAAAAACTCATCTTCATTGTTAGTCATTACAGACTTTTTTTTTTATAAGGCAGTTAATCTTGCAGACAAGAAGATGAGAGTTAGGGACATTGTGGAATATATTTTGTCCCCATTAAATGTCATGGGCCTTATCAGAAGTCAGCAACTTGAGAATATGTGACTAGATCTAAAAGTTAAACAGTAATAGTATGTATTTGTTGGCTTACAAAGAATTGACAATAACCCTAACCCGTTTGTTGTAGAAATTTAAACTCTGCATAAACGCAATCAATGTTTCTAAATTTGTTCTCCATTTGGTTTTTTAAAATTTTGTTACATAAGATTCATCATAATCTGAAAGGTCAATTTCCTTGAATGCTGGCGATTTAAACACTGGAATCTAATTGAACTATCGAGAAGTCAGTTGACAATTCCAGGTAAGCTAAGGAACTGTAAGATTAGATTTCAGCTGAAAAGATGAAAATTGAACAAATGGAGATATCATGGATCAAGAAGAAACCAGAAACTTTCCATGTCCTTTTTCCACATTAGTCGGCTAAAAAGAGCCCAGGAGGAGGCGTTCAAAATTATTAAATTTGATTAAAAGTGGGTAAAAAATAAAGTATTGGTCTCCTCACCCACCTCCTGGTGATCCCTGATCAAAAATTTTATATACACAATTATTCTCAAAAAACTTTTACTTTGTGCTTGGTGTTCAGTTGCCAATTCAACACAGGTGAAAAGAATAAATGCCAACAAAAATTGTTAGCAAGTAAAACATGTTCAAGAAAATCTGTTAGTAAAACAATTGTCATTGGTAAAAACGAAAACATTTCTATTAATTCAAAATTATGTGTGATCATATGTGACAAAAAAAAAAAATATTTAAAAAATGATTCTGCAAAAAATATTAGCAATAAAATTGGAAGGTTATGTCTCATCCACCATATTCACAACAGTTATCACCAACAGATTATCATTTGTTCTTTAATTTATATAATTATCTGAAAGGAATTATATTCAAGAATTAAACAAATGTGACTAAATTTTTCCAAAGTCACACAAAAGATTTATTTTAAAATGACAAATTATTGAATCATTACAAGAAAGTAAGAAAAAAGTGTGTGAAACTTTGACGAAAAAAATTATATTAAAATAAACATTTTACTTATTTTACTGCCCGATTGTAAATATATATATAATATGAAATTTTAATTTATGCAGATTTCATATTAAAATTATACAGCCAATTCTTTATTGATTATTACATTGTAATAAATATATAATGTAGTCATTACAAAAAATAAACAAAAGGATGAGGCAATTGTTTTATTAATTATTATATTGTACCCAATATATAATAGTGAATCAAAACCAAAAGATAGCATTCCAGCCTTAGTTGTTACCATTTGAGCTATTATCAGATGGATAAGAAATAGTTAAAAATGAACCAACTATAATATAAAAACATGTACAAAATAACACATTTTGTCGGCTTACATCTGCCAAGTTACAATTTTTTTTTTAAATTTGCGTCTTAGCAGCTATTTTCTGCAGGAGTCATGAAGTACCATCTTATGTTTCGTTTTACAACAAACTGTTAATCTAACCATAATAAAGTATTCCACTTAATATAAGTTCAATTGACATGTTTAGAGACAGTATGGCTATCGGTTCCCCCTCTCACTAACTGAAATAAAGAAAGAATTCAGCTGGCAAAGTTTACGTATATAATTCTTGCGGCAACTTGGCTGTTTTCCTTGAGTCATTCCCAACTTGATTTAAATGGAAATTATCTACCCCTTTTGCTCACATATTCAACACTAGACGGCACTTTATTAGTACGACTATTTTGCTTTAAAATGGTTAAATAAATTTATCTATATACTATAGAAATTGTCAATTGTTCCTGTAGATTTAAATAACACTTTTTTTATTTAAGAGTCATCACTTATCAAAGCCAGAAGGCCACTCGAGGTTAAGGGTTAATGAATGTAAGGTGGCAGTGTAGTAATCATTAATGGTGTAAATTGGGTAGACATTGATTATTTATGGGGACGGCTAAACAAGAATTTGTTTACATTAAATTTGAAAACTACCATGTTGTATTCAACCAGGAAGCAGGCCAGCAGAACAGTGTTAATGTTTTTCATGAAAGTTTGGCCAGGAGTAACCATAGACTGGAGTTCAGTCGAGCATTTGCCATGAAAACAACAGAGCAGAGATAGGCTTGCAACGTTTCTTATGTGGGAAAGAAGTTGCAGGTAAGAAAAAAAGGGTATCACCTACTAGGTTTCAAGTCAATAGGAAAATTCTCATCTTAATGATTCAATAATTTATGGAATAACATGTCAATTAGAAATGAGAGAATGGACTTGCCCATCTAAGTATAATGGAACATCCCAGCCTTCTTAAACAACTTTCTAGGCCTCTGTCTTTGTTTCAGCTCAACTGTTCAGGCAGTTGAACCGAGGCCACCAAGAGGAGAAAGAACCTCGGTTAAACACCAACTATTAAATTGAGTGGTTTGTATCTTGATAATCATTATCTTACTTGTTTCTATTTATTGGTTTTCTATGATGACAGGATGTGACACAAGGTTGGTTTACTGTATGGGGAATATCTTTGTACATGTAGCTTTTATTAAAATAAAAATGGTTTACTAAGGTTTTAGTAATTTTTTTCTTTTCAAACTCACAACTAATCTTTTACATCATTCTGTTGGGAGAGGGGGTTAATACCATCTAATTTGGTTAATATAGATTTTATTTTGTTTTCTCTACAGTAATCATTAAAAAAAATATAACCCATAATAAATCAACTATAGAAAGAGTATAACTCTTGAAGGGGAGGGGTATATAATTGACCTAATGGATACCATTGCTGATTAAGTAATCGATTATGCAAAGTTTAATATTTATTAGATCATAATATTAGACACTAACATGAAAACTGCAAAAAGTAAAAATCACAATTCACTATATTTGAGGGGGCAACTGGAGTTCAATCAATCGTATACAATGAAACATTCAAAGTAGGTATTGTTTTGGCATTAGATGGCCCGAAAAGGTTGACATGCCATAAATCAAAGAGCCTCAATAACTATTGAAAAAAAAAAATATATATTTTTTTTTTTTTTTTTTTTTTACAGTGATCACCACTTATCAAGGCCCGGAAGCCACTAAGGGATAAGGGTTATTGCAAGTACATTACGTTAGTGTGGAGATTTGATGAAGTGTTTACTTAAATTAGGAATTTGTTAACGTTGGACTTGAAGACATCCAAGTTGTAGTCCGGTGGAAAGCAGGCAGACGAAACAGAGTTCCACAGGCGTGCAGTTCTAAGAAAGAAGCTTATATAAAAAAAATATAAATGCTAGAAATTCATCCAACCTTAGTGTCCAGTTCATTTAACTAAGTGAGATAAACAAACGCTATTACAAGTGTTGTTACAAAGATAACCATCTGATTTTTAATAGATTCCTTATCAAGGCTGATTGTACACAACATCTAATTTGTACACTGTGAAAACAAGGCAATTAGAATGCTCATCCTTTGTTATAAAAGAAAAACTAATTACCTCCCCTTGTTTGATCCCTCCATCACCTAAAGTTTGTGTGCACTTTTAAATGCCTCTATTTCGAGTAACTGAAGTAAATTTGAATAAAGCTTTATAAGTATATCTCACCTATTTGCAAACTTCAATGGAGGAGGAAATGTTTCATGAAAACAGAATAGATACTACATTGTCCCTCTTTCTTCTGAATTGAGCATTGAAGGATAGTTTATTAGTCTGAAATATTATAATACAACAGTACATTAATGGAAGCAATAACATATTTTGGTTTCAGACAGATACCAAATCTTCATTAATTTCTTTAGGAGAAAGAAAGGTGAGGAGCAGATAAAAAAAAATTAATTATTATAAAAAAAAAATTAAAAAAAATCTTTAAAACGTTTAATTAGTTCGAAAAACAAAGTGCCTAGCATTTACCCGAGAACAAGAAAAATGCCCACACTCTTGGCTCATATTTCAAAGTTTTGAAAATCACTTAAAACTACAGAATCATACAAAATATTGTTAGATTGAGTGGATTTCTATTTTGTATAAACTTTTACTTTTAAGTCATTTTCAAAACTTCATATTTTACGAGCCAAGAGTGTGGCTATTTTTCTTTCTCTCGCGTAAATGCTGGACACTGTTTTTGAACTGATTAAATGTTTGAATTGAGTAAAACAACTTAAAAAATTTCCAGATAGGTAGAAGAGTAAATAATCTTTACTTTGATAACATATTTGTTATGTATTTGAATTTTGAGCACTTTTTTTTAATCTCTGGCTTGTAAAACAACCCCAATATCTTTGATACTGTAACAAGTAAATACTGACGATAAAAGTATTAGAGTATCATTATATAAATAATGCAATTTATATTTAGATGAAAAACAGATCCAATGCTACTTCCCCCTCCCCAATTAAAGGATAGCATGAATATGCATCAGTGCACATCCATTGCACAGGCCATGATCGTCCACTTCTTGTGCTGTTGTTCAATTCAAACAATAATGAATATGGGCGCAGTCAGTGCTGTAATATATATATAAAGATTTGAAAATATTACATTTAAGGTACACAGAATTTTCCAGGTTTCATCCTTATGAGGATTTGGCAGGATATATAATATCTCTATCTTTACTATTATATAAAAGGAACTTAGTGTGCATGTGTGCGAGTTCGTTCCCTTTGGATTTGAGAACGGCCAGGGCGATTTTTTTTGTAACATGAAGATACTTAATACATCTGGGAGTGTTCTTACATAGGTTTTGTATCTGAATGTGTCCAATAAGCATCAGAAATCGATAATTAAAAAAATCCGATTAAAGAAGAAAGTTCAATTTTGACCAAAGTTAACACTTTTATAAAACCTAACATCACAAGTAAATTTGAGAAGTTTATTACCACACAAGCAGAAAGGCCCAGCCTATAAAATCAACTGTAGACTCTTTTATAAAACAGGAGTGTGTCTGAAATATTTCTTTTTAGAGCACACTTGAACCATTATACTTGACTTTTACACATTTAATTTAAATTCAAGCCATTATGTAAAATAATTTCATAAAATTAACAGTTGGTTCTTTGATAAGACAGGAGTGCATTCGAAATGAATGTTTCTGTTTAGAGCACAATTAAACCTTGACACTTGACTTGATTTTTATTCAAGCCATTATATAATAAATAATTTTATAACATCAGCAGTAGATTCTCTACAGTGCAATGTAGACTACAGTATATTTTGAACTAACTCACTGTAGGGAGGCATGTGAAGTCAACTAGAGCAAGCAATCAATCGGATCAATTGAAAACATTGATTTCGATGTCAATAAAAGTATGGGAGAGTGCGATACTTATTGATTCTCATTCAATCCAGGACAGCGTCAGGTCTCTCTGCTAGTATACATATGTATGTATGCATGTATGAATGCAACGTTCTGACTTCTGGTCATTGAATACTCCGACAGTTTACTATGAATTCTTGTATCAATTGCCGGTTGCTTACACAATCAAAGGTGACTTTGTAATTGGATTTGAATTTACCTACCAAATAAAATCACAAAAAATCTACTTTAAAACAAGTAACAAAAATCTATTTTTCTAGAAAGTTTATAATATCACTTGTTTTCTTCTACTGAATAACAGTCTAATCAAATCAAAACAAAGGTATAATAGCTTAGAGTCCAGTGAACCCATCTCTGAGGGTCACACAAATACAACTGTCAGACGATCAGACGGCCAACTAGCTGTCTGATACTCAGCCAACCAGCTACTCCACTTGTCCATTTACTGGAATATATATATATATATATATATGAGAATGAAACGTTTTGACTTCCGGTCAGTGAATACTAACAGTTTACTATAAATGCCTATCAACATGACATATGTAGGTACTTAATTTCCTTCAATTCTTGTGTTAATTGCTGGTGGCCTTGAGGTAAAATACTAGCCTATGGAGTGAAGAGTAACTTTGTGACCGAGTCTGAATCTTCTAACTAACACTAATTACCACTTCCAACACTGATGACTGCATAAGCATGAACCACTAGTGTCTGTAGGTATAAAAATAATTGCTAATATTTATTTGAGAACTATTATTTATATATATAGATATATAAGGCATCGGGATGTGTTGAAATGCAATCAATGAAGTGTTTGATTACTGATGAATTTTTTTGGACTTTTAAAAGACAGATCCACTGCAATGAAACCACGGTACATCTCTGAAATATGCAACATATAGTTTTTATATAAATAAATAGGTTGAAGTATTGTTTAATGTGTATATAAAAAAAAATTTAAGTTTATAGAACGCAGAACAATGCAAAGACGTGACAGACTCAAACTGACACAACTTAAGATATAATGATGGAACCAGCTATGCAGTTTCACTTTTATGGATCTAATTTATGCGTATATGTAAAACCATGCATAGTTTTTTTTTCTTTTTATACAATAGTTTACATATAGGATGTTCCTACTTGCGTCAGGCAGTTAGGTGGTGTGTCCGTGATGCTATATTTTGGGATGTCTTCTTTTCATCAGGAGTGTGTTCGATCTTCAAGTACGCATGGCGGGTTTTAAAGTACATTGTGAATGAGAACAGACTTTGCCTATGGATTAAACAAGTGAAGCATACATGGTCCCCCGTGAGTGCACAGTGAATGAGGCATGAAAAAAATGACTAAGTTCGGCATTTGCCCCCCCCCCCATAAAGTCCCAAAAGTCCTCAGGGGATGTCAAATACTGGTGAAAATGAACAAACGGTGCAGTTTTAGGCCTTAACATGTGTAAATTTGAATTTTGCACCATGCAAAAAAAGAAAGGACTAAGTCCATCATTTGCTCCCCCCCCATTTAGCCCCAAAAGTCCTCAAGGCCTTAACATATTTAAATTTTAGTTCAGCACCATGCAAAACTGCTAAATAGACATACACAGAAAATTTTCCACAAATATGGTAAAATAATCCAAAAAATGGAGTGTTTTTATTAGCCCTAAAAGAGCCCCTGGGGCACACCCAAGAGTCAATGGGATCTATTCAAAATTCCATATAAATTCGTCTAAGTTTAGAACTATACGATTCAAACAATTATCAAAAACTATGTTCATTATATATTTCTTTTTGTTCAACTTCAGCTGACTTTTTATTTATTTTTCTTTCATGGAAATCGCTCTCAGCAAGGTATGAAACCACTTGATGTAAGGAGTTAACAAGAATGAAATTATAATCATCTGAATATAAAAATGCATAAAAAAACACAAACTATTGTCAGAAAGCAAAATTTGTTTTTTGTCTTACATTTTTCAAACAATTAAAACTTTAATGTTATTCAATATAAGATTTAATTTTAAATATGATTAAAAATGAATTGTTACATTTTTCAAACAATTAAAACTTTAATGTTATTCAATATAAGATTTAATTTTAAATATGATTAAAAATGAATTGTTAAATTATATACTAATTTTTAAACATTTTTTTAGATGCAGAAAAGGAATTTTTGAGAAAGTCCATACAGATGTGTTTTTCAACAAGTCATAAATAAAAGTGGAAATAAATTATCAAGAAGAGTGTGAGAGTGAATGTTGTTAATGGTCAGTGATTTTAGTGCTAAAAATTAAAAAAAAACTACAGAAAGAATAAAATTTTTCTACTAAATTTGTGAAGAGTCAGATGCAACTATTTTTTGTGGTATTTGTCATCATTAAGGAAGCAATTACTGGTATGCTGCAAGATAAGCATTTCGTGCAAGAGAATGGAGATGGATAAGAATTCAATTGTTGATATTGTAACAACAAAACTTTTGAACAAACACAAAAATCTGGAAAAAAAAAAAAATATATAGGTTGGCATTTTCTTTCTTTTTTAACAAAAGCATTTATCACCATAACTATCCCGTCTCGACACCACTTAAAAAGTCTCTTACTGTCACATGTCAATCTAGTCCAGTTGCATTTCTCCTTCTCCCGGCCGCATTTTGGCCACAGCTCATCTTCGACCATACGCATCCATTTTTTTCGATATACACTTTGCTCCTCCCAACCACATGGTGCATTTTTCTTCTCGTGCATGCTTTCTAATTTGCATATGTGCTTTTTACGGCTGCTCATAAATGACCTCTCTGATAGAATAGTCTCTGAGATAGGTATATTTGTTGATGACACCACACTCTATAACAGACATGAGGGGAAAATGAAGGGACTGACATGCAGAAGTTCAAGTGTAATGTGAACAGACATCTCGCTGCTCAACTCCCTACATAGTATCCCTGCAACTTATGTCCCCGATAGTAGCCTCCTACATCAAAGTGGTACTGTGTCTTGTTTGAGGTGAAAATGTCAAAAAAACAAAAAAAAATCTTTTCACAAGCCAGCTATCTTTCGCTGCTGCTGATATTTTCTCACACGCGGTCACATGCCCCATGTTACATTGTCACCTGGAGGATACCATTGGAGAACAAGGAGGAGGAGCAGCATGTGTTGGCAGGATTAAAAAAGTTAGAACTGGATAGATTACTTATTTTTAGTTATTTGCAGACTCTTATCCTCATCTTCATAGTTGTTGTTTCACCACATTTTGGCCAACTCATCCTCTGGCCTTCTTCAGGTGGTTAACCGCGACAGGATAGGAATGCTGAGTCTTAACTGTATCCTCAGTAATTACTGCCTTCCATGGTTGTTGTTGTCTCACCACGTTTTGGCCGATTAGTCCTCTGGCCTGCTTTGGGTAGGATTGATACTACTATCTTCAGACAATGCTCACCTGGAACCGCAGAGACTCAACGCCTCTATCCACTGCACCATGGACTCTGAAGTAATTACTGAGGATATAGTTAAGACTCAGCATTCATATCCTGCCACAGTTTACCACCTGAAGAGGAATAGTTGGCCGAAAAAACATGAGGATAACAGTCCACAAATAAATAAATGGACAAATTACTCATCTCAAAGGATTACAACATATATACACACACACACATCTCTCTCTCTCTCTCTCTATATATATATATATATATACACACATAAGGGAAAGAAAAGAAATTAAAACTGTAAATTAAAATTTATCATTCGAGAGAATACCACAAAAACAATTTTCAAAGAAATCCTTATTCCGCGGAATTTCAAAGAATGCTATTCTTCATCAGAGGAAAGAAAAAAAATTAGCAAATTATTATTATAGCAGAGCTAAATTTTACTGGTTATGGCATTAAATGTAACAGCAATTTATGACGGTTAGTCAAAAATTGCAAAAAAATATATTGATGTTAGCTAAAAAAGAAAAATGTGAAAATATGGAGGAAATGGGGGGGGAAAAAGAACAAAAACAAACTGGGAGTAAAAGTTCCAGTATACATGAAGACTCGCTCAATGGTAAATCTGACAAGCGAAAGATATAATGGATGGATTATGTTCAGGGAACTTCTATTACTTATCAGCAGGACATTGCTACTGTTGAACAAGAGCGGAGTATCATGCATATGTATGAAGTGGGATGATATATGGAAATGAAACCTGATCAGTGAGGGCTGAGGATATCTGTTGCACAAAGGGTAATGACATGAGATTGATACAACAGCGGGTACTGCAAGTCTTGAAATCAAACTTAGATCTGATGACTTCAGAGGAGAAATAAATCTGGACAGTATAGCGAGACTGATACAGTGCAGAAAAAGTTTCTGAAGCTTATTATACATAGCTACATGGGTGGAATTGACAGAAGATTGCTTCAGAGGAGCTGATAATTTAAGAGGAATAATCAACAAGTATTTGTTTATGCTAGACTTGAAAATTATGATATAGAAACTTTGTTCTTGAAAGTTGCTTGTTTTTGGTAAAGAAAGATAGAGAGTAGAGAAAGTTCTTTACTGTAGTTGTAGCTAGACAAGTTCTTGCAGTGAATGTTTTATCGAGGAAGGAACTAAGGATTGGTAGGACACAATCACATTGACACACCGGTTCTCGCTAGATCACTTAAGTTAAGCAACATCCAGTCTGGCCAGTACCAGATGGGTGACTATTTGGGAAGGCGAGGTGTTGTATGTACCACAAAGTAAAATACGAGGTTGGGAAACTGGCACAGTCTATCCTTCTCTCAAGGCTAGATCGGTCTCTCTTAAGCCGTGGTAAGCAACCCATCTAGTGATGACGTCACGATAAAATGATAGCTCTGGCGAAGCATCAAGTCTTCAGCTATGGACAAGATTTGAATTAAACTACAAACTTGTGTAGGGAGTTCAATCTCGGCTGCAGCCGCATGTTACGTCTTTTTCTTTATTTAAAAATTTTTTTTTTTTTTTACTCGGGATTGGAACACCTATCATATACATAATACCCAAGAGAGAGGTTAGCACATCTCATGAGTATAATGTGAAAATATTCTGAAAAGACAATTTTATGTAAGTAAATTTGAAAAGGTACTTACCAAATGACAGGTTCTTATAGCACAAAAAAAAACATTTGGTATAAATATATTTTTGATGGCTTCAATTTTTTTTTTTTTTTTTTTTTTTTTTTTAAAGTTTTTCCCATAACCCTAGACTTGTTAAAACTTGCTAAGTTTATGCAATCACCATCAGATTTATCTTTTTAAACATTTTGTCAGATAGTAAAAGATTAACCAAATTAACTTAAATTGCTGGGACACTTTGAGGTTTACGTGTTGTCACGATATTAGAATTTTAAATGTGTTATATGATACTAGTATTAAAAAAAATCATCCTTAATATTACTTTTGATTACATGAATCAAAGTGCTATTAATCACACAACTGGTAATTGGAAGCCCATAATTTGTCAAGTCTTTAAACCAGATAGAAAGCAAAAAATAAAAAAAAAAAAAAAAAAAAAAAAACAATCAGAGAAGCGAATGTTAAGTAAACAGTGCAACAGCTAGGTAAAAAAAAAGTGAGTCACACCAAGTATTGTCCATTGGGGATAAAATCGTGTTATTTTTGTGCAGAGAGAAGAGTTCACTCATCCAAATAAGTATGGTCTTGCCTGAATGAATTCACAATGAAAGAAAAAGAATCTTTGCTCCTGGGCAGAGAGTAATGATGCGACTAGTTGTAGCCATGTTGAATGCTCAGTGGGGTAAAAGAGAAAAGATTAAGTTGACATTATTTGTGTTACTTGATTTGAATAAGATTCATAATTTGGAGAATTCTTGTAATTTGAGAGCCAAAGTTTGATTTTTGAATGTGCATTTTTAATTTTCATAACAACAAATTTTGCTTTTATGTTCAACAAGATCCCAGAAAAATCCGCTGTACTTCTAACAGATTCTTTCTTGATTGATAAACAAAGTTTTCTGATTGGTTGAAAAAATAAATATTTGAATCTGGAGTCTGTATTTGCTCAAGAAACTCAGAATTTTTTGTAAGAAGATCTGGTGACTTCTTGATACTCAGTGGAATTTACACTACAGAAAACAAGAATCAGTCACAATCTTGGGCATTCCCATTTGGAATTTCTTAGTCAGTGGTGAGGGGAGAATGAAGGAGGTGGAGAGGAAAGAAGGAAAGAGAGAGAAGGGAGATAAGAAATGGAAAAGGGAGGGGAACTGGAAAAGGGACGAGAGAGTAGGAGGGAGGAGGATGGGGAAAGGAAGAGAGAGAGAGAAGTTCTAGTGTGATTTTGTACAAAGGACATGGTGTTTCTCAGTAAAAGCTATTATCAATTGGGGTCATGGTTCTGTACCATGTAAGTAGATCATGAAAAACCTACAACTATGGTATTTTAGATAAAAGCGACTGCTTTTGTGCTTTTTAAACAAATGGGAGTTATCCATTTGAGTGAGCACAAATGCAGAAACCAAATAGATTACAGTGTCAAAATCTGAATGTAAATCTGGTTAAGACAGACATTTTTTTAGACAAAAACATTTACTTTTCTCATTTAAGTGATTAGCAGTCAAACTTAATAAACTGTTCACATAAAAAAAGCACAAAATGAAAACAGCATACATTAAAGCATCAGTTGCCTTGTTTTATAACATATTAACTCTCTTGGAATGCTGAATCTAATTCTTCAAATAGTTCTGATGTAAATTTCTTTAAAACTTCTTTCATAGTCATTTTCAAACAATCACTTGTATTCATTGATCGATAATGGTCATATTTTACATTTGTTTGATTTTAACATTTTTAGCATTGTTAACCCATTGTACGACCCATAGTTCTTGTCAAACAATTACTTCATGTTGTTTGTACATTTACTCTTCAATACAAAAAGTCAGTGTGATTAAATGTACCCACATCAGCTACATTTATATCCATCAGCTTCAAAATTCATAATGATCTATTAATTAGTTTAGGAGTTAATCCTGTAATTTGTGCATTCATTCCTTTTGCAGATTGTTATCCTCATCTTCATAACTCACCCTCTGGTCCTCTCAAGGCAATTTAAAAAAAAAAAAATAAATAAATAAATAAATAAATAAATGGATCCTGTAAATAAATATATATATATATATATATATATATATTTATACATATATAGATATATTATTTTATTACCGTTTTATCTATTTAGTTACACATGTTTCTGTTACCGAATCGTATCGACGATCCAGTAACTTCAGACTTTAACAGAAGTTATGTTAAAGTCTGATGAAGTTGCTGGATCGTCGATACGATTCGGTAACAGAAATGTGTAACTTAACAGATAAAACGGTAATAAAATAAATAAAAATAAAAAATATATATTTGCTCTGCAATAGTATTGAGCACTTTCTTTAGGTTTTTACTAATTACCATTTTTGCTTATATATATATTTATAAAAAAGTGAACCATATCGTAAATTCAATCAACTAAAAAATGGAAACCGGGGTGAGGAAAAGAAAAAATATATATATATATATATATAATGGGGCAAGTTATATGTACAATTAAATAAAATAAATAAGTCGATTAAAAAACGATCGTTAAAATATACCCAAAGCGCTTTTTGTTCAGACAAACATTTTCAAGGGTCATAAGTCTGAAAATTATTATTTTTTAGAATATTTGGTAGTGATATGGAATATGAGCGGAGAGGAGGTTAAGAAAAAAAAAAAAAAAAAAACCCTGACTACCCAAATAATTCTAACTGAAGCCGGAGGTTTCTCTGCTTGCACAAAGTAGGGGGGTTAGCAATGATGGCAAGTGCTTCGAGGACAGACAGGTGGAACTTTGTGCGTCCTCGGTGCAAAACAGAAAAACACTCCGGAGAGAAAACAAGACCGCACTCCTTTTTATCGACCAAGTGTTGGCCGATGGACGATTCTATCAGTTGAGATTTTCTGGTAGTAGGTTGATGATCCCAGATAAAACGGGGAACATGTTGGGCGATTCTGACCTGAAGACGCTGGGTCGTCTTGCCTATATAGACGGCATCACACCGACATTGAAATTTATAAATAATATTACTAGTTTGGGAGATAGGCAAGACATCCTTACGAAATGAGGGAAAGGCGGTTTTTGTGGAAAAGGCAATACGGAGCGATAGAGCACCAAAATTAGAAGACACCAGAGAGGAAATCTTATCGCAAATAAGTTGGCCTTCAAGTCCAATCCAGGGTAACCTAAGGTATACCGGAAATCTACATGGACCGTATTTTGGTAGCTCAGAAAAGGATTTAATTTTTTTTATTAATAACTAAGTTAACTAATGGAGGTGGATATCCATTAGTAATAAAAATCCTTTTAATGTTTTCAATTTCCACATCAATAAAAGGTGGGGAACAAATAGCAAGTGCCCGATGGGTTAAGTTTCTAATAAGATTTAGTTTCCTGGTTGTGGGTGCAAAAGAATCCCAACTAAGATAAAGACCAGTGAAAGTGGGTTTTCTATAAATAGATGTCATAAAGGAAAGCCCACGTTTAGAAACTAACACATCAAGGAAAGGAAGGGAGTTATCTTTTTCCACCTCCATCGTAAATTTGTTTCCATTTTTTAGTTGATTAAGTTCACTTTTTTATAATTATTCTAAAATTTTGCCAATCGAATAAAGTTATATCCCATTTATATATATATATATATATATATATATATAGAAGCTGACCTCATTCTGTTTCTAGTGGCGACGGGTCCCTTACACAGTGAGTAGTTCATTATGAAGCAAGATTTACCAATCCCTAAATGCATTTCTAACTATATTGTTCAACAAGAAATCCTAAATGATAAAAAGTAATGCTGGAATAAGCAGAGAATTTTTTTTTTTTAGTTTGTTTTTTTCTTTTTCAGAGTTTTCCTTATAGACTTAAGATTACTTGATAGTTTGTTATTGCAGAAGACAAAATTTTATGAACAAATTTTTTTTTTTTTTTTACTTTTGGACATAAGGGGTTACTTTTCGGATCATATCTACAGGGACACTATGTAGAGAGTTGAAGAGCAACATGTTTGTTCACATTACATTTGAACTTCTGCATGTCAGTACAGTCACGGAAGCAGGAAACTGGGTCAGAATTCTAAAGTTTAGCAGTTTCTGGGAGGAAACTATTAGAGTGGGTTAGGCTTTCCTGCATCTAGAAATTTCTACAGTGTAGAGGTGGGATTTTGCTGCTTGTTGGTTTAGTCAGGGTATTTACGTTGCGGGGGCAGAAGACAGAAAAGTTCAAAGCAGATTCCATTAAAATACTTGAAAACATCAATACGATATTTTAGCGATGGGACAGAGGTTGGAGTTTGGTTGATAATGCGGGACAAATCATTAGATTTGAGACTCTTTTTTGGATCTTGTCAGTAAGAGACTAGTGGCAGATGCACAAACCCAGATGTGGCAATAATATTCAATGCATGATGAGCAAATGATGACTTTATAGAAATATAGGATACTGTCAGGTGCTAGTAATTTTCTAGCATAGTATAAAGAGCCCACCTTCTTTGCAGGAACATTGGCAATGTCTTTAATGCATTCGTTCCAATTTATGTGAATGAAGAACTTTTAGCTTGCGTATTATTAGTCATAACAATGAGTTAACTTTCTAACTCTTGGCCTTCGAGTCAAGATCAAAGTGTAGTATCTGTTTTTCAGATCTACACTTCAATTTCTTGTTCTCTGTCAGTGGAGGAGAAATCCTTCACGACTGAGACAATTTTTATTTTTGTTCTTTTTCTCCACATTAAAAAACGACCCTGGTGTCTAACTCTGTCCCGTGGGGAGGCATTGTAAATAGGAACAATGAGTGATTGAGAAGGTTTCTTGTAATTGTCAAAGCAGTGATTCCCAACCTTTCAAATATGGTGACCCATTTTAAAACAAACAATAAGGAAGTGACCCAATCCTTAAAATATCTTCTATATTTATTCAATTTTTGTAAAACAATCTACCATATACTTCAGTTATTGAATTATAGATTTATTCAAAGTAGCTATACATTTCGTCAATTCATGATTAATTTCAAACTTATAAAAATTTCCAAATTTGCTACAAACTTAAATAATTGCAAATCAATTCAAAATTATTCAAACACATAAATTTTCACCATTATGTAAATTATGTTTAAAAACTAACTTTAATGAGGCAGCTGGTATTGCACTTTTTTAGCTAGTAATTCTATTCTAGGCTCCGTTGTTGATATGAGACACTTCAAGTAGTCTTCCATATTTAATTGATTTTTATACTTGCTTTTAAGGATGAGAAGTTAGGAGAATGCTGCTTCATATAAATTGTTGTAAATGACAATAAATTTCTTATTGCGATTTTAGGGAAATTTTTACACAAAATTCTTGTAGCTGCAATTTATCAATGTTTTTCACTGTGTTTTCTATAATATTCACATTTGGCTGACTCTACTTTCGATGTGAAGAGACGGCTTGAAGAAAAAAAATATATATGTATAACAAATAGGATGGCACCTTTTTTGAAATATTGTTAAATGAATATTCAAATTTTTTTTGAAAGCCAAAATGATATATTTTTCTTTAAATAGATACTGAAAGATATTAAGCAAACTTTTGATTCGAACAAGACCTTTTCATGCGATTTTTTTTTTTTTCTTGGAGATGTAAAAATCTCCCTTGGTGATAGTTTGTCCAGATGTTAGCTGGACAATTTTAAAGTTTTCATTTGCTTTGCTTTTCTACAAAAAAATTTAAATATTCATTTAACAGGATTTAAAAAAAGGTCCCCTCCTATTTCTTATAACATTTTCTTATGAGACTGTCACAGGAGCCGCCTGCTTACACTTGAAGAAAATAGTAGACACAAAAGGGAGCATGATGAGCTATATTTTATTTTTGAAAAGAGTTAAGTGAATAGAGTATAATATATTTGAAAATTAATACACTTAACAAAATTTACTCCTTAACTCTTACTATATCGTTGCATGGAAAATTACCTCCCCTTTTTTCCAAGTAACCTCACTAGTAACCTTTTTTACTTACATTATTAGTGTGTACATATTATTTATAGGGGATAAATATATTGTCATCATTGTCATTTTTGTTAGTAAAAATCAATATATACGTGTTTTTGTTGATAAATGAACATATGTCATTCATATTGAAAGGAAAAAAAAAAAAAATCAATATTGATTGCAAATACAATGTGGTAATATAATAAAAATAAGCTGGATTTAGCTGCTCCCCTAAATAAATTTTCCTAGAGGTTGGTCGCCCTCTCCAATGCTAACTAGACTTTTCAATCGAGTACGGCTGACCATATATGGTGGGAAAAGGGAAACCATATACACTTATGGGATAAAGTAAAAATTATATAGAGAAAAAAATGGTGGAAAGTAAGACAACTGAAAGAAACAGTGCATAAGTGACAATCAATTACCAAGTAGACCTAGTGTTACATGATAAGGGCTGTTCCCTTTTCATGTAAGTATAAAAATAGAGAGATTTAGTTAAAATCAAAATGAAATAGAATAGACGAAATTCGAACCTCGTAATTTAGGTTTAGAAATAGATTACGAGAGAGAATTAGCAAATGGAATGTAAAAAACAAACCATTGTTTAGCTTAGAGATAAAATAGCTTTAAGAAAAGAATGTGCATTGTCAATTCTGTTATGAAAATTCAATTGAAGAATGCAACTATAAGATAATTTAATAAACATGTTTTTAACATATTGGAAATATAGGTTACTGGGAATATAGGTTAAAATTCCTTTTGTAAACAAAGGAAAAAGTTTTGGACACGCATTTCCAGAACACATGAAAGAAGACACATGTTTTAACATGTGTATGACGTCATGGAAAATGGGAAGTTCTCGATATAGTTAGAAACTTTAGAGTTAAGCGGAGAGAAACTGAGAGAGAGTCTGAGGACGACAGACGACAGTCTGGATATGGGAGTCGAACGTCTGGAAGCGAGACGGTCACCTTTGAAACATAGTAAAACTTTGAATTCTTGACTAAGAAAACCACGGCCGGTCGAAGAAGAAATAAACCCATCATGTGTTTTTATAAACGTCGTCTTTGTGTTGTAATTCTCCCAAAAGGTAAAGTCATTATATGTCTTATATATCATGTGTTTTAAAATGTCTTCACTTACACAATGTGAACTCTACATCTCATATCTACACTTCTAAGTACAACATTTTATATATATGAATCTCATCATAACATGAACACAGAACGCAACAACAACATTCCTCTTACTAAGACTCACTTTTAATAAGACTCTAACAACAACCACTTTTAATAATAAATATATAACACTAGTATAGAATTTAACACGATATGGGAACTGTTAATTATAAATAATAGATAATATATACAGTAATAAGTTTATATATATATTAATACTTAAAGTTTACACATAAATTTATACTTTCGTATATTAATTTATGTGAGTAAATGAAGTAGTTATATATATAACTACTTCATTTACTCACATAAATTAATATACAAAAGTATAAATTTATGCGTAAACTTTAAGTATTTACTTCAACAGTGCTCAATACGTAGGTAGAGCTATTTAGTAAGTTATAAAATATATATGGCGATTAAGCTACACTTATGCCTGAAGAATCCTAGAGTGGATGAAACGTGGAATATTCAGTGTAGCTTAATGGCCATATATATTTTATAACTTACTATATATATATATATATATATATATATATATAAACACACACACACACACAGAGTATTATATAGTATAACACGCAGTAATAAATAGTAATATTAGAAATAAAATAGGTTTAAAGTTCCTAAAATTTGCACTAGAATTGTTCGCAAGGACTTGTGGCATAGTGGTTAGAGTAGTTGAAAAACTTTGATCGCAAAGTGATTCAATTTTCAATATAGGTGACTGAAAAATACAACTGTGAATTATTTGGACCTCTATTCAGTCATGGAATTAGAGCGTGCTACCTCGGTGAAGTAAATAAAGAGTTTTGTTTGAAATTCTGTGCAGATCCTGAGTTTAACAAAAAAACCCTGAAACAGTTTGGAGGTTACATCGACCGAAACGTTGTGAAAATGACACTTAAGATGAGAATAGTAGTCTGAATAATAACCAATCCTTATTTAAAAAAATTCAGAAGCTGTTGAGTAAAATGTTCCATATTTCAAGTGTATTTAAAGCATTGCTGTGACTTTTTTTTCGTTGGACGTGTGTGTGTGTGGGGGGGGGGGGCTAAATTGCAACAGAACAAAAAATTAACTATTTTTGCTCTTTTTAAATTTAAATTCTATTTAAATCAAAACATTGTGGGTGGTATAGTAGTGTTGTTATTTTTCCTGTATTGTTTTTAAATTCAAAATTCAACTTTTTTAAAAACTTCTTACTTTATTTTTGTTTTATGTTTTTAATACTCTCTCTTTATTATTTTGTCTACATCCTT
The DNA here is from genome assembly GCF_053919585.1 of Euprymna scolopes. Lineage (NCBI taxonomy): Eukaryota > Metazoa > Mollusca > Cephalopoda > Sepiida > Sepiolidae > Euprymna > Euprymna scolopes. The sequence continues at coordinate 11,476,867 of NC_136500.1, forward strand.
TACTTATATATAGAATCAATAATAAAAAATAGACGTTTTTCTTTGTTCTTTTTAATAACATAATTTATACAGGGTGAAATGATAAAATTGTCGCCCTAGAAAACAGGAGAGTTCCATTTCCACTTTTGATGAAAACTGGGGTTTTTTTTTTGTTGCAGACCATCTACTAGTTGGCCAGTTGTGTACAAATCCCAAGAGCGATAGGAGCCTTCTATTATGTCTGAAAGTGATATAATGTTCAACAAGTGTGACCAGAGATGTACTTCTGTACAACTCATGCTCTCTACCGATTCCATGTTATGACAACAGGACCATTGCCAACACCCTCAAAATGCATCACTGGATTGCCACAAATAACAGAGACGAGCCCAGGGTGATGAAAACAAAGTTCCCAGCCACGGTTATGGTCTTTGGTATGGTTTCAAGTAAGGGCCACATCATGCCACCTCACAGCTTTGAAGTGTGATAGCAGCCTTCTAGAGATGTGCCGCTGTACAACTCCTGCTCTCTACCAATCCAAGTTATGATAACAGGACCATTGGCAGCACCCTCAAAATGCAAATCCGGATGGTTCAACGCTTGAGTGTACAACTGAACGAAGTTTCCAGCTATGGTTATGGTCTTTGATGTGGTTTCAAGTGAGGGGCAACATCATGTCACCTCACATCTTCAAAGTCGGCTTGGATGTGCTGAAGAGAGTGGTGCTCCCATGGTGCAATCAAGTGGCCATTGGCAGACCCTGGGTGTGGCAGCAGGACTCGGCACTGACCCACAAGTCCAAAGAGACCCAGGCTTGGCTTCAGAAGGAGTGCTACAACTTTGTACTCTTCTCTCACTAGCCCCCCCCCTCCTCTCACCTGACCCCACTGGGCTACTTCATTTGGTCATACATCGAGAACATCACCAAAGCGAACCTGATCACTGCCATCCCCTGAGTATTTGCCAAGCTATCACTGACGCTTGTGGAAAAGGTATGCTCCCAGTACCAGATCAGTGTCGAAGCAGTGATTGAGGCTGAAGGTGGCTGCATTAAATATATGTCAGCTCTACTACATAATCAAGTTACCTGAATTGATTTTTTCAATAAAAGTTTTAAAATAAAGCTGTAGGGTTGCTTTCTTTAGGGCGACAAATTTATCGTTTCATGCTGTCTATTCATCTTGGATCAATTCAGACCAAACAAGACCATTCTTTATAGACCAAAATAATTTATTTTTTATAAACATACTTCTATGTAGCCATGGAAATTGAGTAAAATTTGATTGAAACAAATGACTCAAGAACTTATTTACATTAGACTTGAAAACGACCATGGTATTGTTAACTAGAAAGCAGTTCTTCACCTTAAAACTAGAAGAAATGCATGTGCTTAACCATTAAGAAATGTATTTATTCATTAGAAGTTTGAGAATAATTAATAAACGAAAATCAAATCTTTAATAACATCAGTTCTTTCATTTTTGACTAAACCACTCCATTATCTACATACACCTGTCCCATCCTATTCTAACACTTTCTCCTACTGTTACCTTGCATTTTGGATTTCTCACAGCACTAATGGATAAATATTGACAATCCTTCATGTTTTTCTTGATGAAACTTATTTCGAGGTGAAATATTAAATCAAATCATGACTGCTAGTCTCTCTCCTCTGATTTGAGCATGTGGTACAATGGGAAAAAAAGTGGCTGGTTACTTTTAATGCATCTAAAACCAAGCTTCAGTCTTTACATCATCAACGCTCTGATCCCCATCTAGCATCAATTGAAATGAATGGCTCTCGTTTTGGTTTTGACAAGCTTCTGAGTTTGACCTTGACTCCTGATCTAAAATGGAACACATACATCAAATTGGTTGCCAAGGTTGCTGGAAACATGGTGGGATCTTTCTAGTGATCCAGTATATATCTACCTGCTGATGCAATTCTCTACCTATATAAGAGCCAGGTATGTCCAAGGATGAAGTATTATTGCCACATCTGGGCAGGAGCTGCTAGAAAGATCTTATCCTGCCTTGACAGAGTTCAAAATAGACTTCGTAGCCTAGTAGGGGATGCCCTTTTCTGTCCCCTGCAACCTCTTTCTCACAGAAGAGACTTTGTGAGCCTGTCTCTGCTTTATTGTTATTTGCATGGCAGGTGCTCGTCTGAGTTCTAATCTATGGTCCCTTCTCGCCAAACATCCACAAGAAACACTCGTCTAGCTGAAACCACTATCAATAATTTTCCCCACTCTTTTTCTGTGCCTAAGCCTAAACATAGATTCCATGAACAAAGCTTCTTTCTTAGAACTGCACACCTGTGGAACACCCTTCCATTTTCCTGCTTTCCAGCTGACTACAATATGGTCGTCTTCAAGTCCAATGTAAACAAGTTCTTGATGAGCCGTCCCCTTTAAGTAATCCAATTTACCATATTTCCGCTACTAACGATTACTATGATATTGTCTCATTGACTACTGTGCACTCTTTAACCCTTATCCTCGAATGGCCTCTGGTTCTTTGTAAAAAAACAAAAAAAAACAATAAGTAAACACTAAGATAGGCTAAAAGTAATAAAATAATGTATACGATGATTAAATAGAATTCAAAGTATTAGTTTCACACATTTTTTGAAATAGGAACGTTTAAAACAATGCATCACGCAAAATTTTTCAAGAGATAAATTTTTATATTTATATAGCGAGTGTAAATATTACACGTGTATAAAAACTGTTGGAATTTTATGATCGTATCTCACAACGAAATGACACAGTTATAATGTAAACAGTTTTAATGTAAAGCATTAAAGATTTTAACAAAATATAAATTGCATCCTTTGAAGATCGACAAACATTAGCGACATCTAAAAGGAGATTCTGCCCATTCTCGAAAGTTGGCAAAACGCAAGCTGTGTCAACCAATGCAAACAGTTGGAGAAAGACTTGTATGAAAAAGAACGTGGATCAATCAAAATGTCAAGTATTATCTCATTATTACGCATGTATAACTTAATATATTTAACAATTTCTTTCTTTCTCCATTAGTTTTATTTCATCTAATGATTTTTCTTTACAAGGGCCAAGAAATCAGGCAGTAAATTGTACCAGATGTTCATCTATTTATAGAAGAAAAAAAAAACACTTCCTGATTAAATCATGAATAACACGGCTGTGAATTCAGTGTCAATGAAAATAGCTGACTGAAAAACAAAAATTTTTTAAAAAAGGTAAAAAATTTTGAAAATGTAACTTATAAATGAAAAAAGGAAAAATTTATAAAAAATACAAACATTTAATTCACAAAGTCTTCACAACACTAAATTTTTGAACCGGTCAAGATTTCGCTGGTCCCAGGTTGGACTATTCAAGATTTTGTCAGTCCCGGATCGGACCATTCAAAATTTCACGAGTAGGGGTTATATTTAGCTTACAGACTCCATAGCCCTGCTAATTAGTACCTATAAAATATGGTAAGATATAACAGGTGAAAAGGATATTAAAAAAAAAAGAAAAAAGAAAAAGAAAAGCATCAATAGGATTTTTCATTTTTTACCATCTAATCTATTCACCGGATGAGGGGGGCTTGTTAATTAACCGATAGTTGATTTGTATCTTTTTTCCAACCATATTGCTGCATACATAACCACAACACAGCTTAAGTAGAATTTGCACTTAGCCTAGTTTATTACAACACACATATTTACCAGGGTCAACTAAGTGCAGAATCTATCAGGTATGCATATGCAATGTGATGATGTATGTGAATTTTAAAGAAACGTGTTGCAGGGAGAGAAATAAGACCATGATACGATGGATGCGTAATTTGAATCTTAAAAATTGGGGTTAGATCTGATCTCAGAGAAAGATTAAATCAGGACAGCATGAAGAGATGCGTGTAGCACAGGAAACTTTAATTTGGTCGCATCGAATACATGGATGAGAATTCTTGGGTTAGTAAATGTGGAACAGTTAAGTAGCAGAGTCAATTCATAAGAAGTGATAAGGATGGATTTGAGAGAAAGTGGGATAAAGACCTAACAGAATTAGGTTAGTTTGGAAGTTAATTTCTGAAGGCCATCTAACACATGCCAGTGTGTAAGACAGATGTTGAACCAAAATATTATGATGAAAAAGGGTAAAATGTTCTAGTATTATGCAATATGCGTTACACCAATCGTTAGTATGCAATATGCGTTACACCAATCTTATTATACAATATCCGTTACACCAATCTTACTATACAATATCCGTTACACCAATCTTACTATACAATATCCGTTACACCAATCTTACTATACAATATCCGTTACACCAATCTTACTATACAATATCCGTTACACCAATCTTACTATACAATATCCGTTACACCAATCTTACTATACAATATCCGTTACACCAATCTTACTATACAATATCCGTTACACCAATCTTACTATACAATATCCGTTACACCAATCTTACTATACAATATCCGTTACACCAATCTTATTATACAATATCCGTTACACCAATCTTATTATACAATATCCGTTACACCAATCTTATTATACAATATCCGTTACACCAATCTTACTATACAATATCCGTTACACCAATCTTATTATACAATATCCGTTACACCAATCTTACTATACAATATCCGTTACACCAATCTTACCATACAATATGTGTTACACCAATCTTATTATACAATATGTGTTAGACCAATCTTATTATACAATATGCGTTACACCAATCGTTATTATACATCTATATGTTGGATTTCATACAACAGTGTTATACCAAAGATTTCATTTAAAAAAAAAAAAATAAAATAAGGGGGGGGGGGGCTTAATGCTTTCTGCAGATCCAATCTTAGGTAAGTGGAAGCTCTAGGCCAATTGAATTTGATGCGCCTCAAATGTAATAGAAAAAAATATACCAAAAAAAACTAAAATTATGCAATTTATTAAAAACTGCATTTATATCTAAATTATCAAAACACTGAAATTCATAAGAAAATATTCGTGCAGATGCCAAACCTTCATCAAAAATCAACTTTTCATGCTTTGATTGGAGCAAATTCTAACACAGAAATACAGAGACTGGACAATATATCATTCAATAGATATCATTGCCAGACTGTTCAGGCGTTCTTGCGTCACCGTTGTTCTCCAGCGTTCTTACGTCACCGTCGTTCTCAAAGGTTCTTGCGTCACTGTCATTCAACAGAATGCTCTTGAAGGCCGGAGGTTACATTGGCCGAAATGCTGCGAGAATAACTTCCAAATCGTCCAAATAATCCCAATAATAAAATTCACTTTTGTTTATTACTTTTCTGAATTTTTGAGACAAGGATTGATTGTTTGTATTATTTAATTTCTTCAAGCTACTGTTCTCATCTCGAATGTTATTTTCATAATGTTTTGCTCAATATAACCTGATCTTCAGTTGCCGCACTCAGTACTATGCACTTCTGGAGCTTGAAGGTTTAGTTCTTACTTTAGGCGATATTAACTAAAAATAGATATTGCTTAAGACTTCTATCTGATCATGGCTGGTAGAACAAGAACAATCTACCCCTGTGGATTTAAATAAGAGTGAACTTCCAAATTGTATAGATTTCAAAGTTTAACAAAACAGACATGAAGGTCAGAAGTTACATCAGCCGAGACATAAGCACATCCAAGTAATTTGTATTCTTTGAACTCCTGTACTCATCTTGAGGAGTATTTTCACAACAATTCGTCAATGTAACCTTTGACCTTCAAATTCACAAACTTGCACAAGATTTCAAATAGAACTTTACATTTAATCTATGGGAGTAGCATGCTTTCATTCTGTCGGCCATGACTAAGTAGAAGTTTTAAATAATTTGCAATTGCATTTTTAACTCGTACTGAGGATTGAACCTTCAAACTCCAGAAGAGTGTAACTTACAACTGCCACCAAGTACTTTATCCATTAGGCTATACATTCTTATGACAATCAGAAGAATCTAAATTATCGTTCTTCATCTCAAAAATTCAGAAACTATCCAAGTCCAAGTAGTCAGAATAATCCAAAACTACAAAGTTGTGATTGTTTTACGTGAATCAAAATATTTTTCTTGGAATTACACATTTCAATTAGATTTTTATCTTTTCTGAAACAAGTCAAATTTCCGGGCAAATCCAACTAGGAACAGCTAGTATAAACATATGAACATCTCTGCAAATACATCTGCTTACTTCAGGTAAAGAAGCTAAATGCACACCGTGTAGCTCTTTAAGCATATTTTAAGCCCATTGTTATTATGCCATTAAATGACCTTTCATTAAGTAATACGTCTAAACTTTCATGTAAATCAGTAATGTGCCAGAGCAGAGGGAGGCAGAACAGGCGATGGAAAAGCACCATCCAAATAGAAAAGGGGAAAAAATTATTTTCAAACTTCAGTATTCATTAATCAAGTTTTGGAGGCTAACTTCCGTGTCAGAAACGAATGTTAAACATATTTTACTTATATTTAAATAGGTATATATTTGCTTCCTATGCATCGGTTGAGCATGCTAGTGAAGGAATTAATGCATGTCGTTTCATGTAAAGCATTGCTCTTTGTATTTGAACTCTTGAGGCAGTCAGTAATGTTAATGTAAGCAGTATTATAATTTCCCTTTGTAAGAAGTCTTGACTGCTAACCAAACGAATCACAGTTTGAAACAATCAACATGACTAGCCATACTGAAGAGTTGATGAAACAGCTATCTGTGAATAACTAAAAATGAATTTCTTTATATTTGAAGGGAAAAAAATAAGCATTTCTTTTAAATACAGTCGTTTGAAAACTAAAAGCATATTACTTATTTACACACGTGGTCACCCCCAAACAAAGCATATTGCCCTTTGGACGTAAGGGCTACTATTCAGGACAATGTTTACAGGAGACTATGCAAAGAGATGTCAGTACAGTCAGGGAAGCAGATAACGGAGTGGGGGGAGGGTCCAAAGTCTAGCAGTTTGATGCAAATAGCTATTAGAATAGAAGAGTTTCCAGCATCTAGAGATCTCAATAGTGAAAGAGGTGAGATTTTGTTGCTAAATGGGTTTGTCAGAGGATGTATGTTGAGGGGGTACAAGTGTGAGGAGTTCATCAGAGCATATTCCATTAAAGTACTTGTAAAACAGACACAGGGATGCAACATTGCAGTGAAGTGACAAGGGTTGGAGCTTAGTTAACAGTGCAGGATTTGAAACTCTTTTTTGGACTCTGTTCAAGAGAGAGAGAGACTAGCGGTAGATGCAGCAATAATACTACATGCGAATGTTGGCCGTGTAAAGATTCAGGATACTTTAGAGATTATCTATGTTCCATCCTGTTTAATATGAGCATGGCTATTCAGCATTGGCTGAGAGCACAGATAACAAAAAAAAAAAAAAGTTTTGTTTTTTTACTGGATGAAGGAATCACTAATTATTAAGGCTGCCTAAAAGCCACTCAAAAATCTGGATTAATGAGTGTCAGGTGTTCAGTGTAACGCTAATGATCGATAATGGTGGAACCTGGATAGTGTTTGATTATTTAAGAGGATGACTAAACAAGAACTGGTTAACATCCGCCTTTAAAACGACAGTCAACTGGGAAGCAGCCCCACTGCATTTTGTTCCATTGACAGGTAATTCTAGGAAAGAAACTTGGCTCGTGGAATTTTCATTTAGTTTTAGGCACAGGTAGAATATAAAGGAAATTGATAGTTGTTGTAGCTAGACGAGGGTCTACTGTTCTAGGGGGGGGGGGGTAGTATAGATAGAAATTCAGTTAAGGTAGAACATCTTTCTTTTAAAAACTCTCCTAATCACACTTCAAAGGTCTCTATTTACTTCTCCATGAGAAAAAGTTGGACATGAAGTCATTTTTTTTGTTTTTATGAGAGACATCTAGCTCTCCCAAAACAGGCACCATGGAGGAGACAAAAACAAAAATTGCCCAGTCAAAAAGATTCCCTCCTCCAACAGAACAGATACTAAATGTTGATCTTACCCTGAAAACCAAGAAAGTGTATTTTAGGAGTTTCAGACCAAAGATTTGGGGGGGAAAAAATTAAATGACTGACTAATTTTGTTCTTGTTACTTACCCCCCCCCCCAAAAAAAAAAAAACGCTGTAACAATGACGAACGTTGAAATAATTCCTACCAACAGTTGGGAGTTAATTGATCTCTTTATAAACAAATTTGGCAGTTGAAAAAGTGAGTCTGCAGGAGTACACACAACCAGTTGCTATGCCAACCAATCGTAGCCTCACACTGGCGAGACAACTGTTAAACAGAAAGAAACACTTGTACATTAACAATTGCATGTGCACAACAACATCTACTGCTACTGCAATCATTCCCTTTCGGATCCAACTAAGAGCGCATTAAATGGTTTTGCTCATGTCAAAGTTTCTGAAAATTTACAAATACAAAACTTGTATTTTGTACAGATTGCTTTTGTAATTTGCTTGATTGCACGTGTACTCTTCTACCCTTAGCTCCATCTACTTTACAAAAAAATGTGTCCATATTCTGTCCAAAGCAAGGACAAAGAATATATCAGTTTTGTGGGGATGTCTCCTATAGTTTTCGACTTTAAACTGGACATACACAATTGCTGTTTATTTAAGACACAAAGCACCAACATACTTTTAAAGCAATGTCTCCTTTAAATATGTATCTACAATGTTTTATTTTTCATTAAAAGTTGACAGTAAATTGATGAAAATAAGCAATGTTCAAACATAAGTGCACGTGTTTCACTAATATTTTTGGTAAAAAAAAAAAAATGTTGGTTTAAAGGTGGTAAGAGTTTACAGGTAAACATTACAAAGTCAGGAAAGTGCCATCAGAAAACTTACCCATTCCTAAAGTCGTTATCTGTGATTGAAAAAAAAAAAATTGAGGAATGTAAATCAAACTGAATTCACAGACGTTTGAAGCTGATGAGTTTGTGTTCATGCAAGGCTTGAATGACTTGCAAAAAATGTTGACAACAAAAAACTGACCTCTCCTTGTAAAAAACGGTGAAAGAATGCTTTTTGGTCAACTTTTGGATATTATTCGGCTGAGAGACTGAGTTTTCAAACGATACCAATTTTGTCAGTGTTGTCACGTGTGTTGAAAGTTTTAGCGAGATATACAAACATACATACATTCTAACAGACATTTGAGATTTATATAATAGATCGCATGATTTTGTGTACATCTTGACAGGTCTTCCTATTTCAGTGGTTAAGTGTTTAGGATTCCACAACACCACCTAACTTTCTGTAGCAATGTCCGGCATATCGGGTTCTTCTTTCTCTTATTACTGAAGAGATCCTGAGCAATTGACAATACAGATGGCTAATGGTTGGGTGTGTTTTCCAGTTTAAGTTTAACACTGCCCAGAGCATTCTAATGTAAGTTCCATCTAATTTAATTACAAGTTTTTTTTATGGAGAATCCATGTTGGTGAACCATAAAGCAGCAGTCTCCACAACAGCTCTAAAGAGTTTTTCTTGATCAGTTCAGAGAGGGCAGATTTCCACATAATTTTCAGCCAATTGTGCATTTTAAGTGTACTGAATTTTTGAGATGAGGGTTGGGTATTAAACATGAACTGGAACAAATAAAAAAAAAAAACATTCAAGGTTGCTGAATACCCACTTAGCAACAAAATCACACCCCTTCACTGTTGAGGTCCCCAAATGTTAGAAAGCTTTTTACTCTAATAGTTGCTTCCCTTAAACAGCTAGACTTTGGAATTTCCTTCCTGCTACCCTGACTGTACTGATATGCAGAAGTTTAAATGTAATATAAACCAACATCTTGTTAATCTTTCCAAGGCATAGTCCCAAATAGTAGCCTTTTATGTCCAAGTGATGATATGGCTTTTTAGGAGTGAACGCAAGTTTAAAAAAAAAAAAAAAAAAGAAAAAAAGTAGAGTGTCCTCTATGGAAGAAAACTTCTCATCTGCCAGCATTCTATGTCTCTAAAAAGCCACCATGAGTATTGTTGTCACATCTGGGCTGGTGCACAAACACTAACCTTTCCTTCTTAAACAGAGCTTAAAAAAATAAAACTCTTATCTAATAGGTCCCATAGTATCTACCAAACTCCAGCCCCTGTCCCATCAAAGCAATATTGCATACCTTGTTTTATTGTTTTACAAGTACTTCCATAGAATGCGCTGCAAACCTACTTCATGATGTAGCCAGGTTGAACAATAGTAGTTCTCATCAACCAAGAAAAACAAACTCACAACACAGATTCGTTTGTTAGAAAAATATAAAATTATTACTTTATTTCTTCTTAGTGATGTGCTTCAAGTGGTAGACAGAGGGAGGATCAGGAGGTAGCGGATTCAGTGACGACTCGTGGCTGCTGTCGTTTTTTTTTGGACCGACTTCATTCTCTTTTGCCTCACCTGCTTATATTGACCTGTTCTCTAGCAGGTGTTTCAACCCCAACAGCTGTGAGATCAATTACTTGACCTATTCACCTATGGCAGCGTCAGTTTTGACAGCTTTACCTTATCACTTAGTGCTTTTAGCTTCAGACCATTTTGTATGTGTGCGTGCATGCATGTGTGTGCACTGTCTAAACACAATGCAGCAACACAATATCCTTGACTGGCCCAACAAGCAACAAAATTTTATTCCTTCACAGTAGAGGTCCTGAACTGATAGCCTTTGGAATTCCCTCCCTGTTCCCCTTACCAACATGAATAAATTTAAATGCAATGTGAACAAACATCTGATTACTTAACTCCCTACACAAAATTCCTCCGTAGGTATAACCTCTAATTCAAAATAGTTTCTTAAGTCTGAATAGCAATGTGCTTTACTCAGGATGAATTGAAGAAAAAAAAACGACAATGCTAGAATGGTCATTTTAGAAGGATCAGAATGATTGTCCCAAAGTGGCAGCAACATTTACACTGTACTATCAATACTCTGATCCTCCCTTTGTCCCAATTGAAATGAATGGATCATGCTTCGTGGAAGCTGTATACTTCAATAAGCTTCTGGGACAGATCTTCAATCTAGACCTTAAATGGAAGGCTTACATCAAATCAGGTGTTAAATTTGCTGGAAAAACGGTTAGATCATTCTACCGTTCAAAAATTATCACCTTTCACACAATTCTCAAACTGTCTTAGTATTCATACTATATAATATTTTATATCTATAAAAGTGAGAATATGTGCATGTGTAAGGACACTTCTGAATCTATATACTCAACGAATTTTTGATCTACAGACTTGAGATTTAACATATAATGTATTCACACATATTTTTAGTCGGTTTTCATTCAGAAAAAAAGAACTGCTAAGGGGTCAAAATTGAAAAATTTGTACTTGAGGTGTGAGGGGGGGGGGGATCACCAGATTTTTATCTGTTTATCAACTGTTTCACAAAGTTTAAAAACACTTAACGATCGTCACAAGCTGGCCTAATAGTTATCGTACTTGACATGTCTAATGTTTGTTTTAATATTCTGACTCTTAAAAACAATGATTTTGCTCAAACTGACTCCATAGCATTGACAATCTATAATTATGAACAAAACATATTTGCTCAGTCAAATTTGAAAAGCAATTTGACATCACAATTGCCCTAGAAACAAAACTTCTGTTGAGAGATTCGCTAATCCTATGTAGATCTAGCAGAATGGAAACAATATTGCATGTTACTAAGATGGTTATTTTTGCTGAGGTGGTTGACTACTACTCTATTTAACACAGATTTCAGCAAATTACTCATGTCGCATAGTAGACTTATTGCTCTGTATTGAGAAAGAGATGATCGATTACTAAAATTCTTAAATATGGGGCATTACTAATGAGGTTTTCCAGAGTGTTGGGAAACAATTTTTCTTCTGACAACGCTTAAACAGTAAGTATCAGAGTTAGTTCTGGTTGAAGCTTTTTCAGCACTATAATTGGAATGCCATCAGGGCTAGTTGGTTTACTGGAATCAAGACTTTTGATTAGCTTGGCAACATCATCAACAGATTTGTATGTTGAATAGTATGTTTTCTGATACAGGAGGAAATACACAGAGCAGAATAAGCTGCAAAGTTCTTGACAAAGAGTTTGGCATTGTCTGATGCCGACGAGATTACCTCAGATCTATTGATGATGGTTGGGATAGAGCACACGCTTCTGTTCAGGACCCTGTTTGCTATTTGCCAAAACTGGTGGGAACCAAGCCACTACTCAGCTACTTTGGACTTGACAGACTGAGCATACAACTCTCTCACGTTTTTTATTACTTTTTTATAGTGGTTGCTGGCAGTCCTGAAAGCGGCTTTAGTCTCAGTACATCTATGACATTGGAAGTCATGGAAAAAGTGATTTCTGTGCACAATGGCAGCAGCATATTCTGGAGAAAACCACGGCTGGCTGTTAGGTATTTGCTGGAATTTTTTTGAGGGTATGGAACAGTCTATACCTTCAATTAACCATTCCATCAGATCTGATACTATGGAAGACACATTCTTTTTAAGCATGGAATGCAAAAGTAGATCTGATATGTACAGAAGCTATCCCAGTAAGCCATTGAGTATCAATATACTGTACGATGGAGAGGTACGTCTGAGAACTTATTACATTTCGATTTTATCTTAACTGACACAACTGAGTGGTTGGAAGATCCCAGTGAAGACAGAACGAAAGATGAACATAGCTCAGGGCAAGCACAAAAGTCTTTTCTTTCCACAATTCATTCACTTATTCATGGTACTTCTTCCTCTTCTTAACCCAACCGACAACAAAATCAAAGTTAAAAAATCGAAAGATGCTTGTAGCAAAAAAAAAAAAAAGTTCATTTTATGTTGTCACCTTGAACTCCTGACAACGTCTAAATTTACATAAGTCTTATTTTTGTATCGGAAGGGTGCCAGTACTTCTTCACAATGTGCACATGTCAATTGTAGGTGTTTACTACCATAACAAACATCACAATAATAATGAAAAACTTAAATAAGGTTAAGAAATAGGATTTACTAAACAAGACGATTACATTCTTATTTACGCACAACTATTTAAATATTAACAAGAGATAACAGTGGCTAAGTGGTTTACAACATGGACTGAAAAACTAGTGTGCCAAGTTCAAATCCAGTTCGTTCTGTAGAAACACTTTTGCTTAGGATGTTGGCAACCTTCATATGTTTTTCTAGAAAAATATCGGGGAAACTAATGTCAGCAATACAATCCTCTGATTCATAGGAACTGAATAAATATGTTAACACAATACTCATTAGATCAAAGTTAAGCAATATCGAGCCTTTTCAATAATAGGGGATCATTTGAAAATACCAGGGGTGGTACATGGAAAGTCCTTCCTGAGAAAAAGAAAAAAAAACGAAGTTGTCAAGACTTGCAAATAGTTTTTCTTCTTCAATAGCTTTGGATGTAGAAAGACTAAATGCAACTTCATGATGTAGAATGTTAGGCCACTACAACAGCAGAATACAGTTTTACAGAGATACAACATTAAATCATATTCCTTTTGTAAGCAAAACTAATTCACTTCCCAGGTACACAAAAGTAAACACAGACTTAGCAAAATCAGAGAAGAAAAACGAAATAATTCAATATTTACAAAAGCCAATGTTTGTTTTGAGCAAACATAAATCTTATCCAATTATCGGATTTGTATAATTAATCTGATGTGCTCTTCTCTTCTGAGAACAAACGAGAGTAGAATAAAGTGTCAATATTAGTGTTTTTAGAGAGGACATCACACTGAGCTTTTAATCCGACGGTTATCAACGACGGCCAATAGCACAATGCTTACCTACGCAGATTATTCCACAAATCCTTCAATTTGTAACACTAAGGGAGATAATTCAGTATATATTTAAGCAAACGTAAACATTAGCAGAAGCTGGGTAAAAATATTATCTACTTTTTTTATATATATATATAAATCCACTGTGTATGCGAGTTCCCTATGAACTCCTAAACAGCCAGGCCGATGTTTTTGAAATTTTACATAAGTGTACTTTATGTGTCTGGGAATGTTCTTAAATAGGTTTTGTATTGGAATGCTTCCAATAAGTATCGAAAAATCTATAAGTGAAAATATCTGATTAAACAAAGAACAGGTCAATTTTAACCAAAGTTAACATCACAAATGTATTCGAGTAGTTTTATCACCAAACAAACAGAAGAGTTTGGCATATAATATAAACAGCAGGTTCTTTGATATGACAGGGGCATGATCAAACAGAATTTTTCCATTTCAGAAAAAACTGAACTATGATACTTAACTTTTACATTTTAAACATTAATTTAAGCTATTATATAAAAATTTTATAAAATCAATAGATTCTCTACAGTGCAATGTAGACTACAATGTATTAGGGACTAAGTCACTGTGGAGAGGCAATCAATTGATTTAATTGAAAAATGGGCAATTTTACCAGTTTTGATGACAATAAAAATATTGGAAGTGTGGAACATTCGTTGATCTTCATTCAATCCTGGGCAACGTCGGGTCGCTCTACTAGTTGTTTATAATGTAAATAAAATAACTAAGTTTAATTATTAAAAGTTGTGGGTCTTTAATACTTGAAAGTGCTTTCTTTTAGTTATTTAAATATTTTTCTTTACTTTCTGATTAAATAATCTAAACTACCTCCTCAAGACTATAATGGACTACTCCAACAATACTTAAAGAAACATTTAGTATTGTTTCTGTTATTGCCTCAACTCTAGCTATTTTATTCGAGATGTATTTACTTTGTGTTATAGGGCTTATCACTTCCTTCTACGGCCAACTAACCCTGCTACTTCAACTGTTTTTCATCTAACCAAAGAACTCATCCATTCTTTCAATGTGACCACATCAACAAAGTTTCCTGTTTTATAGTGTTCAGATTTAATTTTCCTTTTTTAGGCGATTACATGCGAACATCCTTTAATAAAAAAAAAAAAATGAAAACCTGGTAAAAAGAAACATTATTTTAGAATTTAGAGAAGTTGCATATATAAATTCAACGTAAAATGACCTCTGCACATTTCAGGGCAGTTTATTTTATTTTTGATTATGAGAAAAGTTCTGTACATATTTTTAGAAAAGGAGGTTAGCTTTTGTGGTTTTATGATCGTACCACTGACTTAGGGTTATATGTATATTTTTAGAGAGAGGGAAAGGGAATTTAATGAAGGGGATGTTATTGTACAAATTTACCAAAATTTTTTTTTTTATTACAACCTGGACTTAGGGTTAGCGGTAGAGTCAAGGAAGGAGTATGCATGTTTTTTTTTTGTTTTTTTTTATACAACTTTAAACAACTTATGTTATTTTGAAATCGATTCAAGTGAGAATAAAATTTTACTTTAATTTTAACTCATAAAACACATTCGCTCTATTAACCCTAAGTCCGGATGGCAATAATTTAAAAAAAAAAAAAAAGGCTGAAATGTTAATGTACATGTTGAGCGACAAAAAAAAAAAAATCGATCAGAGAGACTTCTGGGTCATGATTGTTTTTACACTTCAATTTTTAATTTAGTCATTCATTGAATCATATTTTAAATGTTCATTTGAATTTTCTGCTCTAATAGCTATCAAACGTTTACAATTAGTTTCATCTCATATTGCAACAACTGGTGGGGGGGGGGGCAAATATAATACACTGTATTATTTTTTTACCAAGTTTTTTTTTTATTGCAACATGGACTTACGGTTCGGGGTAAAGGGTAAAACAGTGTATTGTTTTTGCCTGTTAGAGTTTTGCGGACTTCAAAACTTATTTTACAAATTATGCAAATTATTAATTTATTTTGCCAATCTTTACTTGTTTTCTGACATCTGGATAAATCAATTTCTTCAACAACATTCTATATTGAATTTATCATTATTACATATATTACATTATTAGCAGGGTGACCCAACGTTGCCCGGGATTGAATGATGATCAACAGATTTTTCACACTTCCATATTTTTATTGTCATCGAAATTGGTGAAATCGCCCATTTTTCAATCGATTGATTGCCTGCTTTAGTTGAGGATGCATCACAGTGCACCAGGAGGAAGCTTCACATGCCTCTCGCAGTGACTCAGTTCACAATATATATTGTAGACTACATTGCACTGTAGAGAACCTACTCTTAATTTAAAAATTGGTTTTATATATTATGGCTTGAATTAAAGTTTAAAATACAAACATCAAGTATTATGCTTCAGTTGTGCTTTAAACAGAAACATTCATTTTGACTGTACTCGTCATATCAAAGGACATACTGTTGATTTTATATGCCTGGCCTTACTGCTTGTGCAGTGATAATGGCTTGAATTTAAACTTAAAATGAAAAATGTCAAGCATCATGGTTCAGTTGTGCTTTAAACAGCAATAATACTTTCAAACACATCCCTGTCATATCAAAGAGCCTACTGTTGATTTTATATGTCAAGCCTTTCGGCATGTGGTAATAAAACTTCTCAAACGCACTTATAATGTTAGGCTGTGTAAGGTGTTAACTTTGGTCAAAATAGCCTGTACCTTCTTTCATCGGATTATTTTGATTATCGATTATCAATTCTTATCGAAGACTTTCTGATACAAGACCCATCTCAGAACACTGTCAGGCACATAAAGTAACTTTGTGTGAAATTTCATAAAGATCGGACCAACCATTTTTGAGTTCATAGGGAACAAACTCACACACAAACTTCCTTCTATATAATAGAGAATTACATATACTACATTATTACTTATGTTTCATTTGTTGTATATGTAATGTTATGACCTTTAAGCTGTGGTCATAGCGTAGTATCTGTTTTAACTGTGGCAAGCAGGGCCAAGGGTCAAAACATTATTATTATTATTAATAATAATAATTGATTTGAGTGACAGGGGAGGGGGGGGTCGCTGCATCAATTGGTATGATTAGAAGAATAAACAATTAAATTGGGGAAAAGATGATTGATGTATGAATCGCAAAAGGAATATGAAAATAGAAAATAGATGTAAACATTATTTTTGGGTTTGGATAAACAAATAACTAGATGGGAATTAGGTTGATCTGATACACGCAATAATGTGACGTAAAGAAACACGTGATGCATGAGATTTGAGAGAGATCCTAAGAGTCATTAGCTGGACATCGGAGAGGACGGACGGATCAATATGATGTTGGAAGCGGCGTCACTTCGGACAGTCAGGATGTAAGAACATGTAATCTCTGAAAATGCTGGCCAGATCACGAGAATAAATGTTCATAAATAATTCAGGTATGTGTTGTGTTATTTACATGTTAAAAAGAACTGTTTGTCTCCAACTGCTCCGATACGTCCATGTCAATCGGTTCCTGTTAGAACTGTTGCATAAATATTAAAATATGCAGCCTAGACGATCATACAACATATGACACGTTTTATAATATATCTTGATATACAACATATATTCCTATTGATTTGACAATTTGCAAAATTAAACAAATCAATTTCATTTATGAAAAGAAAAATTTGTAATATATTTCAATTCATTTGATTTCAGTAATTGTTAATTAATAGTAATGCAAAAAAAAAATTAAAAAACATTTGTAATATTATAAACATGCATGTTTAGAGGGTTTTAGCACAGTTTCATCTCTTTAAGCAGAGGTTTATGCTGAGAGACAGATCCACAGAAACAATGTTTCTACAGATATAAAGTTCCTGACTCGAGTCTTGCCAAAAATAATAGTAAATTGGATTTTTCTTTGACAAAAAGAGGTGTCTCCTTATATGGAGTTTCATGCTGAGAGATGAAGCCTTTGAAATAAATGCATTTTTGACAAATAAGAGGGACTAACATGATTATGACTTAACAATAAGAAAATCATAGTGAACAATGCATTCAACAAAATTTCACACACATTTCTAGATACCTATATCTAATAAGTTCAAAAGAAAGGACACACTTAGGGAGGTATTTTGGTGGTCAAGTCACTAAATAGAGATTAGCTGGTTTCCCGGCATAGCCCAGGATGTAATATAGATTGACTGAAATACATGGTCTAGCTGGTTTCTAGGCGTTGCCAGGGATGTAATATAGACACATTATGTTGTATATTACCTGTTCTCTTCTCCCTAAGGTAAAACAATTTCATATACATGCTGTAAATTACCTATGCTAGGGATAAAACATGAACAATACCAGTCCTAGGGTAGATAAAACAAATAATACATAGAGATGAAAGATTCCTCTCCCCTAAGAATAAAACATATGTTCAATATCTGCTTTTGTTTTTTCATTGTTCATATGGTCCTGAGCAACGCCGGGTAGCCCTGCTATTCTATATATATAAATCCCAAACGTCTGTGTGTATGTATGTTTGTATGTAAGGCTAACCATCATCTCAAATGGTCAGTTTCTGGCCAAGAGAAGAAACAGATGCGGCCAGTTCCAGTGAGCAGCAGAGATAGATTGAGGATTTTCAGTCAAAGTAGATATATTTCGGTAGATGAGCAGGGGAGATCAGTGAGAGATGACCTTTGGGTGTCACACAGTTTAACCCGGTGGAATCTGACAGTTGGGTTTGCAACCTATAATGTTAGATATGATCCCAAATACTAGTCTCTTACGTCTGCGGCAATATGTCTTGCTTGAGGTGAAAAAAATAAATAAATAAAATTTTGGATGCTACATCAGCCCTACCACTGCCACTGAGAGAGTAGGCCAATGAACATGACAGTGTAACGTCACTTCTTGATCAACTTGTAAGTATAGAAAGTTTCCGGTATTTAACCACGTGGTCACGCTAACAGGCATAAAAAATATGGCTACCAATTCTGTTACCGATTGTCCGTGGCTACCAATATGTGTTACCAATTGTTCATGTATGTTCTAAAGAGAAAGAACAATTCTCCATTTGGATACTAATTATTATAATTGCACATTGGAATAATTTTCATCTAACAAAATATAGTAAGTAAACTAGTTATTGAACCTTTATTTCTATCGGAGAAAGTCGAATATTTCATTTTATTTATTTTTTACTGCAAAACAAACAATTTTTATATATTTTTCAGTCCGTTCTTTTAATAATAAATAAAACTTCACAAATATTTTAAAGTTAGCATTTTTCGCAGCAGTTTTTTTTGTTTTTGTTTTTTATATAATCAGTGAATTTTCAATATTCTAGCACCGGGCATAATTTATATCTTTGAAATATATTTAAAACTTCAAGTTTTTTTTTTTTTATAGCATTTTTACTGTAAATAATTTACATAACAGGTTTGTATTACTGTACACATAGATTCTAAAAAGTTGTCAAAAAACAAATATATAACAAATAAATGTTATCAAAGGTAAGATAAGTTACTTTTCTACTAAACTGGATATTTTTTTCGTGTTTTTATTAAATGTAAAGTGTTTATTCGGCTTGAAAAACATACAGTGTTTATTGAAAAATGCAAATGGCGGCATGCTTGCTGTTGTACACGGTAAGTTTGTAAAAACGAGTTTAAACAAAAAAAATTATACAAAATACTGTTAGAAACTCACTCAATATATGTTACTGTGACATAGGGGGACATATATTCGGTGGGTTTCTAACTGTATTTTGTATAATTTGTTTGTTTGAACTCATTTTCCCAAACTTACCGAGTTCAATAGCGAGCATACCATTTTAGGCATTTTTCTTTTTAAAAATATATCGATAAACATTGTATGATTTTCAAAACAATTACACATTTTAAAGCGAGTAAAATCACTAAAACCTTTCCAGATAAGTAAAAGAGCAACTTATCTTGCCTTTGATAAAATTTATTTGGTATATATTTGATTTTTGACCACTTTTTCGAATTTATGTGTATAATAATACAAACCCCTAAAAATATATCCAGTTAGGTAGAAAAGTAACTTATCTTGCCTATGATAACATTTATTTGTTATATATTTGTTTTTAGACAACTTTTTAGAATCTATGTGTACAAACCCAAAATTAAATTTAACTTGGAAATAATATTTAAAATACATGTGCATACGCTGCACAAGCATCCTTATTATTATCATAATAATAATAGTAATAATAATAAAAAAAACTGGTGTAGATGACATCGACTGGCGCCACACCAACTAGTTGTGAAGGGTCGGGGAGGATGGAAAGACCGAGGTAAGAGTACTGACCAAATCTCCACTGGAAGTGTGCAGTTCAAATCTGGTACCTTGGGGAGGCATTTTGTCACTCAATCCCCAGGAAACACCAATGACCGATGCCAACGAGAAATCAGTGACAACGACTGTTGCGATAACATGCAATCATCTGTACAAGTGGTCAAAAGGTGGAGAACACTGAAAATCTGGATAAGCTTGTTGTCACTTGGTCTCCAGGGAACACCACAGGCTACTGCCAGTGAGTGATCACTGATGATGGCCTGTGAGACAACTAATATGCTACACATTTTGATGAAAAACATGGGGAAAAAAATCGACATAGAACAGAAAACCAAAACTTTAAATATAATTTCTGTATTTAAAGTAATAGTTATTTAAATATTTCAACATATAATCTTGTGGGCAAAATCCAGCTTCCCAATAAGGGGCACTTTGGATAGGAACAAAAAATAATGTCATGAAAGATTTCTCCTCCACCGACCAAGGACAGAAAAGGTAAAGTGTAGCATTAAAACAGATACTACACTGTGATCTTGTTCCAAATGCCAAAAAATATTTGTTTAATGTTTCTTTAATTGTTTGTTCCCTAAATTCATAATTCAGTTTTATCAGTATTAAATTGTATATTGCTTTAAAATTACTTAATTTTACATAGATAATGTTTATATTTTATATTGAATAAAGTTCAGTTTTAATTGAATTGTGTTCCTTTTTCTTTTTAAAAATGTTTTATTGCTCTTTTTCAAATGGCCCTCATATAGTACTGACAGTCTGACAAATCTTACCTACATTGGCTGCAGAAATTTTTCAGTTAACAGGCCTTCTTCTTTCTCTCGGTGGCCGTGGCCCTACTCCCAACCTTTTCCCCAAAAACTGATATTATGTGTGTAGACCTATAAAAACTTGGAGAAATAAAATCCATTTATTTAAAGTGTGGATCAGTTTCACATAAATAAAGTGTAAAATTATCACCCATCTAAGGAGCAGTATCTAACCAAATAGTGTTTTTAGGGCAGTTAACCAGAAGTTTTTTTTGTTGTTAAAAAAATTTTTTTTTTTTTGTTCGGAGGATGGGGGGGGGAAGATTTAAAAAAAAAAACAACTTTTCTTTAATCCTACCAATAACTCTGGTGGCTACAACCCCCCTCATATACACACAAAAAAATAATGTTCCTTTAACCATAAGTCCGAGTGGCAAAAACCCTCTTACCAAAACCCCTCCGATAATGTTACTACTAACCATAAGTTCGAGTGACAAAAAAAAAACAAAAAAAAAAAAACATGGTTACATCTAAGATTTAAAAAAAAAAAGAAAAAAAAAAAAGAAAAAAAAAAAAGCTAATATTTTGGGTTAAATATGTGATGGCCTTGGCTTCTCTTCAACTTAAAACTATAAGAGAGGGGACCTGGTGATCCAACCACTCTAGCTTAAACAAACCTATGTTCCTATTTACAATGCCTCCCCACGGGACAGAGTTAGACACGAGGGTCGTTTTTTAATGTGGAGAAAAGGAACAAAAAATAAAAATTGTCTCAGTCGTGAAGGATTTCTCCTCCACTAACAGAGAACAAGAAATTGAAGAACAAACATCTGAACAGATATTACACTTTGATCTTGACCCAAAGCTTAGACAAACCTATGTTATTTGTTAATATTTATTTTAAATATTTATTTTAAAATATTTTAAATTTTAAGAGTGGTGCTGGTGCGTCTTAGTTCCTATTTATAACTAAAGTAGACTTGGCCTACTTCCCCCCCCCCCTCCTATTAAAAAAAAGAATTAAAATCGATTTTATTTGCTTGAAAAAAAATAAAATGTTTACATATATATTCTAAAATATGAAGGAAAGAGATTAACTGCTACTTAAAATTACATCGGACTTCAGCCCTCCCACTTATCAAAAAAATAAATAATTTAGAGAAACCGATTTTATTTGCTTGATAACATGTTAAATTCTTGAATTTCGTCGAGGATATCATTTTTACAACAACAGCTCAGCTCAGCTGGTATAAACTTGTGTATCTTCTTTGTCTAACTTGGGGAAACTTTGTGCCATTTTTTACGAAGTCATTTTCACTGTGTACCTTTATTACGATCAAAATACGATGTAAATTTTATTGTATGCTGTTGGGTGTGGTCCACCAGCAGCACAGAATAGTAGCGTATATATATATATTACATACACTGCCACAAAGGCCTTTGTGACAGTGGTGGTTCGAGGCTTTATAAAGTATATATATATAAACAATAGAAAATTATTCAGGTGAGTTTCTCTTCCAGTTTAACATTCGTTAAACTTCACGCATGGTTAGTTTTACTTTTACTTTGCCCATCATCGGTGTAAATCAAGGTGATATGTGTGAATATTGAGAGTGGTTGGTTCGGGGAATACAAATTAAAAAAAAATTAATTGAACTTATTATTCCACCTCATATTGCAAATCACACTTATTTGTTTATAATACAAGTAACGAATAAATTATTTTAAAATATCAACATTTCTTATGTTATCCTATTCGTAAACAAATGTTCAATTTTTGCATAGAGACCGTTGGAATTTCTCAACTATTTTGCCAAAATTTTGGGTAAAAGTCTTGAAAATCTTAATTTTATTCGAAGTTTTAATAGTTCGCGGCTGATGTACTTGATCGATTAATAAATATTGTAATACATTCAATTTTCATTTCCACCATAAATTTTTATCGTTATAATCTCAAGTTGCGTTTTTTTTGGGGGGGGTCGTTTTTCTGCGTACGGATGAAGGGAAGGCCTTGGAAAATCTCTTTTGATTAATGTTTACCATTTTTAAAATAAGCTAACAAACTTGGCTGTTTTATTTTTCAGAATAACAATATTTCAAAACTGGTAAACATTAATTAGAAGGGACTTTTTCAGGGCATTCATGGTGAAGAAGCAGCACTAAGCAGAGAGCGGTCCGCCGGTCCATAGAAACTGAAAGTAAAAACAAACACGCGGAATTTGAGGATAACCATCTCACACACACACGGTGAAAGACGCTCCCATTACGCGCTTTATTTTTGTATTGTCACTCAAACTTAGGGTTAAGGGGATTACGCCTCCCCCCTTTTTTCACTGATAGGCAAAGGCTTACTCAAGGTCGTAGACCTTTAAGTAAACTCTAATAAAAAATTGTTTGGTACTAGTGCAGAACTGCAGAGTCTCTCTGCACTGCAGAGAGTGATCCGCCCCGGACGTAAATAATAACGTTATTATTTAAAAAGACATTCTTAACATGGGAAGGGGAGGGTGTTTTGTGCCTATTGTATACTTCAAACTTACAATTGAATAATAATAAAAAAAAAAAACATATAAAACTTTAATTAAACTTGGAAATACGATTTAAAAAATAACGCGGATCACTACTGCGTACTGTACTACTGCAGTACTGCAGTGCAAAACAATTGGTGCTAGTGCAGTACTACTGCACTAGCACCAATTGTTTTTTTTGTTTTTTAACTTTGCATAAACATTTTTTTTTATTATTATTAGATCTCATATCATTATAACGTAGTACCAGAGATAGTAAATTATTAAATTAAATAAAAATAATAAATTAACCCTAAGTCTGAGTGGCAACACGGAAACGAGCGGAAATAAACCGCTATATTTTAGAAACAGTTAAATGTCGATTTCACTTAAATATAGACCTCTTTTGCAGAAAAAGAGTTTTAAAGGAATTCGAGTGTCTTTATACAGAACAACATGGGTGTGATTTTTATTTTCTTTTAGATAAGATTGTCAAGTTAAATTCAGTTTTTATGGTATCTTTTGTTTAACGAATTGTTAGGTGAAAGTACATAATAGTTACAAAACGTTCTTCCCTCCCCAGGTGAGGTTCTAAATATTAAATAACGTTATTGTACAAGTACCGTAAATTGTCGACTCAGGGGTTCCCCGGGTTCACCTTCGTTTATTTTAACTTTCAGTTAAATTCCTGGCGGATCTGATCAAGAATCACCCCGGCTTTCGGAATAAACACCCCCAACCTCCCATGTTAAGGCTTTCAGTTTGTTTGTTTTTTTTGTTTTTTTTTTCAATTTTTCAGTGGATTATTATTGATTGGACACTAATATATTGGGGGGGGGGGGTCTCGTTCAGATCCGCCAAATTCCTTTAATCTGAAATACGAATTCAAATTTATAGGAATCAAAAAGCAAATTCCGAATAATTTGAGCCGGACAAATTATCTTAACGAAATACGTGCGATATACAAAGTTATCCGAAATATTTTTATTAAATTGTTAGGTGAAAGTACAGAATAGTAACAAAGCACCTTCCTCTCCCCACGTTAAGAAACATTAACGTTGAGCACAGTACATTCTCTGCATAAGTACCGGAAACATAAATATGACACTAATATTTTTATTATTAATGGATGACTGACATATATAAAGATTCACGTAGATTTAAAATAAATAAAGACATGCTTCTATTTTTTTTAATTGAAATTTACATTTTCGGTGCTAATGCAGAGAGTGATCCGCGCTATTTTTAAATCGTATTTCCACGTTTAATTAAAGTTTTATGATATGTTTTTTTATTCAATTGTAAGGTTAAAACACCTTCCCCTCCCCATGTTAAGAATGGCTTTTTTAAATGATAACGTTATTTCAGCACGGAGGATCAGAGATCACTCTCTGCACGAGTACCACATCTCCTTTTACTTACACTGTATAAGCAACGAAACCACGAAATTACTCCAGTAATGTTTTTAACAGTTGTCGCTTCCTATACCGTATATTCGTCATGAAATCAGACGATATACGCACGTCGGAAAATGTTCAACAGTCAAGCAATGACTGGATAATAATGACCCGAATTTTTTGCATGCGATAAGTCGTCTTTGAAGTTCAAACGCCATCACACTGACATCGCAATCGTGCTTTACGCCGACACATTTCGTTGGTTTAAAAGATAGCAAAATTATCCAATCAAAAACGTCGATACAAAATACTCCTCCTCCCCAACCTACCATTTCGCACCCTGCCATAATCATTTTACTAAAATAAATAAATAAAAATAAAAATAAAAATAAAACGAATTAGGAAAAAAAAAACTTGTTTTATCAATTTTGCCCTGAATAAAAGTAAAAGAAATTTGTTATTCTCTATTTTTATTATTATATTCAACCGTGAGTACCTGTTTACTTGCCTCCCCACGAGGGCAGACTTAGGCACAAGGTCGTTTTTTTAATGTGTGAAAAATCTAGCTTCCCAGAAAAGGGACAATCTGGATTGGGATAAAAACTAAAATTGTCTCAGTTTAGAAGGATTTCTCTTTTACTGACCAAGAACAGACTAAATGAAATGTAATATCACAGCTACAGGGTGATCCTAGTCAACAGCTTCGAACAATCTATATCACTTTTGCGTGGCATAAAATATTGATGTTATTAACTGCCGCTCTCAGATTTATATCAGATATCAGAGTGGAGTATGTTTCTCGTTGATGTTAGAACACCATTCTCTCATACATTATCTCATTCTTTAGGAATAAGGAGGGAGTGTATATTGCTAGTCGCCTGAGGCACCCTTAGCAGTCGGGTGTGATCAATGCTATTTTAATAATCTTCCATTTTTCCCCCTTTTGGAAAGCCGGATGCTTCACTATTGTTCTTCTGGTTTTCAACTCGAGATAAATTGTAGCAACAGGCTATCAAATGTGTGGCTCGAAATCCAACAATTTGGCTAACATCAACACTCGTCAAAGACATAGATTCCCTCCCTACTGCTTGACTCGAGCTGCTTTTATACAGCCTGTGATTCCCCTTATTTGCATATGTGTCTAGTGTGATGACTTTACAAGACCACAGTTCATAAAACTATGCACGCCATCTTGGATCTCTTTCTTTCTTGCCTGACCCTGCCCAACGCACACACTTGGTAAGACTTTTGTTTTCCTTTCTCCTTTAAGCAACATGCTCCCCCATCCCGATCTCTAGATCACATTTCATACTCCCTCATCCACTGTGGCGTTGTCTTTCCCTACTCGGCTTCTGAGGTGCCTCACCATCCTCTTGCTGCTGATCACTTTCCACCATTTCACTTTCAACTGGCCTGGTGTCAAGAATATGTCTCAGTACTCTATCTACCACAATGTTGTTGCTCATATTACTCCCGGTCACACATCCTCTGCTTCACTGTGTGGTACATTGTGTCCCTGGGGCCTTCACCCATACTTCATCCCTGATGGTCCCTGTTGTCTCTGTCTCCCTGCTTGCCAGCTCAACCCTGGGATGCCTCCAGGAGTACATGAATATCAACAGGTGAGGAACTGTTTCTTGCACTTGTCCCGGTCTAGGCAACATATTGTACCAGTGGACAGTTTGCTTGGGCGAGGTGCTCCCTCTTTCTGCCACTCTCTTTATTGTCCAGCAGCTCTGAAAAATTGATGGATATTCCATTTCTTCATTAAATTCACAACTGCTACCAATCTAAATGCAGTACCATTGTCAGTTAGCAGTTCTTCCACCGGACTTTGCTCCAGAGACACCGTGCTGCTATTTCACTGGCCGCTCCACCTCACAGCCTTCTCCATAGGGCAAAGCTCTTGGGGCCGTAGTCGACCATTGTCATGTAAAGCCCTATTCTTCTTAGAGGCTGCCATGATTATGCACAGCTTCAGAGACAACTCCTATATCAACTCACCCCATATTCCAAGCCTGTGCTTCACCAGCATCTCTGCTATTCCTTTTGTCCTTATCCTTTATCATTTAAAATCATCGATCTTAGCCAGGCCGTGTACTCTGCAACCACTCCACCCACTTCTAAGATAAAATCTGTTGCAATTTGGCTAGCATCACACTTCGCCAAACTGGGTCTCATCTTTCCACTTTTTTCAGGGCCTCTTTGATCAAGGCAGCCATTCTTCTTCCCACTTTACCATCTCATCCTTTTCCTTCGGCATGCCTCTTAATGTAGTTGCACACTGGTCTAAGCCAGCTGGCAACGAGGTAAAGCCCAATCAGCCTGCCGCATGTATATGGAAAAAAGCTCCCGCTTGTTGAGCTCTTCCATTTGCAAGATCTCATTCCCTCTTCAAAACTCCAAGCCATCCAACGGACTTCGTTTCGGCTTTAGACCCAAGGCCACTCCCCCATCCAATTTTTCCGGTGCCTTGGCGATCAACCTGAACTTCTTCAAATGAACCACCACCTCCTTTGCAGTCACCAGAGTTTCATTTATAAGTATGTCATCAATGTACAAGCTCACAGTGCCATATCCTTTCCAGAACTTTCCTCAGAATGGTCGACATGACCTTGAGTGCTGAGTTCAACCCAAACCCCACTCTTGTAGGTTCTGCTTTTATATCTGACCAACTGGTACTTCCAGATTTTCTTGGTGACCGAGAGTTACAAGTAGGCAGATTTTAGCTTGACCAATGTACACGCACCGTTCATTTTCCACCATTATTTAATTGTCTCATTGCATACATTTATAGCATCACCTCCAGTATGGCACTCAATATGTTGGTTCAACTCTCAGAAATCCAGAACTGGTCTGACCTTCCCTTTTGTTGGTTGCAGAACGGCCATTAATAGCAAGATGCCCGATTCATCCATGGCAACATTATGCCCTTCTCAATCCATCTGTCCACTTCCCATTCAAAATCCTTTCTCACTCCTCCTTTGAGCGAAGTATTATAGCATGCCAGCCTGTTTGTTAGCATCAGCAATTTATTCCTCCATGACCACTCCACCGTCGACTGATTCTCATCAAATTCCACTTGAAAATCTGGATCACTGATCACTATCCATCTCTTTTCTCCAGCTTTTTTGACCCACTCTGTTACTACATACCCAGCTGGTTCAAACCTTACACCATTGGTGCAGACTGTGATGCCCCCAAGTCGGCATATTACATCCATTCTGACAATCGCTTGAACGCCAGGCACCAGTTGGTTGGTAATGCTGGTGAATCTGTTGAACACTTCAAACAGTCCCTTGGCAAATGCCTGGATCAATCTGACTTTGATTGTATCAGTCCCGTACTGTTCTTGCTCATTCAGCTCCAAGTATAGGGCTAGCGCATCCCCCTCCAGGAATAACGGTATCACTGTGGCAATATTGCCTATCTTTTGGAGTTTTGCCACTTGGTCCACTTTCTTTAGCCAAAACATCACATCACCTTCACCACTGAATAGCTTTATCATATTGTTCAGGTCGGTGGCCATAGCCAAGATAGCTTGTTCTTTTGGTTTCAACTCGAGACAAATCGTAGCAACAGGCCAACAAATGCATGGCTCAAAATCCAACAATTTGACAAGCAACAATTTGACAAGCAACAATTTGACAAGCACTGATAATCGTCAAAGAAATGGATTCCTTCCCACTTCTAAACTCGACCTGCTTTTATACAGCCTGTAATTTCCCTCATTTGCATGTGTGCAGCGTGATTTTGTGAGACTTTACGAGACCATAGTTCATAAAATTACGGGCACCATCTTTGATCTCTCTTTCTCATCCAACCCTGCCTGACGCAAACACGCGGTAAAACTTCTCTTTTCCTTTCTTTTAACTTTAAACAACATCAATTAAAGTATAGTCAGTTTGGTGATTCAATGCCGAGAGACACCATTATCATTTATGGATAGCTGGTAATCATTTTCTGTCTCCAGACTAGCCATTTGAAGTATGCCGCATGGAATCACTGGATCTTTGCCCACCTGTGACAGATATAGATACTCGCCTTTCATGGACATTGCATTGGTTGAAAGAGAGCTTACAATAACACAACCCCCTTCGATTGTAATTAAATCACATCTTCTCTCTCTTCTCCCTGCAAAAACGAACAGGCTGTGACAATATCAGGTAATCGTGTTTGATATCCGAAACATTTTTTAATGTGAATTGTTACTTTTTCAGCTCCAAAACAGAGGAAGCTAGTTTGGTAGTGCTGAATATCTTCAAAGTCCTTGGCACTTGTGCACTTCTAGGACGAAATTACTCTTTTAGTTTTCAGTTGGGACATGGGAAGAGTGCATAGCAGGGAAGACAAATTTCAGGACCGAATCGAAAATAAATGTGTGCTTTTTATTAATGCATGCTTTGTTGTTGTTGTTGTTGTTGTTGTTGTTGTTGTTGTTGTTGTTGCTATTATTGTTGTTGAGGAGAGAGTTTTTTTTTAATAATTATAATTAATAATTAATAATTATAATAAGCTTATAATAACACAAAATAGATTTTTTTAACAAAATAGACATTTTTATATTTTTAATAAAACATGAATATAAAGTTTTTGTAACATATTTCTGGAAGTAAAATTAAGATAAAAAAAACTTATAATAACAAAAAATAGAGGTTTTTTTAGACATTTTTTTTATTTTTAATAAAATATGATTGTGCATTATTGAAATGTACGTGAATTTTCAGAAAATTATTTTTTATCTGCCCCTGCACTGAAAACTGCTGGGTCCTTCAGCCTCACACCCCGGAACTCTTTTTTGAAAGGAACTTTCTCTTCTGTCACTGTTTTCTGCTTTGAGAAAAGTACAGCTGCCTATCCATCCGAGTTTGGTCTATTATCCCTCTGAAATCTTGGGAATTCTCACAATTATTCTCACCTTTTTCCAATAAAACCAACCACGCCTACTGCTTCTTCTTCCTCTCTCAGTCCCCGCGTATTGACAGCAGACAGAGTAGACCTTCTGTCTTTCAGAGATAAGTGTGTAAGAAGAATTACTACTCCCCCCCCCCCCAATCCTATGATCACACATGGAACACTTGGGGGGGGGTCTTTTGTGCCATGTGCTTCTTCGTGGTGGCACAATCATCGTGTTTTCATCACTTACTGTGTCTTCATTCGGAATGTCATCGGATGAGCCATCATCTTCATCTACACTGGGTGTCTGCTCACCCAGCATCTTATTGATGGTTACAAATCTCTCACTTCCACTCTCCGAAGGCGTGTCAGTGCAGGCCATTAGCGGGCCTGGTTCCAGTATGGGTCGCAGGTCTCTCACATGGTGTGGCATTCCATCAACTGATATATTCTGCATACTGGTACTTCCAGTCACATGTTCCACCCCATACTTTGTGGTACACCGTCCGTGTGGAGTCTCTACTCGCATACGGTCACCCATTTTGTGGACAGTTTGCTGTTGATTGTCTATCTGTAGCACTGTTTCGTCAATTTCTTTCAGCTGTATGCAGTACTGATGGACCATATTGGCAGCTACTGTAGCAGAGGACAAGTCAGTATACTGTCTCTGGTATGGTACACCGTTTTCTGGCTGCGATTCTTCTTTCTGGGCTTTGGTGAGAACTTCCTTGATCATGGTGTTGAGAAGGATGTCATTTACTTTGTCCTCCCACCCTGTAGTGACGTCAGATGCTCTCGTCTTGATGAATGCCATGGCAACACAAAGCCAACCACCCACAGGAAGGTGTCCAACCAACTTGCCACATAGTGAAAATATATTTTGTCGCGTGACAACATGAGGTATGTCTGGGATCTTGTTCCCTTTTCTCCAATGCAGAACATTATGCTCTTCCCAGACTGCAAATCAATCACTTGTGCACCATCCTGCAGTCTCTCTGGTTCTTTGCTGAGGAATCCAAAGTTGTAGAGATACTCCTTCACATGTGCTGCAGGCACAACACTCTCATCCACATACACGTCATCAATATAAGTAGATGTCGTCCACTGTATGCGGTTGTCCTTCCTCAGGAAAGCATTAATAATTGTTTGCATGATGGAAAGTACCACATTGTGTCCAACCCCCATGCTGTCCCTGTACAGTTTGATAGGGCCACAGTGCACACTTACTTGGAGGTATGCCTTGCGAAGGTCTAACACTGATACATTCGATCCTGCTCGCTGCCATTTTCGGTGTATATGTCTGCGTGGGTTGTAAATGGGTCCACATGCTCATTTAATTCCCAAGTGTTGAGTACGGCCTCACCTATTGTTGGTTCTGTCAAATGACTGTCATTAGTAGGATCAGGCTCTTTGGAGGTCCCAATTCCTTCTCTGGGTATGGAACTAACCACCCATTATTAATCCAGGCTTGTAGCTTGTATCATAGTCTGCGCAGGCTTTTGCAAGGATATTATACTTTGATACTCTGTTACATCATTTTGTGGCAACTGATCACCAGACCACTTCCACAACATGATCCAGGTTCTGGTGCATTGGTTGAACTCTGTGCACAAGTTAAACTGTTCCAGCTCTATTGTTACACCCAGAGCAAAAGCCGTCCCAACAAAATGTACCTTGCCTCCCTTATCAATAGGCATGCAACCAAATTTCTTGATAATGTCCATCCTCAGAATGAGATCAATGGTTTGCTGTTCACCACCAGTACGTCAGTCTTCAGTGGATTCTTGTTAACGTTATATTGCTAACACCATGGCTTTCCATCCTGCCGTTAGAATTGCAGTATTCTTCTGTACTTTGGGTTGACATAACAACCCACTTACAACTGATGATGAGCAGCTAGAGTCCACCAACGCTATTTGATTGAGCCCATCGATTTTTACTTTTATCACAGGGAGCACCTCTTCTAGTTTATGTGGGGAGAGAGTAGTGCTGACCTCCTCCCTTGTCTCATTTCCTAGACACCTTGATGCCACATGTCCTTATTTCTTGCATCAATAACAGTGTATCACTAGAACCACCCTGTCTGCTTTGTCCCTGGGCTGCCAGCAGTTTCTGGCAAAGTGATCAGGACTTCCACAATTGTGGCATCACATTGCAACTGCATCCTGCTGGTTAGAGGTGGAAGGTTGATCCACAGGCACACGAGCAAGAATTCTGCATCTCCCGACTACTGCAGCAACAGGTTCCTCTAGTTCTGCCTTGTTCATTATGAAAACCCGGGCACTCACAAGAATCTGCTCCAGAGTATTCCATTCCATTCCATTTCATTCTAGAGCAGGGGTCGGCAACCTACGGCACGCGTGCCACAGGTGGCACGCCAAGCAATTCTAATGGCACGCCGAGCCTCCAAATCTTTTAAACTTCATACAGCCAAAAGGAAACAGTTCTCCTTGGAATTATGAGGATATCTGCGATCTCTTGCGTACTCTTGCCACCTAAGTGCATGCCCACAACAAGAAAACGCGTTTTATTTTTGTCCGTGCGAACCGTAGGCGTTAGATGCTCCATGCTCGTTCAAAGTATGTTCTGTCAGATACTATAATTTTGAAATGCGTTTTGAATTGAGTCTGGTGACTCAGTCTCACCGACCCAGATGAAATACAACGTAGCGTGAGAGAGTTGCAAATGTAAAATTTAGTCAAAAATCATAATAAAAAAATCTAATAAATATATAAAAAGTAACTTATCAGACGAAAATAAATGACCATTAAGTAAATGAATGATTCCTCTACAAAAATCAACAATAAAAATAATCAAGAATTCATAAATTTGGAAATTAAAGCAATATTTTCAGAGATAGGTTGATAAAATCCGCCCAAAATTTCAACGAATCGCCGGAAGTTTTGTTTACATCAGCAGCAGCGCTGACATTTGAAATCTACGGATGCCTTGAAGTGTATATAAAATTTAACTTGAAATTATAAAAAGTGTATATGTAAACCAAAAAATCTTTTGACTATGATTATCTTAATTAAAATAAAACACTTACCAGTGATAATAACAACACGTGTAACATGGAGTTTATTTGTTTTTGTTTAAATTTATTTTAATATTTATACAAATAAAAAAACAATGCCGGAAAAAAAGTTAAGAAAAGTATATAAATTTTTATTTGTAATTATAAAACTTTTGTTTTTAGTTTTTTATTATTATTTAAGTTTTGTAATGAAACTAAGTATATGCTACCATATTCAAAATATGATAAACCTTATTAGGAAACAAATTATTTTTTGGTAGTCATTTTTTTTTCAATATCTGTCTGGCTGTCTGTCTGTCGTTCGTTTAGCAGAAAGAGAGAGAAAGAGTGAGAAATGATTATAATGTTCTGGAACAATATGTAAAACCCCTCCTTTTTTCACACTAAATGACACTATTTACCATCCCTTGTGAAGAGACGATGACTGGCAATGGGTCATTTTGGGGTTAAAGCTTACCAAAACAAAACAAACTTCCATTTTTGTTATCTCCCTATACTGTAACTCTCTAACTTACCACTTACCCTTTCTTTCACTAAGCTTGTCATAAATCTGTCATCAGCTCTAAGAGAGATTAAAAACACGTGGACTCTATTTGAAAAAAGGAGAATGTTTGTTGTGAGTACTTTAAGCTTTAAATAATGATTATAAATAGAAGGGATAACTTTCAGTTTATATTTTTTTGTTGTTTTTAAATATTTTTACATGGTTTTTTTTTTTTCGTAACATTTACTAAGTGTTCCGATACAGATAAAATAGCTATTTTAGCAGATCTTCGAAAGAGCAAATTTAATTTTAAGGGAAAGACTAAAGAAACTTTAATTTTTTTAGCATGATAAAAATAAAAAAATTACACAGCTCATAAATCTTTTTTAAAAAATAAAAGAATGTACATATTTTAAACTTTAGCGTTTATTTTCAAAATGAAGGGATAAAGGTTTAAAAAAAAACAACACATTATTTTATTCATTTTTTTATGATCTTTAAATAAAGATATAAATTAGAGTGTTCCGAGACGAATTTTTAATAGAAATTCATACTTTCATACTTTTAGACAGAGGGGGGGTAAAAATAAATAAAAGAAGTATGAAAATGAATTTTTCAGAAAATAATTTTATTTCCATTCGAAAGAGCGTAGAATTTTACATAAAATCTGAAAAAATGAAAAGGATTTGATGAATAGAAAAAAAATTATCGATTTTTAAAATCATAGAAAATTTTCAAGAATTTACAAATTTACAAATTGAAATTGAAACTATTACGTGAAAACGCTCACGCGCAGTAAGGAAGCTTTGACTTTTTTGTGATATTTTTTACGATAAAATTAATTATATGAGATTTTATTTTAAAAAGTTTTACTTTTCTTTAAGAAAAATCTTTCCTAAACACAATGAGCTAAAAAAATTTTGAAAATTATTAGTTTTAAACATTTTATTTGCTGTTTGAAATTGAGGGGTGTTAAATTTAGGAAGGGTGCTAGAGTTACAGAATTGTTCAGTGGTCAGAATATGAATACAAGATAAGGTATAATTGCCTTTCAAATTCTTGAAATTGTACTTTTAATTTTCAAGCTCGTAACTGGGATTAGAAGAGATGAGCAATTTCGATCATCTTCATACTAAACAAAATGGTATGATTGGAGGAATACGTGGATGAAATATTTTTTTTAAATTGTGAATGCCACGCACGAATAGGATCCTAGCTCGAGCTAATCAAAACCTTTAGACTTTTTCTGGGACACCCTGTACATAATTTTTCTCCACAATTTTTATTAAAATGTATCCTGGTTCTCCCACAGCAAAGGCAAGAATAATTTGTTTGGTATTTTATATATATCATAATTGATGTTTACGTAATTAGGCCTATTTATATTTTCAGAATACCCCTGCTGTTAGATATGACTGAAAAGAAAAGAAAACTTGATCATCGCCCATTTCAAGACAATTGGACAATAGAATATGGATTTGTGGAACAAAAGGATCGTGCTGTTTGTGCTTTCTGTTGCGAAAATGTTGTGTGTCGCACATCTAGTGTACAAAGGCACTTTCAAACCAAACATCAATCTAAGTTTAAAACTTCAGAAGAAAAAGGTGAAGCCATCAAAAAAGCTATTTCTGGTTTCAAAAAACAAACTGTTATTTTGAGCCAAGCTGTTGGAATGAAGAGTAAAGCTACTGAATGTAGTTACAAAATAGCCCAGTGTGTGGCTTTAAATGGTAAACCTTTTACAGATGGTGAATACATCAAAGAAGCTTTTTTGAGTGGTGCTGAAGTTTTGTTTCGTGATTTAAAAAATAAGGACATTATACTCTCTCGAATTAGAGAAATACCAGTCTCTGCAAGATCAGTTGAGAGGCGCATATCTGACTTGGCTGAAAATGTGACAACTAAGCAAACAACTGGATTAAAGCAATCCCTTGTATTTAGTGTCGCTCTTGATGAAAGCACCGATGTAAACGATGCGTCTCGCCTAGCAGTGGTTGCAAGATATCTCGAGAATAATCACATTTATGAGGAGTTGTGTTGTTTATTACCCCTTCATGATACAACCAAAGCAGAAGATATTTTGTGTGCATTTTCTTCATTGGTTCACAGGCAATTCAAATCGCTTCTACAAGAAGTTGAGTGTGAATATGGAGATCTTCTGTTATACAACAATGTTCGCTGGCTTAGTCGAGGCAAAGTTTTAGCTAGATTTGTTTGTTGTCTTGAGGCTATTAAGATGTTTCTTGATGAAAAACAGAAACGATTCCCTCAGCTGAATGATGAAAGCTGGTTGTTGAAGTTGATGTTTATGACCGACATAAACACACATTTGAATGAGCTTAATTTGAAATTACAAGGACAGGGACAAACAGTCCTTGATCTTTTCAGCTATTGGAAAGCGTTTACAATGAAACTTGACATTTTTACCCGTGACATCAACATCAAAGCATTTAAGTACTTTCCAAATGTGAAAAATCATGCAAATCAATTCGAAGTGAACACAGATGAGCTTCAGGAGTACGTGAAAGCACTCAAAGCAGAATTCGAAAAACGAAGCCAGGACTTCTACATTCATGGATCCTTATTTTCATATCTGATTAAGCCCGACATGCTTGATTTGACAAATGCCCAACTGGAACTTTTTAGCTGGATGGACATTGATGATTTTGAAATGCAACAGATTGAATTTAGGTCTTCAGAAATATGGACATTAAAATTTGCTGAACTAAGAAAGTCTCTGGAAGATGAAAATTTTGAAAAGTCTGGTGCTATTCTGAACTGTTGGATCTCCCTCCCAAGCTCATTCATCTGTTTGAAGAAAATTGCTTTTGCTCTTCTCTCAGCTTTTGGTTCAACTTATTCTTGTGAGCAAATTTTGTCTCACATGAAAGCAGTGTTGTCTCCACGTCGAAGTCGTCTAACA
The DNA here is from genome assembly GCF_053919585.1 of Euprymna scolopes. Classification (NCBI taxonomy): domain Eukaryota; kingdom Metazoa; phylum Mollusca; class Cephalopoda; order Sepiida; family Sepiolidae; genus Euprymna; species Euprymna scolopes. The sequence continues at coordinate 11,512,947 of NC_136500.1, forward strand.
CCTGAACATTCAGAAAACTGTGTTAAGCTCAAAGTTACAAAGTATGTTCCCGACATTGAGGAATTGGCAAAGACCATGCAAGGACAAGGGTCCCATTAATAATAAAAACTTTTCAGAAACAGTTTTTTCACATTATTTATAAACTTTGACATTATTATATATTTTATGAAATAAATATAGAGAACAGGTATATTGACCTTGATCGTTATAAATAATAAATGTTGGCACGCTGAATAATTTGAAACCCTAAGTCGGCACACGCTAAACAAAAGGTTGCCGACCCCTGTTCTAGAGGATCCTTACAACTGTTGTCTAACGGAACTGGGGAGTTCTGACATGAAAGCGCAACTGAGCCATCAATCAGAGAGGTTCTCTCCTATTAACTGTGCAAGATCCTCCAGGTCACTCGAGTATTCATCAACATTTTCTCCAGATTGCAAACGACGGGAGACAAACTTATCATATGCTACAAAGGGGTCTGGCATGAAAGCTACAAAGAAGGCTCGTTTTACTTGCTTTAAATCTGCCCTCTGGTAATGGGTTAATCTCCGGTATATGGACAGTGTTTCACCTCTCAGCGTGAGTGGTAGTACATACTCAACATTGTCAACTCCATATAACGTGCATCCAGGAGATAAGCGCCTGCGTGTTTGCGTGTTGTGTGGGTACGTGGGAGAGACGAACGAGGGGAAAAGACTTACCTCGAGACCAGCTCAGCGTTACTGACCAAAAATAGAAAAGAAAGACCAAGATGGCGGCCGCCGTCTTTTGTAAAGTATGATGTCTCGCAAAGTCACACGAATTCTTGCAATATGCAAATTTAGTCGGCCTAGAACGACGATAAAAGCGGGGGATGAAAAAGACGTGGGAGAGCGAGGATTGAGTTGGCCGGGGAATCGTGTGGCTGTTGCTTCTCGTGCCGTGTGAGGATATTTTACCGTTGTTGGAGTCCATGCAGAACCGGTGTATAATGGTTATTGAATTGCTGCAACATTTATAACATCTTTTCCTGAACTTACCGTGTTAAAGAGAGAGTCGGGCGCCATCTTGAATTTTTCCTTATACATCTACAGAGGGCGCAGTAATTCTTTTTTTTTAAAGGACTTTCCTTACACATTTTTGTTACACCCCACACATTTCACATACCAGCTCCACCTGTTCAAACCATTTGTGATCAGGTGAGACGCCATGAGGTTCAAGAATCAGATAAATATTGAATGCTTTGCCTACCATTTGTAAGCCAAAAAACTATTCGGTCCTTCAACTTCTCACCCTGGAAGTCTCTTTTGAAAGGAACTTTTCTCTTCTATCACCTGTTTTGAGCAAAAGCACAGCCACTTATCCGTCCAAGTTTGGTCTATTATCTGATGTCTCGGTTAGTCTCGCCTTTTTCCTAATAAAACTAACCACACCTACCACTTTTCTTCCTCTCCCAGTCCCCACGTATTGACAGCAGACAGAGCAGACCTTCTGTCTTTTCGAGGTGAGTGCGTTCGAAGAATTACTACAAGTGACAACCAAAAAAGTGATTCTGTCCTAATAGTGCACAAGTGCCAAGCCTTTAATAAAATCTTGCATGACGGTTGTTTCAAAAGTTTCATAGAATCAAATTTATTCTAAACAAAAAGAAAGATCCAAGTTGTTCTTGATAGTAAAACATCGAAACAGCATCAAAACATCAAAGCAGACATGCTCCAGGGTCAATACTTGGACCTACATCATCTCTGATCTTCATAAATGACCAGCCAATTAAATTGTCTCTGAGATGGATGTATTAGTGTAGCATAGTCGTTACATGTCAACACTCAGGACCAACACGTTGTATGCAGACAGTCACAGAAAAAACAAAGACAAGAAAAGAATTTAACTCATTTTTTTTCAGTTGAATCAACAGACATTTATTTACAGGTACTTCCAGAATAATGCCTTTTCTGTGAAGTAACTCTGAAAAATCATGCTTTTTATTTCAAACCGGAAGCATTTCATTTGGATATTAGGTGATAATATTGACCAACCCGACATGAAACAAAATCTGTTGAGGTTATGAGATGCTGGAAAGCCTTCTATACTAATAGTCTCTTCCGTTAAATAGCCACCTTTTGAGATTACTTCTCCGTTTCCTGCTTCCTGATTGTACTGACATGCAGAAGTTTAAATGAATGTAATGTGAACAAGCATCTTGCTAGTCAACTCCCTAAAATCCTGTTAGACATGATCCCAAATAGTAGCCCCTTACAACCAAGTGGCGATTTTGTTTGGTGTGAAAAAGAATAAAAAAGAAAAAAATGGCCGATATGAAAAACACAACAAAGAGAGATAACTTCAAGTTTTGCCATTTTTTTCTTTTTTAATTAAGTATGAGTTGTGTGACCAAAGATTAAAATGGGCGTTTCTTTTTTTGTTTTGTTTTTGTTTTGTTTTACTGCTATTTCACTCCAAACAAAGCACAATGCCACATAAGGGGATACTAATTTGGAAACAAATACACAGGGATTTTTTTTTTTTTTTTTTTTTTTTTATTACATTTTTACCCCAAACAAGGCAAATTGCCACTTTGGTGTAGGGGGCTACTATCAGGGGCAACAACTACTGGGGTACTATGTAGGGATTTGGGCAGCAAGGTGTCGGTTCACGTTACACTTGAACTTCTGCACGTCAGTACTGTTGGGGAAGCAGGGACCTGGAATGGAATTCCAGAGTCTTGCGGTTCTGGGGAAGAAACTATTGGAGTAAAAAGATCTTTTACATCTAGGGATCTCTACAGTGTGGGGGTGGGATCTAGTAGCCTGTCGGGTTTGTCGAGGGTGCTCGCGTCGTGGGGGCACAAGTGATTGCAGTTCGTCAGAGCATTCATCACTAAAATACTTGTAGAAAAGGCAGAGGGATGCAACATTTCGTCGATGGGACAGAGGCTAAAGCTTAGATGCCAGTTCAGGGCCTATCAGGTTTGCGACTCTCTTTTGAACCTTGTCAAGGAGCGAGAGACTAGTGGCAGATGCACCAGCCCAGATGTGGCAGCAATACTCACTACATGGGCGAATGGTGGCCTTATAGAGGTACAGGATACTTTCTGGTGATAGTAGTTTTCTAGCACGGTAGAAAGAGCCTACCTTTCTTGCAGCGGCCCTGGCAATGCCTTCAATGTAATTGTTCCAACTCATGTTTCCTGTGAACGTTAGGCCAAGGAGTTTGAAAGATGGACTCTCAGATAAAGAGTCGTTGGCCATTGCTATAGGTGGTAGAGAGGGTTTCTTGTAATTATTGAATGAAACTAGTTTAGTCTTGGCAGCATTGAACGCGACCAACCACTTTTGTCCCCATTCCACTACAGATTGGAGGTCTTCCTCTAGTGTTTCTGCCATTTCTTTAGAAATGTGTTCATTCGTCTTCCTGTCGTGTCTGCCATAGAGTGTAGTGTCATCAGCATATATACCCATCTCAGAGACAATGTTGTCTGGGAGGTCATTTATGAATATCAGGAACAATAGAGGTCCAAGGATAGAACCCTGGGGCACTCCCGCATTTATATCATATTGTTTAGATGTGCAACCGTCGAGGACTACCTGGATTTTTCTCTTATCTAAGAAGGATTTAATTATGTTAAGTATTCTACCAGTGATACCGTATGATCTGATTTTACTGAGGAGACCCTCATGCCATACCCTGTCAAAAGCCTTAGATATATCTAGAGCTACCGCTCTGCCTTCCCCCGCTTTGTCCAGTGAATGGTATATACGTTCAGAGATCACAGTGAGGATGTCTGCTGTGGAACGGGCTTGTCTAAATCCATATTGTTTGTCAGTCAGTAGTTTAGGGATATATATACGACACAATTACGTTCACACACTGGTTCCTGCCAGATCACCGAAGTTAAGCGATGATGAGTCTGGCCAGTACCAGATGGGTAACCATTTGGGAAGGCTATGCGCTGTATATACCACACCGAGTCATAAGAAATTTCCAGGTTGTTATTTGGAGGCGAATTAATCCACTGGGAGAAATGCACCCCCAGTATTAGTTAAGGCATACATCTAGGAGAAGGTAATTCTGATGACGTCGGCTGTTGGATGGCCATGGAGGAGGATTAATCTCTAGCAGATCAATGGTTCTATGCTAATAAGAGTTACGTTATTCGATTGCAGCTATGCGGATGATCTAAGGACAATGGATAGGTGCAAACAGGCGATTCAGATGCCACTGCGCTGGAGCAGGTAATGTATTGTACTAAGTTCAAAATCATCTGATGCCTTCAGAGGAATCAGACGAACAATGCTTGCTTTATCTGTTTGTAAATGCGTAACATTACCCTCCACCATTTTTCATGGAACGAATATTCTAGTACTTCTTTATTTGATTCACAAACAAAAAAAAAACGATGTTTGCATTGCAATGCCTAATATCCACATTTTCAGAAATCAATGACAAACTTTGCGACAAGATTCGTTTATAACAATTTAGATGAACATTTCTCCTGACTCACAAATATTAGTATTGTATGTGTATTGATTTGAACTAAGATGACAATGTATCACTTCTGGGGGTATTCTTTAATCGCAGAATGCAACACACAGGTCTAGTCTGTTTTCTGTCTGGAGTACTATTCTCTTGACAGATCGCAAATTGCTCTATGGATATTTCGTCTTTCAGCTTCTTTTTCTTTTTTACTTCCAGCAACTGTAATAGAAGATTAGAAAGTGGATTTTCTTTTTTACTTCCAGCAACTGTAATAGAAGATTAGAAAGTGGATTTTCTTTTTTACTTCCAGCAACTGTATAACTCTTACTACCCTTATGTTGTCCCTTACTTCTAGCATTCCATAAGCAATGTTTCTGACAAAGAGGGAACAATTGCTGTTTTCTGGGTCGGAATCTATCCATCTAACACACATTGTTGCCTAGCGTTTGATTTTGAAGTCATTTTTTTTTTTTTTTGCTCCTTACATTAAGTGACTTCATAGTTCATAGTTTGTTTGGAGCAATATCTTGTGACGTAAGCATAATTCTAGTTTTTTTTTTTTTTTTTTTTTTTTTTACATAGGCATCACCACATTATCAAGGCCAAGAGGCCACTCAAGGATAAGGGTTAAAGAGTGTACAGTAGAAATTGGACAATATAGTAATCATTAGTAATGAAAATTTGGTAAATTTGATAACTTATATGGAACGGCTCATCAAGAACTTATTTACGTTAGACTTGTGTTAAATTTTAATGGAATTTTCAGTTACTCTAACCTTTTAAAGTTTACTTTTGTGTAGAAGACTACTTTTTTTCACACCCATCTCTAATCTTGTTACAACAATAGAAAACTTTTAGAAAACATAAATTTAAAAGGAAATTTTCTTAAATGCATGTTTGTTCATAAAGTTTGAAACACACGAGGTCAATGCATCTATAGATCACCCTTCACAAGTGTATTTTTGCATTGGCAAGAATTAAATGCACATACTTCATGCGTGTTTAAGGTAATTTGAAAATTAAAAACAAAAAAATAACAACTCTGTAGTTAATTAAAGATGTTAAAAGAATCAGAATCGGTAATTGTATCAGACTCAGAATGAGAAAAAATATTACTAGTTTATTATTAGTTTTTTCTTTTTTTTTACTATTGAGAAAAGGAAAAGTCTATCAGGCATGAATACACAATGAGATGATGTATGGAAGTGAGTGTTGAGGACATGTGTTGCATGGAAATAAATAATATAAGAATGATACAATGAGTAGTGTGAGTCTTAAAGATGGGCTTAGGTCTGATGACCTAAGAGGAAGATTAAATTTGAACAGTGTAGAGATATGTGTTGAAGAGTAGACTTTGATGGTATGGGCATGTTGAAAGAATAGATGAGTTCTTGGGTTAGTAAATGTAGAACAGTTGAGGTAGCAAGTTCAGTTCACAAGGAAAGGACAAGAAAAACATTGGAGAAAGTGATAAAAATGGCCCCGAGAAAAAGAGAGATAAATAAAGATGTGGTCAGAGATAGTTTACTTTGGTAGCCAATTTCTTAAAGCCGGTCAATACATGCCAGCATATAAAAACGGATATTAAGCTGCTGATGATGATAATCATCATCATCATGATTATGATAGTGATGATTTCTAACTTCATTTTTTAATTCATTTTGAAAATCTTAGTTCATACAAGTAATTGCAAAGTTCTAGCAGCAATACTACATGCAACAACAATAAAGAGATTTTGAACTTATACATAACTTAACTGCTAAGCTTGGTGCTGTTGAAGCAAGCATTTAACTTCCTTTCTGGCTTACCCAATCAGTGACTGTTTTCCGGGCGATCTTGGTATCAAGAGATTATAAAAATAATTACACGCTGTTTACTCCTCTTCCTTATTCATTAACCAGAACTGACAACTCGTTCACATTGCTTGGACCGACCACAAAACTTCTCTCTTTGCTTGTAACCTTATCGTCAAGATCATGGGGTCTGGCATCATATCAAAGCTCCAACATGACTACGACCACAAGTGGACTTAATGTACAGGGTGGAACGATAAATTTGTCGCCCTAAAAAAAACAACACTACAGGTTTATTTTAAAACTTTTATTCATCTATTCAATGAAGCTGCCTTCAGCTTTGATCACCACCTTGATACAGGTCTGGAACTGGGAGCATACCTTTTCCACAAGCGTCAACAGGAGCTTAGCAAATACTCAGCAGATGGCAGCAATAAGGCTGACTTTAGTGTTGTGGGAGGTCTTGTTGGTGAAGTTCAGTGGGTTCAGGTTGGGGGAGGAGTGGGGCCAGTGAGAGGAAGGCACTTCTTCTGAAGCCAAGCCTGGGTCTCTTTGGACTTTTGAGCCAGTGACGAGTCCTGCTACCACACATAGGGTCTGCCAGCAGCCACCTGATTGCACCAGGGGGTCACCACACTCTTCAGCACATCCAGGTACACTTTGGTGTTAACTTTCAAGCTTATTTCAAAGCTGTGAGGTGGCATTATATGGCCCTTACTTGAAACCATACCAAAGACCATAACCATGGCTGGGAACTTTGTTTTCATCACCCTGCGCACGTCCCTGTTATTTGTGGCAATCCAGTGATGCATTTTGAGGGTGTTGGCAATGGTCCCGTTGTCATAACATGGAATTGGTAGAGAGCATGAGTTGTACAGCAGCACATCTCTGGTCTCGCTCATTGAACATTGTGTCACTTTCAGACATGATAGAAGGCTGCTATCGCACTTGGGATTTGTACACAACTGGCCAACTAGTAGATGGTCTGCAACAAAAAAAGAAAACCGGTTTTCATCAAATGGAAATGAAATCATGTAATTTTTTCTAGGCCAACAATTTTATCATTCCCCCCTGTAACACACTTGAAAGACTATGAATACACACTATAAGGATGTTTGTGCATGGAATTTTTATGGCAAGAGTTGCACACTCTCCAGCCACACCTCTCCTGAGTCGACATTGTTAAATACCAGTAACAAATGAAAGTTTAGGATGACTGGAAACAATACCAAGATAAGCAGAGAGCACATACATTGCCTAAAAATTCCCAAATGGTCGCCCATCTGGTACTAGCCAGGCTTAATGTTGCTTAACTTTGGTGATTTGCCAACATGATTATGCCGTATATAGCATATATGCCACACAAACATGCTTACATATAAACATAGATACGGCCTGATGTGACACGTGTGTACATAAATACATTCTCAAATACGAACTTCTTTCCTTTCTTTAGAAACAGTGTTTCATATGCGTGAGGAGGAGGGAAGGATGGTGTCTGCTTATTTCAAGTCAATGTTCATATTCACAGCACATTATCCCTTTTTTTTGGGGGGGGGAGGGGGTTATAAAATAAAAGTAGAACATATCTTTTTATATCTTTTTCACATCTCTTGACCTTGTCGGCTCCCCTGGAACAAAAGCTCATAACAAGAACGCAGATCTTATTCTCTGGACAATTGGACTTATTTGTTTCATGGTCGAATGTTGTGTCCATTCTCTGCTATCCTTAGAAGGAGGGTGGCAATTTCTCCACTGATTCATCTTTCATACATAGCTACCTCTCGTCACTTTCCCTCCTTTTTATATTAAGGTGTGTCTGTGGGGCTGTAATCCCCATTTACCGGCTTGCACCCAAAATGCGCTGATCCACATTCTAGTAAAGCAGGTGCATGTTTGTCACTGGAGGTAAATGGATCTTATGTCACCAGTAACGTTTGTTGACCCCTTGAAACAATCAACATGAAACAAAAAAGTTGTGTTCACCTCAGTACCATGTTTACCACGTTCATCCTATCCTTCATATATAAACTCTTCTCTCTTCAATACTAATGAGACACTTATTTAACATCACGTTGACTTCTTAAACTTTTGTCTTTGTCAACATATTCTGTTTCTACACCCTCCACTTTATTCACTTTATTTTACAGCAAGGGTCAACAACTCATTCGACTTTGTGCGCCAGATCATGTTATAAGGACAGGTCACCGGCAATTAGTGAAAACTTAAAGAAAATTACATATGCATACCCCTGTCAATTTAAATATTTTAAACCAAAATGAAAATAAGCATTCAGAAATCAGATTAAAAAAAAGGAAATCTAAAATCAAAAAGCACTTAACAAAAATTAGTTTTCCTCAAAAAACGTCAAAATACTTCAAAAATATGACCTTTTTTTTTTTACACAGTGATCACCACTTATCAAGGCCCGGAAGCCACTCAGGAATAAGGGTTATTGCAAGTACATTACGTTAGTGTGGAGATTTGATGAAGTGTTTACTTAAGGGGGCGGTTCATTAGGAATTTGTTAACATTGGACTTGAAGACATCCAAGTTGTAGTCCGGAGGGAAGCAGGCAGATGGAACAGAGTTCCACAGGCGTGCAGTTCTAAGAAAGAAGCTTTGTTCATGGAATCCGCGTTTTGATTTAGGCACAGATATAGAGTAGGGGAAATTTTTCACAGTGGATTCAGCTAGACCTGAAGCGAAATGATGAAATTATGATGTGTATGTTTCAAACTGTTATTAAAAAAATAAAAACATGGCCGATTGAAAGATGTCAGTAACTTATATAGGGAAGGTGGCAGGGGTAAGCGATGGGGCCTCGCTGTTGAAGGAATGAAATAGAAAGCCGACTGAAACATCTTTGTCCCTCTGAAGCTGTCTCCACCTAATGTTTGTCTTCGGTCGGTCTTCACAGGCCGAATTCGGCCTGCACGTCGTAGGTTGCCAACCCTTGTTTTACAGGATAATGACGACAACTCAATAAAGTTGCTTTAAATGTTAGAATGAGATGTTGTCTTTCTAGTCTACAAAGTTTCATTAATCCTTATTCATATATTATCCTCATTTGCAGTGGGAAGTTCCATGTTTATCTTCATCCAAGATGCAGTGAATTTAATTGAATTATTGATTGAAGACTTCCAAAAATAAATGGAATTTTTGTTTTCCAAAGGCATTTTTATAAAGGTAAAAAATCGATGAGGGTACCACTTGCAAAACCACAAACCGTACTTACATAAATAGTGCTTAAAACGTTGAATAAAGCTTTCACGTTTAATGTAAACAAATTCTTGTTGAGCCACCTTCTTAAATAATCAAATTCTGCCCAATTCTTACGGTGTTGTCTCCCCTTATCCTCGAGTGGCCTTTGAGCTTTGATAAGTGCTGACTTCTTAGTTAAGAAAAAAAATTTCAGGAAAATACTTCAATTTTATAAATAGGAAAGTGATAAAACGTCTAATTTCAATAAAATACCATTGTTAACAATTTTCTCAGCAACAATATGCTGTAACAGATAATAGGTGGCCAGATGATCACGTGTAAATGTTCCTTAGGCGGTAACAGTGGCTAAATGGTTAACGACATAGACTGACATGAATGCATCAATGAAAGTGTTCCTTGCTATATCCGTAATATTTTAGGAAATCTTTCAATAAATTGTATTATTTCGATTGTTCAGACGATTGTTCTCATCTTGGGTGTTATTCTCACAACGTTTCAGCCAATGTAACTTTCGACCTCCTTCAGGTGTAATTTATCCATGGCTCTTATTAGTGAATGGTGGAAAGAATGTGTTCCAACAAACTATAGTCATTTGAATTCAAAATGTGTGATGCATTTATTATTTTTTTAAATATATTGCTGCCTTTTTTTAAGTTTCTTATTTCAATCATAAAGACTAGTGAGGCCTGTGGAAATTCCACCGCAACATTTTTCACATGTAATATGTTGCAATATTTTGGACTTGTAATGGGGTATGATCCCACACAGTCGGACGATTCTATTTATAAACGATGCTGCTAGGAACTGACGAATCGAATTAATTCACGTTCTGTTACCAACCAATCAGAAACCAGAATTGCTTCATAAATATTAAACCTTTTCTGGAGCAATTTCACATGTTTTTTTCCGTCTCGACACGGTAAGAATATTTTGCTCTGTGGAACTGTCTACTGAAAACAAGTCACCTCTCAGGACTTGTGTGTAACAACGAACCATCGGAAACTGTTCTGTCTACTGCAAACCAGTCACCTCTCAAGACTTGTTTAGAACAACGAACCATCGGAAACTGTTCTGTCTACTGCAAACCAGTCACCTCTCAAGACTTGTTTAGAACAACGAACCATCGGAAACTGTTCTATCTACTGCAAACCAGTCACCTCTCAAGACTTGTTTAGAACAACGAACCATCGGAAACTGTTCTATCTACTGCAAACCAGTCACCTCTCAAGACTTGTTTAGAACAACGAACCATCGGAAACTGTTCTATCTACTGCAAACCAGTCACCTCTCAAGACTTGTTTAGAACAACGAACCATCGGAAACTGTTCTGTCTACTGCAAACCAGTCACCTCTCAAGACTTGTTTAGAACAACGAACCATCGGAAACTGTTCTGTCTACTGCAAACCAGTCACCTCTCAAGACTTGTTTAGAACAACGAACCATCGGAAACTGTTCTATCTACTGCAAACCAGTCACCTCTCAAGACTTGTTTAGAACAACGAACCATCGGAAACTGTTCTATCTACTGCAAACCAGTCACCTCTCAAGACTTGTTTAGAACAACGAACCATCTGAAACTGTTCTATCTACTGCAAACCAGTCACCTCTCAAGACTTGTTTAGAACAACGAACCATCGGAAACTGTTCTATCTACTGCAAACCAGTCACCTCTCAAGACTTGTTTAGAACAATGAACCATCTGAAACGTTTCTGAAACTAAACATGGCTTACACTTCTAGATAACATATTGTTGCTAGGCATTCTGTCGACATTTAGCGAACAGAAACCCCATGATGTCATTATACCATCTTTAGACAGAACAAATACTACCTTTGGATCCTAGCCAGAAGACCAAGAAGGTATATTTTAGTTTGACTTACGGTCCAAAAGCAATACAATTTTTTTTTTTTTTAATTATTATTGTTTTTTTGCATAGCATTTTCGGTGATCTTGATATCCTATTTATCAAGAAGGGGGATATCATGTATTAACATACTATGAACATTAAATCAGCATAACTATATACTAATTTAATGTTCGTAGTATGTTAGCACCTTTATTCTCTTTTCTAATAAATAGGATCTCCTGATCGAATAATTTATAATCTGAAAACTGTGACACACGTGCGTACATATGTACGCTAAAGGTGCTAAAGTATTAATATATAGATGACAAAAATATCAGTTAAGTTAGTAAACTTCGTAACCCATATAACATTCATAATTCAAAAATTAAGGAAAATAATTCAGTAGATGATGTGCTAGAAGTGTTTTCAATAAAAAAAATTAACCACAATTACATTCCCAGATATCATGTTTAAAGATGGCGAACCCTTAATTTAAGTCAGTTTAAGTCAAAGGTCATCTCCATTGTGTGTCATACTGAATTATTCGCACAACTCTTTCCCATGTTAAAGCATATGATAAAACTCAATAATTCGATAAACTCTATTTTTACTTGTAATTATTGGAATTTATACTCATTTTCGCCATGATACGTAAGTAAATAATGTTTTCACCTGAAATGCGATGGTTTAAAAAGATCAATGTAAACAGGTATAAAAATTGCTGCAACTGAAAATCTTTGCTGCATCATCTTACACTGTTCGAATGCAGAAAATGTATCTGTTAATATTGATGGTCTTCCTGTTCCTTCATTTTCTTTCTTTTTCTGGATAATGTAACAATCCGTCATGGGCGTTTGTTTTTTGTCATTTTTGTTGGAAATAACTTTTTCTTGTCACAACGCCATTTTGTTTCTAAGATTTTATTCTTCTCATAAAAATTATAAATATTGGTTACAAAATCAATCATTTCTTGGCTGTGCGCAGAATTTGACAAATGGTCAAAAGCCAGTGTACATTGTATTGGCTTTCAACAGCTGTGTAACTCTCACGTCACTGATTTTCTCATTTTGTACGTGAATATCTTCTATAAGTATCAATAATCGATAATCAGAATAATCTGATGAAAGAAGAAACAGGCGATTTGAACCAAAGTTAACACCTTACACAGCCTAACATCGCAAATGCATTTGAGAAGTTTCATTACCACACAAGCTGAAAAGCCCAACATATAAATAACATCAACAATAGGTTCTTTGATATGACAGGGGTCCATTCAAAATGAATGTTTTTGTTTAAAGCAAAACTGAAACATGATACTTGACTTTTTTCATTTAAAACTTAAATTCAAGCCCTTATCAGTTAAGCAGTAAGGTCAGGCATATAAAATCAACAGCATGTTCTTTGATATGAAAGGGGCGTGTTTGAAATTATTGTTTCTGTTTAGAGCACAATTGAAGCATGATACTTGACATTTGCATTTTAAACTTTAATTCAAGCCATTAGATATAAAAAATAATATTATAAAATCAACAGTAGATTCTCTACAGTGAAATGTTAACTGGAATGTATAGTGGACTAAGTCACGGCGAGAGGTATGTGAAGCTTCCTCTCGGTGCACCACGACGTCTCCCCCAACTAGAACAGGCAATCAATCGATTTGATTGAAAAATGGTCGATTTCACCGATTTCGATGACAATAAAAATATGGGAGTGTGAATCATTTATTGATCATCATTCCATTCCGGTCAAGGTTGGATCTCCCTGCTAGTCTATCCATATAACACTGTAGTGTAGAAAGTGTACGCTTGGTCTATTTTCGTCAGACATAACTTTTGCTTCTCTTTTATTGTCCTTTAATCCTCATATTCCATTCATGGCAAATTGATAGTTTTTTTGTTTTTGAAATAACATGCTCCCCTCTCTCTATCTATCAGGTTGACTGGAAAGTTTTTGCAATTTTTAACTTTTGAATTCACATGAACATATCTCGGCTCAAACAAAAATTTATTGATCGAAATAAGCACCATCAGAATCAACACACTTTTGCGAACATAAAACAAGTGTATTTATGCCAGTAATATAAAAATCTTGTGTTCTAGTGGTGATGAAGTCGCTGAAGGCGTTTGAGATATCGCTTGGGTTTTTTAAGCATTTCTTATACAGAAAGTTGTCAAGATGCTTGAAAAAGTGGTAGTTGATAGGTAAGAGGTCTGGAGAGTATGATGGATGAAGTAGAGTTTCGTAGCATAATTCATGCAACTTCTGCAGAGTCAGTTTAGCAACGTGTGGTCGAGCATTCTCGTGGAGGAGAATTGGGCCTTTTCTGTTGACTAATGCTGAGTGTTGTTGTCGAAGTTTCTGATGCATTTCATCCATTTGTTGACAGTAATTTTCCGCCATAATGGTTTCACCTGCATTCAAAAAACTGTAATGGATGAGACCGGTCGTAGACAACCAAACAGTCAGCATGACCTTCTTTTGGTGCAACTTTGGCTTCGCCAGTTGTTGTAAAAAACCCACTTTTCATCGCAAGTCACAACCCGGTCAAGAAACCAGTCATTCTTGTTGTGTAAAAGAAAGGAAATGACATTTCATAATGGCGTTTCTTTTGGTTGTTGTTCAATTCGTGAGGCACCCATTTATAAAGTTTTTTTGTTTTTCCAATCTCTCTCATATTGTTAGAATTCGTTGTATATGTTATGCCTAATTTAGAAGCAAGTTCTCAAACAGTTGTTCACGGATTGGCTTCGACTAAGTCTCTTAATTGATCGTTGTCAACATCTGATGGCCACCCACTACACTTATCATCTTCAAGGCTCTTGTCGCAGCCACAAAATTTCTTAAACCACCATTGTGCTGGGCGCTTTGTTAATATCACAAGTTGTCTCATCAGCTTTTCGGCCTAGCTTGAATTGAAATAAGAAAATTGTACGAATTTGCTTTTTTTTCCATCTTGTATTCAGCGTTCTGAAAAGAAAACATAATTGTTTTAAAACGATTGTAATTTTAACCAATTTGATAGAGTGAAAAAAACATTCTTTAAAATGATATATAAAGTAAAGGTATTATAATGAAAACTTATTTGAAAATACATCATTTGAAATCAAAATTACAAAATTGCGCAAAAGGTTCTTCTCAACAAGTCTGGTTGAATACGACTGAGTTTTCATTTTTCCTGATTCTATAAGTAATTTGCTCTATTCGCTGGGCAATCTTTTTCACTTTTTACAACATGTCACTTAAAATCAAATCAACATCTTAGAATCCCATTCCACAGGCGAACAAATTACTTTTAATTCTTGGTTTTTGATTATCTTAAATATGTATTATTTTGATCTGATAACAAAATTTTCTTGTCAAAAGCCATAAATTAATGATTGTTTTTGTTTTGAAATAGCATGTTTAAAATGAAAAAATTATATTCGTTAATCCTGCTCCCCCTCCTCTCTCTCTCTCTCTCTCTCTCTTTCTCTCTCTGTCACTTCTTTAAACATGTCAGGCTAGTATATAAAGATTTCTTTCTATGAGTAAAATAATTCTTTTTGCTTGTTTTTTTTTTTATTATTCTTATAAACTTTTAAGATAATATACTTAAACATTTTTTCACTTCCATAAAATCTGTTTTTCTTAAAGGAAAATTATCTTCAAGTTTTAGAAACTTTATTTAAATAAATACTTAGCATGTATTTTTTTTTTTATTTTTTTTATTCAAATGACAGGCATAGAAATAATAGCATAGAAC
This sequence comes from Euprymna scolopes, assembly GCF_053919585.1. Taxonomy (NCBI): domain Eukaryota; kingdom Metazoa; phylum Mollusca; class Cephalopoda; order Sepiida; family Sepiolidae; genus Euprymna; species Euprymna scolopes. Next base: position 11,528,009 of record NC_136500.1, read on the forward strand.
CAAGGTGTGGTGTTACCCATCTCATTAAGATAGATTTTGTTTGAACATTCTTCTATGAGAAGGAAAACTCTTATATAAAACCTGGATAGTAGTGAAAGGTTTTTAAAAACTCAAAGTTTAAACTCTCGAATTAATAATTTCCCAAAACTCAACGACACCAACTCAGCTGTAAAGACTTCAAGAAAAATATGTATGGACTCAGAGTCCATATCTGTAATACCGTGGCCTTCGTTATAAAGATGGCCGGCCAGCTGAAAAAATGACGTCATCGCCGAGGTCCCAACAAGCAAGATATGTGGAACTCTTAGACTGTCAATAATGAACAGTAATTTTTACAGACAGCGTTACAAAACTTGGATTGAAATAAATAAAGAACACGATGATTTATACTGAAACTCATCTAATATTAATAATAAAAAAATAATAAAACACAAGTTGTTTGTTTAAGTATTATAAGCAATTGAATATTTCGTTGTATTATAGATTTTAAAGATTAGAATGCGTTCTTTAATTACTTATAAATTACATTTTAAAAAAGTGAAGGAACACGATTTAATTTGTAGTAAACTTGAAGGTTATTTAACGTCAGCAGATTAAATTATTTTTGCCCACCGGCCATCTTGTCTTTTAAGACAGTCTTGGTAATACCCTCTCCTTAACTCAAGAACTAAGTCTAGACTCGGATGAGCGGGCTTAAATGTGCTGTAGAGTAACCTTACAGCATAGCATTAGTTACCTATATTTATTCTACAGATCATTAGTTACCTATATTTATTCTACAGGTCTCCTTTGACCCAGGACTGTACTCTATTCAACTATGTCTCTAATCATATAGATTCAGGGTTTCCTTAGATTTATGTGCCCAAATCCATGTAGTTCAATAGATTTCAATGCTCATCACAAAGATTAGCTTGATTTGTCAAACAACACAAATGCATAATTTCTCTTTTGCACTGTTAATTTCCATCATAATTCATGAAGATCAGAAAATACATTAAATTAAATATAATTTTAATTTAAATTAAATAAATTTATATAATATTTCTAAATAGAACAATTGAAACAATTCTATTGCAATAAACAATTAATAATATGGAGCTGAGTATTAAAATATATTTTCTTTATTGTAATATGCAAATAAGGTTACTTCTTAAGGTTGAATGTAGATTTCCTTTGAATAGATAGTATATATAAAAATTATGTATAAAAGTGTATGAAACTAATTTGTGAAATAGTCTATCTGAATCAAACTGTCAACAAACTGGAATGCAACTTTATTATAATAAGCAGTGGTGTTTAGTATTCTACATTTCAGTAGAAACCAATCAATTTCCTGTGCATGATAAATTGTTTGAATCCATCAATCCAATTAATTAATCCAATTACCTCAGCAAAAGCAATCAATTTAGTTATGTCCCGCTTTGTTTCTAGGGCGTTTGATATATCAAAGACTGGTTATTAATTATGAAATTTCTAAAAATGTCTTCTTAACTATATAACTGTATAAAAGTAATTGTTGATGTCTTGACAACATGGGTGTGCTAAGTTTGAATCCAGTTCGATCTGCAGAAACACTTTCAGTTTGGATAGTTCCTTTCTGTAAGAATTCTAACTAGAAAGATAGTAAGGAAATGAATGTCAACAATAACAATCTGATTCATTTAAAATGTATGATGCTCAGCACCATCAACACCAGCATCTCAAGTCTATTCTGATCTTCCAAATCATATTTTAAGATCATTCGTTGATATCTATGCAGAAGACACAACTGTCTATGGCAGCACTTCAAAGAGCATTGATGATCAAGATTTTGCAAATTCTCTTCTTTTTCAGCCTTGAAAAGGGAAAAAACGTGTCTTAATCCCCTATCACCACCAACATTCAGATCTTTGTTTGGCCTCATTTGAAATGATTGGTTTTGTTGAATAATAAGTGACGATGAACGTCCATTTTAACATTTAAAACAACTTTATTGATTATCTTCATTAGTAAGAATGTAAAAAACGGTTAGTAGTGAAATGTATGGACAGAGAGGAAATGTTAGGCAGTCTTATGGGAAGAGAAAAGAGTTCATGTATATGTATTGAAGTTATAGTCTGTCAATAGCCATGAAGGATTAACACTGAGCTTATAAAACAAAGATATTCAAAATCTCAAACCGCAAAGTGCCGCTACAGCTCTCTCTCTCTCTCTCTCTCTCTCTCTCTCTCTCTCTCTCTCTCTCTCTCTCATGTTTCGGAATTCCCGTGTTTTGATAGAACTGGCTTTCGCACCAGATTTAAAAATGGAAGTCCAATCAAAAGTTAAAATTTCTAAGGTTGCTGAATGAATGGTTGGATCATTTTATTACTCCAGAAAGCATCAAACGCCTGATGCAATCTATAAAAGTCTCAAATACTCAAATATAATGCTTCCATATTTGGCGAAATGCTACAGACTTTCCTGTTTTAATAGAGTACAAAATCAATGTCATTTAGTGAGATATGATGTTTTCTGTTCTCTACAAACCTTTTCTTATGGAAAAGATGTTACTAGTTTTTCTTTACTCATTATTTCCATGGAAGGTGTTCACTTATTAACTCTTATCCTTGAATGGCATCTGGGCCTTGATAAACAGTGACTCGCTAAGTAAAAAAGAGGAACAGTCTTATTAGAAGCCATGAACCGAGCAATTATTAGAACTAAAAGATATCTTGGATGTGATACATATTAAAGGTAAAGTCATTTTATTTGGACTCCAATCAATCGTACTCCAATTTGGGGAGCTGAATTTTCATTACATTATAATCCAATTTTGAGTCCAACCAACAATTAATACTATTGATTATGAAACCAGTATCAATATTTTAAAATGCTTAACATAATACAATTTCATTCTGTGATGTTAATTCTGCCATCACAGAATTTATATTGTTAACATCTTTCCTGGAATAGTGTGAAAACGTCCTCTTTGCGCCTGACCTCATGAGCCGGTTTCAAAACTTCCCTAATATATATGGAACATTATTTGGGGTATTTTAACACAAAAAATCATTTAAAAAATCTAAAAATAACAGACTATAATTGAACAGCGATTTCTATTATTTTAAACCACACTTGCTTAAATGAAAAAATGTTGCTTAAATACACATACAATATATATCAAGAACTAGCCTGGTATCACAAAAGAAAAAAATGCTGTCCTTTTTTCCTCTGTGTATCTAACTTCCATGATCAGAGTTTCTTTCCAAGAACTTCACATTTGTGGAACACATTACCATCAGACTGCTTCTCTGCAGGCTACAATATAACTGTCTTCAAAACCAATATCAAAAAAAACTTGTCATAAACTGTCCTCGTTTATTCCATTCATCATTTCCAATCCTCTCATAATATTCTTCATCCTTTAATTGTCAATTCATCTATTCCTTATCTTTGAATGGCTCTTGGCCTCGATAATAGTGGCCCATTAAAATTAATAATTAATAGTGGCCCATTAAAAAAAAGACAGAGATACGCCAAGATCACCACTGATACCGTGGTGTCCTGAAAGTTTTCCTTGGAAATGTCATTCATGATGCTGTCACCTACACCAAGCATGCCAAGAAGAAGACTGTCACTGCCATGAATGTCGTCTATGCTCTGAAAAGACAAAGAAGAACCTTTTACGGATTCAGAGATTAAACACTTATTTACACTTGATTGGAAATTAAACCAAACGGCCCTTTTCAGGGCCATCAACTTTTTCCAAAGAGAAATCACCACTTGGTTGTCACTAGTTGACAATCTGATCAGAAAGGACATTGATTACTCCTCCTACTGAAAATCTCACTGTACGCTCATCATGAATGTTTCCAAGAAGTCAAGAAAAGGCAAGATACAACTGTAATCTTTTATTCAATTAAGAATCTTACTATTCATCTACTTGACAAGCAGAAAAGTACATCTTTTATAGCTTGGATTATAAAAGAGGAGATAATCCATATTCACAACATTCTCCCTCACCAAATTTCTCACTCATAGGGAAGAAAGTCCCTTAAATGTCCAAGCTCCCTACAAGCTCACAGTGGGTGCCTTGGCAGTCCATGACTCGGGGTCGGAATACTCAAACAAGAAGGCTCTTCAGTGCAAGCCTGTCTGTAGGTTCTAAAATATTTCACACCAAAATGTTTCCTTTTCAGAGGAGCAGGCCGTTCCATGTCAAAGTTAATCTCTGGGTGAACACATTTTTTTCGGTGCTAGTCCTTCATCTGTCAGGAATTCAGGTGTTGGCCCATCCGAAATGTCTGACAGAGCCCCAACGGAGACAGTGTCATCAGACAATGTGTCAGGGGCAATTTCAGTGTCTTGATCTTCCAGAGGGGCTTCAGTGTCAGGGGGAGTTGGTCTGTCCTCAGGGGTTGTCCAGGTGCTAGGTCTCTGAGAGACATTAGACTCTCTACCGTCTGCATGTCATACTAGAACGTACTGGGGGTTGACCTCTATGAGCTCTACCTCATCCTCCAAGGGACCGTTCTTGGTGTAACGTGCATGTCATCTTAGAAACACAGCACTCGATCGAGAGAGCCAAAATGGAAGTGATAGTCCCACTGAACTCCGTTGCTGAAAAGGTAAAACCCTTCCATGTGGGGTGGCATTCATGGTAGTACATGATAGGGATCGTATGGTGTATAATGCGACAGGAAGGAGATTTTCCCAATTATCAATCGAGCATTCGTTATTTGATACAGCCAATTGAACTGTCTTCCAAATAATGGTGTTATAGCTTTTGTATTGGCTGTTACCCCTAGGGTTGTAGGGAATTGTCCAGCTTATAGCTACTCTTCATTCATGTAGAAATTGCTGAAGCTGCTCTGATATGAAGGAAGCCCCTCGGTCTGAATGTATATAGGCAGGAACTCCAAAGACAGCGAATAATGAACAGAGGCATTGTATAATTGTAGTAGCCGATATGTCTGAGCAAGGGAAAGCAAAAGGAATTTGTGAGTATTCGTCAACAATAGTTAATATATATCGGTTCCTTGTTTTGCTTGGTAGCGGTCCTTTAAAATCAAGATTTAGTCTTTTGAACAGTTGTGTTGCTTTCATTAAAATGCCAGTTCTGGGTTAATAAAACCGAAGCTTTATTTCAGCACACGGTCGGCAGGAATTTGTAATTCTTTTTACCTCCTCCACTGAGAAAGGCAAGTTTTACACCGCACAGTATGAACCATTCGAGTAATACCCAGGTGACAGAGATTGTTATGTAGCGTTCGGAGTTCGTCCCCACTTGATGCTGTACAGCATACTCTTGACAGTGTATCAGCTGTTAAGTTCTCCTTGCCAGGTCGGTAGCTGACGTCAAAAGAGAAACAAGATATTTCAATCCTCCACCTCGCTTTTTCCTCATTCTTTATTTTACTTGTAATCTTAGAGTTGAATATAAAAGCAACTGATTTTTGGTTAGTTTAAAGTGGCGTCCGATCAGGTAGTGTCGCCATTTTCTTAATGCCTCAACTATGGCGTAAGCTTCCTTTTCAATTGAGGGGTGTCATCATTCAGCTCATGAGAGGGTCCTTATTAGCTTGTCTCAAAGAAGCAGCAATAACACAGTCTGACGCATCCATTTCAACAACCAGAAGAATATTTTGGTCTTTTGTTGTGATTGCTGATTTTGCAATATCCTTTTTCAGTCTCTCGAATGCCTCAACAGCTTGACAGGACAGAGGAAACGTCTCTACTTGTATTAATGGGTGTATCTTTTCTGAAAACGATGCAATCCATTGGGAATAGTGAGCAAACATACCCATAGCACGTCAAAGGGAAGGCCTATTGTGAGGAACAGGCGTCTGAAGTAAAGGTTTCAATTGATCTGCATCCAGTGTTTTAAAATCTTTACTTATTACCATAAGTAAAGATTTTTTTGTCCAGTCCAAACAAGCATTTGTCGTTGTTTAAGGTAAGGTTGTATTTGTCAATGGTGGACATGAACCGTCTGAGATTTTCGTTGTATTCCTTTTTATTATGGCCACATACTGTGACGTCAATGTACGCAAATGTGCCTTCCAGTTTCTCATCCATTATGATTTGGTTGACTATCCTTTAGAAGCTGGCTAACCCATTCATAATGCCAAAAGGAATCCTGCGAAATTGATATAGTCGATTGTTCGCCTCAAAAGCTGTGTATAGCTTGTCTCTAGATCTAATGGTGATCTGATGATATGCGCCTTTCAAGTCCGGAGTGCTAAACATACGATATTTGGCTATTTCGCCTATCATTTCATCTATCTTGGGTAATGGGAAGGCGTCCAAAAGAGTAAATCTATTTATGATTTGGGAGTAATCTATAGCCATTCTCTTTTATGGTTTTCAGAAGTGGTTATAACTACCTGAGCCCTCCTAGGTGATTTGCTAGGTTCAATTATACCCTACTTGAGAAATTAGGTTTTCAAAAAGTGACGGTACTGGATTTTTGCTGTCGCCAATCCACAAATTTTCAATTGAACCGCCAAACAGAATTTCAATCTGTGACTGTTGCTAAAAAAAATCAGCATTATTTTGCAACAAAGGTTTTTCATTTAGTGGTTTTATAGGAAACGTCATTAAATAGTAAGTCCACCTAACAATAACCACTTACTTGTGCAGACAATGACATGTTTGCCATTGTTACTTTGCTGGGGGCAGGGACAAATTTGTTAGTTTTTACCAAGCTTTCTTTGATAAAATTTTCTGAGCTGCCAGTATCGAACAAAGCATCGGTAGATCCCCTGTAAATTTTTACTTTTACAATAGTTTTTGAAAAGCAGTCTGGAGAGGTGGCTAAAGTTGCAGATGTATTTTGACGAGTGACTTTGTATCACGTTTGCATAGCTTTGAAAAATGACCAAATTTTCCACATTTATGACGAGTATCTCTGGCAGGGCATGAAACATAGGTGTTTAAATAAGCCACAAAAATAGCAGGTGTGCCTTTTTAAAGAGGCAGTGACCAATTGTTCTTGAAGCTTCGTCGGACTATCGTCATTGGGAGGGGGGGGAACAGGTGGGTTTCGCACGGCACCCACAGTGTCTGGCTGTAAATAAGAACTAGACTGCTGTATAGTACATTTGAAGGTATAGGCTTGCTCGTAAGCTGTTCTAAGTGTAAGGGTCTTATTCTCAAGAAGACATTGTCTTACTTGAGCATTACATAAGCCGTTAATGAAGGCGTCCAAAATGTGTTGCTCTTTTGAGCTTCTAATGCCGTCATTGGGCAATTTTTGCTGAATGTCCGAAGGCTCCTAAGGAAATGGTCCAATGTTTCGCCTGATTCTTGTTGGCGAGTTGCAAGTAGGTGTCTAGAAAGTATCTCATTTTTGGGTTTTATATATATAGCGTTCAGTACATCACTTGCTTCTTCATAGGTAACAGAATCAGAGATAATTTCATTGACTGTGTGAGGCAGGTAGTTGGTTAAGAGTGCATGCTTATTGATGCGACGTCCCAGTTTTTCTGAATGTAGAACCTCGATGAAATTTGTAAATATTTCCTGCCAATGTTTCCAGCAGTGGTGATATGCCTTGTTAGGGATAAATTTTTTTTACATAGGCATCACCACTTATCAAGGCCAAGAGGCCACTCATGGATAAGGGTTAAAGAGTGTACAGTAGAAATTGGACAATATAGTAATCATTAGTAATGAAAATTCGGTAAATTTGATAACTTATATGGAACGGCTCATCAAGAACTTATTTACGTTAGACTTGAACACAACCATATTGTAGTCAGCCGGAAAGCAGGAAAATGAAAGACAATTCCACAGGCGTGCAGTTCTAAGAAAGAAGCTTTGTTCATGGAATCTACGTTTAGGTTTAGGCACAGATAAAGAGTGGGGGGAATTATTGATAGTGTGTATAGCTAGACGAGTGTTTCTTGTGAAAGTTTGGCAAGGGGGGACCATAGATTGAAGCTCAGTTGAACACCTTCCATGAAAATAACGATACATTAGAGACAAACTCGCAACATCTCTTCTGTTAGATAGAGGTTGCAAGGAAGAGAAAGGGACATCTCCTACGAGGCTACAAAGTCTATTTTGAACTCTATCAAGGCAGGACAAGTCCTTTCTAGCAGCTCCTGCCCAGATGTGGCAACAGTATTCCATCCTTGGACGTACCTGGCTCTTATATAGATAGAGAATAACATCAGCAGTGAGATATTTACCGGATCGATAGAAAGATCCCACCATTTTTCCAGCGGCCTTGGCAACAGATTTGATGTACATGTTCCATTTAAGATCAGGAGTAAAGGTCAAGCCCAGAAGCTTGTCAAAACTTGAGGCCTCCTGAAGACGAGAGCCATTCATTTCAATTGATGCCAGATGTGGATCAGAATGTTGATGATGTAAAGAGAGAAGCTTGGTTTTAGATGCATTAAAAGTAACCAGCCACTCCTTTCCCCATTGTACTACGTGCTCAAGATCAGAAGAAAGAGAATTAGAGAGAACTTGGTCGTTTACTGTCTTAGATGTGCTACCATAAATGGTAGTGTCGTCAGCATAAATGTCTACAAATGATGTAAGGATGTGATTTGGAAGATCATTAATGTAGATCAGGAAAAGAGTTGGGCCCAGGATGGACCCCTGAGGGACACCGGCATTAATACTGTGAGCTTCTGATTTTTGCCCCTCAACTACTACTCTTAAGAACCTATCAGAAAGAAATGATTTAATAATTGAGAAGACATTTCCAGCTATACCATAGCTAGAGATCTTATGAAGTAAACCTTTATGCCATACCCTATCAATGAACATTTTGATTTGTAACTACTATTCACTTCTTTACCTAAGCACGTGTTGAATTATGGACATTTTCATTACTAAAAAATTACTTTTACATTCGTTTTCTCCAGTTTTTCTTTTATCAAACTTTACTTATGTTTCAGGTATCACTTACTACTTGGTAACCCTTCTATTATTTCAATGCTTCGTTTTATTTTCATTTTATTATGCATGTCTGTTCCATATCTGTCCTTCCTTTTCTTCCTTCGCTAAAACATAGCATTTATACCCAAAATCATATTGAATGTTGTTGTGGTTCTTGGCTGAACACAAAGACGCTTCAAGATGGCCTCTACCAAGTCATGGACCACATCACACCCCCAATATACGTGACACATGTTACACCACCTTCAAACACTTGTTTTTTTTTTTTTTAATAAATCCTATTTGCTATGCTGCTTGCTAACCATTGTCCATTCTTTTCTGTTTGTTATGAGTTAAATTAAACAATTGCATGATCCTGACGGACACGACCACCATTTATATTATAATAACTAAGGACAAAGCAATTATTTTCCTTTTATAATCTAACCATCTGTGACACAAAAATAATGAGATACCTGCACGAAATATAAGAAAAGAAAACGAGCTTGATATTTCAGCAGTGTAGCGATAGAATGACACTTAAAAAGATAATACAAGCAACAATATATATATATATATATATATATATATATATATAAGAACAAGTAGTTAATAAAACATGTTAAAAAAAAAAAACTTTGAAACAGAGTTAAAAACATATTTAATTTTTAAAAGGAAGCACAAAATAAGTGGATAGTCCTTAATCCGCAGAGTTTCGAAGAAATACTTTCCTTCTCATCAGAGGGTAGGATTTAGCAAAATGAAGGATCGGATTTTTCTTGCAAAAGTATTTGATGAAACTACAAGTAAGTCATAGATCTTACTTGGTAACAAATAGTGAAACAGAGGGAATATGGTGAAGAAAAAGGTGATTTCACGTGAATAGATAGTCTGGTGATGGGTAAAATATCCAATAACGGTAAAATCCAAAAGTCAAAATCTAAAAAAGTTGGTTAAATTTCCATTTCCACAAGTAAAATCTAAGGGAATCGCATAATTGGAAGATGGTCCAAAGTAATCCAAAAGGCAGAAATCTGTGGAATAATTCACAAATGGGGGCAAGGAAAAGATGTGCTTAGAAAAAAGAATTTAAATCAACTGTTGGGAGAATGAGTAAAGAAGAAGAAGAAGAAGAAGAAGAAGAAGAAGAAGAAGAAGAAGAAGAAGAAGAAGAAATATTGAATGGAGATTGAGTTAATATTAGAATAGAAAAGCTAATGTCAAAATGACCCAGACAAAATGACATTGAAAAGGCGACAAAATTTAAAGCAGAAAAGGGATCAACTGAAATATACAAGTTATTACTATATATATATATATGTCAGAATAATGAGACAAATTAGATCTTGAAGTTTCAAGTCTAACAAAATATTTTTGGGAGGTAATATTTTGAATGTTACTTTTCACTGCCTTCGTTCAGGATTGAATTCAGCAGCTTTGGGTAACTGTAAACTTTGATACAACGTCTAGGGCCACTCGGCCATATGTCCTAGTTACATCTTATTATTTCCTGTAATAGAATCGTTTCAATTGTAATATTTAGAAATATTATTTAAAATTTATTTATTTAGTGTATTATTAATTCAATTTATATTTGATTTAATTTATTTTTAGTTATTAATAAAACAGTTGCGTTTAAAACAGGAAGCCCCATATTAAACTATGAGAGCTATTCCCCTTACACTAATACTTTCGAGGGAATAACTCTCATAATTTAATTGTTTGAAATCCTGAAGTAATTTTTTGTTAAAAATCTGAGTTATTAACCGTTTGCTGTAATAGATCTGTTTTTACTTAGAAATATTCTTTAAAGCTGATTTATTATTTTTATTTTTTTATTTTATTATTTTGCATTTAAAACCAAAGATAATTTTTTTAATTTATTTTCAACTATTTTAATTTTTAAGAAACTTTTCTTTCTTTTTTTTTTGTTGTGATCCGTTTCTTTCTGTTTTAAAACGATTTGTTTAGTAATTTTCTTTTAATTAAGAAATTTAGGGTTTTCTTTCTTTAGAAGCAAAAACAACTTTGCTAATGTACTTTATAAGTTTTTTTTAAAACATTTTTTACAAAAAGTGATTAACAAACTTCAAACTTTTTATAAAAAGTGATTAAACAAATATAAACGATTTCATAAATTGATAAATTTATAACTTCTACGATAAATAAATCATTTTATATTTCAAACGCCGCTGCCCAGGGGTGGTATGGGTATAGAGAAAAATAATTTTCAATACTGTCCTCATTTACTTGCATCCCCAGAATTGGTTACTGTAAGTAAAATCCATCTTTCCAAAAGAGAATACTCTGGATTGGGACAACAATTTAAAGTACCCTAGTCTAGAGGGATTTCTCATTTACCGGCCGAGAATAAAACAGCAGAAGTGTAGTATCGGAACAGATACTACACTTTTTAAGATATGGTCAGTTTACAATTAAGTTTTAAGTATTGAATGTGTTCGATAAAATTTAAGCAATGAGTTCAAATTTACTTCCATGAAAAATTTACTATATAATATCATGAAGTAACCTTCATCTTTGATAAAAATGTGTTTGTGATACTAAACAAATGTTCATCCTTGTGTTTCTTTGTAATTGTTTCAATTTTTATGTGCAACAATATCAGTGTCAACTTTGATATAACCTATTTGCTTTTAAGTTCATGGTTGGATTTCAGTCACTTCAAGAGGTAATTAAAAAATTTTAAACACGCTCGGCAGTTGCTCTTACAACATCCACTTACCGGAAGTGTGCCCATGGAGCAGGTACTCGAGTGTACAGCAAAGTTCCACGCGGTGTGTGGGTATCTTTACTAGTATATATATATATATATATATATATATATATATATATATATATAGCAAAGTTCCACGCGGTGTGTGGGTATCTTTGCTAGTATATATATATATATGCGTAGATCATCGTATAACGATTTGATCACTGTCTGTCTGAAGTAATGAACATTTAAATTAAAATGTTTAAAATTCAACGCTATTTCACACGGTTAATAGTAGCCGAATGGATACGGCCTCCGCTAATCGAGCCAGAGATGTCTCGTGTCGCGGGGTTCGAATCGTTCGACTGGTAGTAATCGTGACACCTTGCACTGAAGAATCCCGAAAGGATGAAACACTAGTGTCTGTAGGTATTTAATTATTATAGTAAAAAAATAATTATGACAGCCCCTTTAAGAAATTCGTTTCTTATCGTTGAGCACTTTCCATTGAATTAAAAGTCGGTCAATTTAGCTCTTATGCGTAGATCATCATATAACGATTTGATCACTGTCTGTTTGACGTAATGAACATTTAAATTAAAATGTTTAAAATTCAACGCTATTTCACACGGTTAATAGTAGCCGAATGGATACGGCCTCCGCTAATCGAACCAGAGATGTCTCGTGTCGCGGGGTTCGAATCGTTCGACTGGTAGTAATCGTGACACCCTGCACTGAAGAATCCCGAAAGGATGAAACACTAGTGTCTGTAGGTATTTAATTATTATAGTAAAAAAATAATTATATATATATATATATATATATATATATATATATATATATATACATATATATATATATATATATATATATAGCTCAAGGACAGTCTATATTGATGGCAAAGGATATGTGTAATCATGCTGTACATTCAAGTCATACAAGTGTGAATAAACAACCCTATTGTGAAAGAACAAAAAAACTCATATAATGTATAATATAAAATGAATGTAGAATGTAACCTGTTTTATAGGAGCGCTGAGGAGTGCCTCACCGAAAAATAAAATACAAAACTAATCTGTTGGTGAATTTGGGAGAATTTGAGAATTTTGTTCCATAGCATTTAAGTCGATATATATATATATATATATATATATATATACTCTTCAGAATAAAATTATCTAACAATCAGGTGGTATAGAAATCTGTGATTATAAGATTTACAAGATATTATTGGCAGTAATATTCTATAAGTACTATCCCCCCTAAATAAGAATTGCTCGATATAAAAGATAGAGCAAATAAATCAAATTTTAGTCATTCAATGAATTTAAAAAATTATGACGTGAAATGAAAGATTTTTATTATTCTATATAAGACAAAGAATACATTTGAAATATTATAACTCACTAAAGATGCCTTGTGCCCGGCCTTAAATTTCTGACCACAACTCCCCATTTATTAATTGTTTCTCCCAAAACTGGGCAAATGGCGTTGCTAGCATGCTATGAATATCCAATTATATCCAATTATAACCATTTATAACCAATTATATCCAATTATAACCAATTATAACCAATTATATCGAATTATAACCAATTATATCCAATTATATCCAATAGATAATTTGCCTCCAAGACGACTGGCTGTGTCTGTTTTGCATGATAAACATTATCTCAAATTCTTATACTCCTAAACTCTACTCAAAACTCTGTAAATCCTAATGTGTATTTATACTGTATTATGTTAGTTATAATCATCTCTCCTGCAAACTAACCAATTGTTCTTCTTCCCAAGCTGCTATAAAATCACATATATTGCACGTACCTTTGGAGTGGGGTGTAGCTTTCGGTCCTTAACTTTAGCAGACTGACCTTTTAAAAATCGATACACACTAAACATAGATTTCTATTGCTAAGGCATGCATTAGCGTATATAATATCCTCTAACTTAGCTATAAAATAGATACTTATTAGCCATAGATTTGTACTTAGTTTTAAAGTGATCTGAAAATCACCCCTTCTCAAGTGCATGATATCATAAAAAACCTAGACACCTCAAAAACATGTGGATCCAATCTCATCCTGGCTTTGCTATTGAAAAAATGTTCCACTGAGATTGCTCCAGTCCTCTCCAAACTTTACTACAAATTCCTTTATGAATCTTGCTTTCCTGACTGCTGGAAAACTGCTTCTGTGATACCAGTTTACAAGAATTCCGGTGAAAAAACTGACCCATTAAATTATAGCCCCATTAGCCTCCTCCCGCTTTTTGCCAACATATTTGAGTCCATAATTAACAAAGTTCTAGTCCATCACCTTACAGCTGCTAAACTTTTGACCAACCAACAATATGGATTTAAGCAAACCCGTTCTACAGCAGATATCCTAACTGTAATCTCTGAACATATATACCATACACTGGACAAAGCAGGGGAGGATAGAGTGGTAGCCCTATATATATCTAAGGCTTTTGACAGGGTATGTCATGACGGTATTCTCAGAAAAATCAGATCATACAGCATCATTGGACGAATACTTAACATAATTAAATCCTTCTTAAATAATAGAAGAATCCAAGTTGTTCTAGACGGTCATACATCTAAACAATATGATATTATGTGGGAGTATCTCAGGGGTCTATCCTTGGACTTTTATTATTCCTAATATTCATAAATGGCCTCCCTGATAAAATTGTCTCTGAGATGGGTATAATTGCTGATGAAACCACACTCTATGACAGGCATGAGGTGAAAACAAATGAACACATATCTAAGGAAATGGCAGAAACACAACAGAATATACCTCCAATCTGTAGTGGAATAGGGAAAAAATGAATGGTCACATTTAATGCTGCCAAGACTAAGCTTGTTTCCTTCAATAATTACAAGAAACCTTCTTAGCCACAAATAGCTATGGCTAAAGATACATTAACTAAAAGCACTTCTTTCAAACTCCTCGGCTTAACGTTCATAGGGAACATGAGTTGGAACAGATATATTGAGAGCATTTCCAGGGCCGAAAGGGGTGAAAGTGGAATAAAAAAATAATTTTTTTTTTTTTTTGCAAATTTTCCAAACTCTTTACTAGTGAAAGCAGTAGTGTTGTCGGTCAGTATTTCCATTGGTAGGCCTCGCTTAACTGTTGGATTACAGTGGTCGCATCTGTCCAATGCAGTGGCCGCCATATTGCAAATTTAGAGATGCCACAGTCGATGATAATTAGAAAATTCTTACCATTGTGGTGGATTATTTCCATCTCTAATCTGCTCTAGTTGTTTTTTACACTGAGTTTTCCTTTTTCTCCAGCAAACAGGTGCCGGACCTATTGATTGACAGGTTTTGCAGGCTTTCACAAGGGATTTAGCAGTCTCTTTGGACACTTGCGAGTCAACCGACCTATATAAATATAAAAGTCGTTTCACACCTGGATGTCCACTTTGATAATGGATGTCGATCACCTGGTCCTCATTCATTCATTGCGCAACTCCCAAGCACCAGCTTCCTTGAGTAGATCCATCCACCTGAATGGTACTCTCTGAGATTATCTGCATGATTCTGGCAGGACTTAATGAGTTTTACATCAATGGTCAATCCATATTCTTTTACCAGCGATTGCAGGATCCCTAACCGTCATCTGATGAGCATCTCATCAGCTGCTCTCGTGTTCACATAAGTTTTTCCAGTTAGTGTCAGAAATCCACCAATACATGCACACCAAATCAGTGACCAAATGTAACAATGTCACTCCTATACACTGTAATTCCTTTACTGTCCATAAACCAGTCTCTTCCAATTCATTTTGAACTCAAAATTGCGTAATTAAAGGAATATTTCTGCAGAAATATATATACATGTATACATAACCAAGAAACGGGTGGATTAGAGGCCACGTGAACTTTTGGCTAATAAACACAGCACATTGTATGGGTGTGTAAATAATAAAGAATCTAACTGGCTAACTAGCAAACCCAGTACCATAGGAACATATAAAAACACAAAGCAACATCGATTTTATGCCATAATCTGATAAATCCTCATGAGGATAAAATACAGAAAATTCTGTGTAGCTGAATTGGCACATATATTTTCAAACTTTACTATATATATATATATATATATATATATATATATATATATATATATATATATATATATATATATATATATATATATACTCGGGGTTTTTTTATATTCAAAAGTAATGGACTAGTGAATTCAACGAGGTTGTTAGATAGTGCTCAATAAAAAGAGCTGATAATACTTGTTTATTGTTATATAAACATGCTCACATCCCGCTGCTACAAACAGCCACTTGTTTCAATTAAACAACAGATATCATCAGGCAGCGACTTGACTATTCAAATGTTCAATGAATAATTGAATTATTCTGTTGTTTAATTGAAACAAGTGGCTGTTTGTAGCAGCGGGATGTGAGCATGTTTATATAACAATAAACAAGTATATATATATATATATATATATATATATATATATATATATATATATATATATATATATATATGTATGTATGTATACACTAGCAGGATCTGTTTCTCTGCGTTTCCCGAGGCAATAAAAAAAAATATTAATAAATATTTTTTTCTGAATACTTCATCACAAAAAGCAAATTGTAATATGATTATCATCGTATGTGAGTCACATAGGCTGCTGAAAAATTTAAACAGAGAAATGTATTTTCTTAATAATTTGAATGTGGAAGGAAATGACTGGTTTGTTAGGTAAATTCTAGAAAAATAACTGAAAATAAGTTATTAACGGAATTGTTGTACCATAAAATAACTGAAAATAAGTTATTAACGGAATTGTTGTACCATAAAATAACTGAAAATAAGTTATTAACGGAATTGTTGTACCATAACACCTGAAAATATGAAAAACAGATGAATATGTTTCCAAAAGGAATCTATTCTTACCAGTGACAATATTTTGTTGGTCAGTTGACGAAAAAGGATTTTTTAAATTTTAAATTTAATTTCATTTAATTTTAATTATAACTATATATATATATATATTTTGTATTTTGTGTACAGAAAGTTGTTAGTTGAGACAGGTCATTGGTACCGTCGGTTTCAAGCCCGATAATAAGGCCCGTTTAAGGTATCCTTATCGAGCTCTCTTCAGCCAATATTCGTCTCTTAAAAATATAAGTACGCTCTTAAAATTTGGATTTTCCTTTTAATTGAGCACTCTGCTGGAATTCTTTTTCCAAAAAAACTAATCATATATATATATATATATTAATAATATATATATTAATTATTAACTATATATATATAGTGGTGGTTGTATGAAGTAAAGAAGATGTTAGAATTAATAGAAGTTGTTATTTATCAATGCGTTCTAAAATAGTGCATCTGTTGGGGACTTGCATAAATCCCCTGAATAAAAAAGAAATAAAACTAATATAACATAAACTTTTGTTTATTTTTCATTAAAAAAAAAGAAATTACTTTTTAGTGTGTGCCAAGGTGGCAATCGGTATGAAAGAAGGAAGGAAGGAAGGAAGAAGGTGAAGACTTGAGAGCGTAAGAGAAAAAGTCCGACTTTGTGTTGTGGTGAAGTGAGAGAAAGAGAGAGTCAAGCAACGTTCTTTAACGTGCAAGAAAAGCTATCATTTCAGCTTCTGAATTTCACTCGGCGAGCATTGCTGTTGGTGTTAGTTATCCCTTTCTCTGACAAGAGAAATTCTCCGTGCCTTTTATATTTCTTTAGTGGCTCCCAGATGCTTGCAAAAATAAGTTTTTAAATCGAACCCTGATTAGTCAAAAATTCATATTTTTGACAAAAAAACATGTTTTCAGCTATGTCAGCCATTTCTCAAGCGTCCTGCTTTTTGACCCAAGAGGTTTGGTGTGGGTAAATGTTGTAATTCCCGGGTAAATTAATTTATAATTTTTAATGTGTGTGTGTGTGTGTGTGTGTGTGTGTGTGTGTGTGTGTGTGTGTGTGTGTGTGTGTGTGTGTGTGTGTGTGTGTGTGTGTGTGTGTGTGTTAGAAAATAAAATAAGAAACAGCACAAATACTCTCCCCAGATTGGAAAAAATATGGAAGATATATATATATATATATTTTTTAAATATGTGATATATTCTGTAAAAATTTTTGGCTTGTGTTCTCTTCTGCCGGTTTTTGTAGTAGGTGTAACGTTTGTATTTCGTTTTTTAGCTTCTTCATGTTCTGGTCCTGAATAATTTGGGCAAAGTGGCTTTTTAACTGCATCGTTCCTGATAAAAATCTATTTGCAAGTGTGAAGATCATTTCTTTGTTTGATGTAAAATTGAGATGTTGTAGGTGAAATGTCTGCCGTTGGATTGAGGTAGAGTCAATGCTAATCTGAAAACTACCTATGCAGGTGTGCTCTGTAAATCTTCTTTCTTATTGCACGGAGAATTAATGGTAAATTGTCTATCCAGTCCATATTGTTTAAATGCATAGCCAAGGAAGCTTTCAATTGTCTATGAAAGCTTTCCACCATCCCATTTGCATAAGGGTGATAGGCAGTTGTCTTAATGTGATTCGTTGCTAACAATTGATTAAATTCGGCAAAAAGAGTTAATTAGAACTGTAATTACTGAAGGTACTCCAAAAATTGCTATCCAATGCTGCAGTATAACTCTGGCTATTGTTGTGGCTGAAGTGTCTTTGACTGCTATGATTGTAAGCCATATGCTAAATCTATCAACTGTAGTGAAGATGTGTGTATGTCCTTTTGAGGTGAATAAAGGTCCTGCTAAGTTGATGTGAACATTGGTGAATCTAGCGTCAGGTGTGCTAAAAGTGCCAAGTGGTGATTCTGTGTGTCTGTGAATTTTATTCTTTTGGCAAGGTATACAAGTTTTAGTCCAATTGTGAATGTCCATGTTCATCTTGGGCCAAACAAAGCATTCTGCTATTAATTTCACAGTTGCTCTTTTTCCTGGATGAGATAAATTATGAAAATGCTGAAAAACTTGTCCCCTGATGCTAGATGGTATATACCGGTGTGGATGTGTTTTTGATAAATCGCAATAAAATTTTGTTGTACCAAATGGTATGTTGTATAGCTGGAAAGGTTTCATCTTTTTCCAGCTCTTGTGTGATTAAATCCATATTAAATAGGCAATTGTAACTCAAGATAGTTCATCTGCTATAATGTTCTCTTGTCCTGATATCTGTGGAGAACTAAGCTATATAAATTCCTTCCTTTCAGCAAGTGTTTAAAATGCTTAATTGCAAAGTAAATTGCTAGTTCTCTTGAAAAAGTACTGCATTTTAGCAGAAAAAAATGATATAGGAGTCGTTGTGTTGCTGACCAGTTGGTCTATAACTGTTCCTACAACTATATCTGATGCATCTGTTGTAAGTGTAAGTTTTGTGTCCTTACTGTCTTTTACGTAATTCAATTAATTGGCCAAAGCGGTTTTACCTTGTTTGAAGGCTTCTAACTTTAACTGTTCGTTTTTTGTTTTGCTTTTTAATAGGCATGTCAATGGTGTAAGCATTGTAGAACAGTTAGGTAAGAATCGTCTGTAGTAGTTAATTACACCTATGAATCGGCGTACTTGTCTGACAGATGTAGGTTGTGGTAAATTTAAAATAGCACTTACTTGCTCAGGTAGTAGAGATATTCCATCCTTGTCAATCAAGTGTCTAAGGAAATTAACCTCTGATTGGCCAAAATTGAATTTCACAATGTTTATTTTTATATCGTAATGTGACAGTCTTTGAAAGGTTTGCTCTAAGTGTTGTCAGTGCTCATCAAAGTTTCTGCTGGCAATTAGAACATCATCCACATATGCAAATATGAATGGCAGACCTCTAAAAGCTTCATCTATACAAACTCATAAAATCCAAAGCTTCATCTATTAGCCTTGGAAAGGTTTGGCAGGCGTTCCTAAGCCCAAAAGGCATCCATACAAACTCATAAAATCCAAATGGTGTGGTCAGTGCAGTTTTATGAATGCCTTCTTCTGCCACTGGAACTTGGTAGTACGCTTTTACGAGATTCAATTTAGAAAATAAGGTGGCGCTTTGAATAGCGAAATCGTGGATATGTGGGATAGAATATCTATTCGGAACTGTTTTTGCATTTAATCTTCTAAAATCACCACAAGCGCGCCATGATGTAGCGTCTGACTTTTGCACCATGTGGAGAAGGAAAGACCAAGCACTTTTCAAGGGTCGGATGATCCCCTGCTGTAACATGTTGAAACTCGTCTTTTGCAATCTTGTATTTATCTGGTTGCAATCGTCTGGGGACAGCGTAGACAGGTTGTCCTGTTGTTTTGATGTAGTGCTTGGCATTATGCTTTATGTGTTTATAAATGGCATTATGCTTTATGGTGTATGTGTTTATAAATGCTTGGCATTATGCTTTATGGTGTATGTGTTTATAAATGCTCGGCATTATGCTTTATGGTGTCTGTGTTTATAAATGGTCGGGTGAGTTGTGGATATTTCCGTAGTAGCGGGTGAATGTACATGTCCTTGGGTAAGGCAGAGCTGATTCCAGTTGATTGGTATCTCAACGTGATTCTTCTTACCAAAATCTTGGTTTGATTGTCTGTTAATGTGTGATTAGTCATGTCCCTGAATCTGACTAAAAAATCTGCTCCCAATATTGGTGTTTTTACACTGGCTATGGTAAAATTCCACAAAAAATTCCATCGCATGCCGAGATTTATATTCAAAGATTTCTCTCCGCAAGTTGGTATTTTTGTACCATTGGCTGCTTGTAGCTCGTAAGACTGTGGCGTAGTCTCTGGATTCTGTGTTAGTGGCATCACATTTATTTCAGCTCTAGTGTTTATTAAAAACTTATATCCATGAATTTGGTCGCAGATATAAAATAGATGACCTTTTATCAAAACTCAAGCAACAGTCGTCGTCTCTACTGTCTGGAATTTCCGTTTCCCTGTTTCATGTTGTTAAAAGAACATGGATGTATACAACATCTCAGCTCTGTACCAAGCTGTGATAATAACAATAATTGTTTGTTTTATCATGATTGTCACTTCGGTCTCTGCTAAAACTTCATTTTCTATAGGCAGGTTGGTTATTTTAGGAGTAGTGACGGTCTGCCTGTAGTAAGTCTTGTAGTTGTTTTCATAGTTTTTCTACAGTAGACTTGAGTTCGTTTAGTTCCTCATCTCTTGTTTGTGCTGGTTGCAGTTGAATGTTACCTTGCAGCTTCAAAGACTTTCATGGATCCGGTCTGCTATGTCAGCTAGTTTTTCAGTTTTCCTCTCCTCCGTCATAGGTGCGAAGATTTGTGTAGTTATAGCAGGTAATTTGTCCACCCACAAGTTCAGCATAATTTTGTTGTCACCTAGCAAGGTTTGCATGTGGCATAGTAGTTGCAATGGGGTATGGTCTCCTAATTCAACCTGAGTGAAAAGGTTGTGCAGCATTGTTTCATTAGAAACCCTGGTCTGCTTTAAAAACACTTCCTTGACCCTTTCATTTGAGTTGTCCTCTGGAACATTTTCTAGCAAATCTGTTACTTCCTCGACGACGTCCACTGGCAGTTTCTCTACCAAGTAACAATATTGTGTTTTCGGGGGGGGGGGGTGATTCATTTCACATCGAATAATGTCTGGATTTAAACAAACCAGAACTTAATACTAGTCGGGTTGAAAGGTGGGATGTTCAACGATATTGTGGCTAAGGGTGTTTCCGAAGGTTGCGATTCCATCTTCTTTTTCGGTTGTTTTTCCTTCTTTTTTTTTTTTTTTTTTTTCTTTTTGGTAGTGTTCACAGTCTGGTCACCAATTTGTAGGCAAACATTGGGGTTACCAATTGTTGTGGGCTTGCATAAATCCCCTGAAACAAATAAATAAAAAGAAATACACTACCAAATAATGTAAAAAAAACTTTTGCTTATTTTTCGTTAAAAGAAAAGAAATTACTTTTTAGTGTGCGTCAAGGTGGCAGTCGGTATAAAAGAAGGAAGGGAGGAAGAAGGTGAAGACTTGAGAGCGTGAGATAAAAAGTCTGACTATGTGTTGTGGCGAAGTGAGAGAAAGAGAGAGTAAAAAAAAACATGCTTTCAGCTACTTCGGCCATTTCTCAAGCGTCCTGCTTTTTGACCCAAGAGATTTGGTGTGGGTAAATGGTGTAATTCTCGCACAAATGAATCTGTAAAATTTTAATGTGTATGTGTGTGTGTGTGTGTGTGTGTGTGAAATTTTTAATGTGTGTGTGTGTGTGAAATTTTTAATGTGTGTGTGTGTGCATGTGTGAAATTTTTAATGCGCGTGTGTGTGAAATTTTTAATGTGCGTGTGTGCGCGTGTGTGTGTGTGTGTGTGTGAAATTTTTAATGTGCGTGTGTGTGTGTGAAATTTTTAATGTGTGTGTGTATTAGAAAAATTAATTATGCTCTTTTTTCACACCCTTTTCCTCCTTCGCGGTACGAGCCTACGTGCTTCTTCTTTTTTTTTTTTTTTTTGCTCAACACACACCTCCAAATAGCTGGGCAACGCCAGGCACCCAGGCTAATCTAATATATAAAAGGCAAAATGGGCACGAGCGTCTGTGTGTCTTTTTGTGGTCTAATTTGCTTCCATGGGGAAGTAAATAAATATTACGACAGAAAGCGGGAAGCTTAATTGACCCTCAGCCAAATTTAAAAGCAACGTTCATTTCTGCACATGTGTGGCAGTGGCAATTCCTATGATTCTTAAGTTAATTACCAACTCATTGAATTCTTTGGCTTAATGGTTAGCGAGGAATACTAATTACCCACCTCTGTCTCTATCTTTTTTTATTTTAACCATGTGGAAGTCATTCTTAACATCGCTTCGTCCTTGTGCTAATATTTTCCACCCGGGCAACGCTAGGTATTCCCCACTAGTATAACAATAAATGCGAAATCTGCATTAATCAAAATATATTTAAGCGTATTTTACGATCGCGCAATGCAGAGCGGCTTGCTAGTTACTAATAAGTCGTCATTTTGCGTCAAATGTGAAATGAACAATGTGTCAGTATAATGCTCGGTTTTGATTGGCCTCTGCGCACTTTTGCTTGAATGAGTGTCTGTCAAGTTTGGAAAAATTGTATTTAATGTTATTATTAATGATTAATTGGTTTTAGTTATTTCATTGAATAAATTGGAAGTGTAATTTATCAGTTAATTTGATAGATCTTTAAACAAAGTTCACCTTTAGTTTTATTGGTATTTATTTGCTTCCCCCACGAAAGAAAAATGTGACACAAGGTCGTTTTTAATGTGAAGGAAAACAGTTCCCCAAAAAGGGGCACTCTGGAAAGTGGCAAAAATAAAAATTTCCTTAGTATAGAAGGATTTCCCTACATTGACTAAGGACAAATTAACTTAAGTGTGGCACCAGAACAATTACTACACTTTTAGCTTTAAAATAAATAATACATCGAGGCATTAGAAACTCCGACAAAACCCAAAAGAGAAAACAAAAATAAATAAATAAATAAATAAATAAATATACAACAAAACAAGTATACCTATTTACAATGCCTCCCCACGGGACAGAGTTAGACACCAGAGTCGTTTTTTAACGTGGAGAAAAGGTACAAGAATAAAAATTGTCTCAATCGTGAAGGATTTCTCCTCCACTGAAAGAGAACGAGAAATGGAAGTGCTGCAATGCATCTGAAGAACAGATACTACACTTTGATCTTGGCCAAAAGGCCAAGTAGTCAAAGGGTATTTATTTGCTCCCCCACCGAGCAAATTAGGCACAAGGCCGTTTTTTTTAATGTGGAGAGAGGGGGGGGAGGGAAAAGGGGACCAGCTCCCGAGAGGTGGGAAATGGGAGCTGGATAGTAACTGTTGGTCTGTAGGGTGATCCCTATATTGACTAAGGTCTGATATGTGGGGCTACCCCACCATATGGTCTTTGCTTGCAGTATCTGCCGGAACAGATACTACACTAAGCTAGATTACGTATTAAAGTATAATTTTTTTTATTTGTTTTTTGCTACCACTCGCTATTTGGGGAATAAGTGTGGGCTTATCAGCATGAAACCAGTACTACAAGTAAATCATTATCATAAGACTTTTAACTAAAGAAACCAACATTTATCTTTTAATGTGGGCAGTTTTTTGCATACTACATTCTTAACGTCAATTTGTGGGCATGGGGGGAGGGCGTATCATCAACCATTACCCTTATGAATGTAATTGTGGTTTAAAATGCAACCAAAGGCAAAATAAGTTGTTCTTTGTAATTAAGCACATAGTACAAACCTGTCTGGGTGTCGTCTGTAGAGTTCCGTGTACACATAAAGAATGGGCACCTTTCCTATTTATATGCTTGCGATAGTGTCACCTAATATGCAAATGAGATGCTTCCAGTTGACTATAAAAAGCCTGATTTTTCAGTGACGGGTTGATTTTGGGCTTGGGTGTCATAGTAGCAAGTGTTGTCAGCAGTGCGCCCCGTGTTCTAGAGTTGAGTTTTGATAGTTAAGTAGAGTGTTGAGATTTGAAGTTGAGCTTTGACAGTAGAGCATCAAGATTTCGGTCTCTCTCTCCCTCTCTCTCTCTCTCTCTCTCTCTCTCTCTCTCTTTGTCAATCAACAAGAAAAAAAATAGTAATGTTTCATCCAATGCCAGTAAGCACAAGTGAAACGTGAACAAATTCCACAGAATCTTTCCCGTTTTTTCTTATGGTTGGAAATAAGTTCAATTGCGAATGGTTGTATGTGTTCATACGATACGAGTCAGCATGGAATCCAGATTGGATTGCAATCTAAAGAATAATAAACGCAGTCTGTAAGCCAATCCAATCGCAGGAAGGTTATGCATCAAGGAGCAGTCAGTGTTTGCTAAATGAAACAGTGATGGCGGTCTGTAAAGCAAGGGTAATGTGGAAATTAAATAATTACGGTGGTGTGAACCCTAAGAAATATTTTGTAGTGGTGTTAACTGGGGTAGGAAGAAAGAGTGTTTCTCCTGGAACTTTTTTAGGAAATAATTAAGAAGAATGAAGGCAGTAAATAATAGTTGGAAAACATGCATCAGATATACGTAGACATGGATCATGGCAGTTTGGGATTAATCTGAGAACCTGTAGCGAGCTACTACTAT
This sequence comes from Euprymna scolopes, assembly GCF_053919585.1. NCBI lineage: Eukaryota > Metazoa > Mollusca > Cephalopoda > Sepiida > Sepiolidae > Euprymna > Euprymna scolopes. Next base: position 11,552,650 of record NC_136500.1, read on the forward strand.
GATGTTATGCTGTATTCTCACCTTAGTTCTCTCTTTCTCCCTACTCTTTTCTCTTTTCCTTCCTTTCTTCTTATACGCCATCAGAGGTTCCAGCCAATGAAAAGCGAGAACTGTGTACGTGGGACATTCAAGTGAAGGAAACGTTCTTACTTCAACGACGACTAGAGACAGCATCACACGCCACTCCTTAGCTCCCGTAAGGTAGCGAAAAGGAAACATTGAACATTAAACAAAGACTCTACAAAATGCACTGTCTCTTCTTTGTAACCCGAATTTCGAGAGAGAGAGAGAGAGAGAGAGAGAGAGAGACAGACAGACAGACAGACAGACAGACAGACAGAGACAGAGACAGATATATAAAAACCACTTAATTCATTGCAAAGTCGCGTTACACATCCTCATTATTATTTGGAGACGATGTCTTCTTTAATCAGCATTCTTTTCAATTTCAGTGCTCCAGTTCTCTCTGGTATCGGAGGCGCCCCGAAGTGGGGGCCTACCGAAATGGTGACACTAATTAATACCCCTTGTTAATGCATGGTAATATACCATAAACCCAGTGTTTTATTACAGACGAGAATAATTGTTTCCATTTTATAATTACAGAGAAAAGAAGAATAAAAAGATATATATATATATATATTACATAGGAATCACCACTTATCAAGGCCCAGAGACCACTCGAGGATAAGGGTTAAGAGTGTACAGTAGACAATTGGACAATATAGTAATCGTTAGTAATGGAAATTCGGTAATTTTGTTAACTTAAGTGGGACGGCTCAGCAAGAACTTGTTTACATTGGACTTGAAGACAATCAGATTGTAGTCAGCTGGAAAGTAGGAAAACGGAAGACAGTTCCACAGGCGTGCACTTTTAAGAAAGAAGCTTTGTTCATGGAATCTACATTTAGGTTTAGGCACAGATAAAGAGTGGGGGGGGGAATTATTGAGAGAGAGAGAGAGAGAGAGAGAGAAAGAGAGATTGTTGAATAGCATGGAGTGTTTCTGCTTAATCATTTTTTTTTTTTTTTTGTAATTTCTCCATTTTTCGTATGGTCATTCTAATATCTCGCCCGAATTTGTGTAAGAAAGTTCCATAGTCTTTTTTGTCCATCTGTCTTCTTTTTTTTTTGCAAGTACTTTCAACTGATTTTCTTAGGTCGTCTTCAGGCAGTTTTTGATTACTGTTTCGTTTAAAATCTGTATGCTTTTATATGATTCAATTACAATTACATTGAAATTACTGAAAATAATGAAGCGTCTTGTGTGTAAAAAAATGTTTTTAACATGCTAAGAACGTGGCTAAAACAAATGTACAATGGTTTTAAAGTGTGATTTAGAAAATGGTAAATACGCAATATATATATATATATATATATATATATATATATATATAAAGGCCCTGCCGTTAGAATACGCCAACTGCCCCCCTGCAGAGGGTAAAAGTCCCTCAATGGGGGTCCTGGATATGACCTTAAACTATATCCAGTGGTGAGGCCCCAGCTTGTGGGCTTTGGGGAGTGTGGAGCCATCCTTTAATTACCATTGCTCCCAGGTCTACTCTGACCCAGAGTGGTAGTACCTGTTAGGGTCCCAACTATGGGTCAAATAGAAACCGACGTGAAAACAACAAATATATTCTATTAAAAAAATTTTTCTTCTGAATCTTTGAATTCGGCATTAAATAACCCGAAAAGAGTTGATATGCCGTAAAACAAAAACAACCAACCAACCAAAATATATAAAAAAAAAAATTTGTCGGTTTTTACCTTTTAAATTCAAATGAATATATCATTGCTCAAACAAAAATTGGTCGGAATAAGCACCATCAAAATCAACACACGTTTGGACAACATAAAACAAGTGTCTTTATGCCAGTAATGTAAAAATTTGTGTTCTGGTGGCGAATAAGTCGCTGAAGGCGTTTTTGATATCACTTAGGTTTTTGAAGAATTTTTCTCACTGAAAAGTATTGAGATGCTTGAAAAAGTGGTAGTCGGTAGGTGAGAGATCTGGCGAGTACGGTGGATGAGGCAGATTTTTTCTAAATCACACTTTAAAACCATTGTACATTTATTTCCTAAACTACCATGATCCATGTCGTTCAACTTCTGCAGGGTCGACTTAGCAATGTACCGTCAGCCATTGTCATGGAGAAGAATTGGGCCTTTTCTGTTGACTAATGCTGGCTGTTGTTGCCAAAGTTTCTGAAGCACTTCATCCATTTGTTGACAGTATTTTTCTGCCATAATAGTTTCACTTGCATTCAAAAAGCTGTAATTGACAAGACTGGTCGCAGACCACGAAACAGTAGCATGACCTCCTTTTGGTGCAACTTTGGCTTCGGGAAGTGTTGTGGAGATTCGTCAGCGTTTCACCACTAAGCAAACAGTCCTATAAATACCACTGGTTTCAGAGACTAGAGGGAGACATTCATACCATGTTAAACTGCATGCTACGAACACGTTCCTCTCATACCACTTTAGTGGCTCCTGTATTCTTTATGTTAAATACATATTATATTTATACACTTTACACTACTTGTGGTTTCTTTATATAAACTGTTTTTGACTCCTAGTGGGGGGGGTATGAGACCAATGAATTCGTCAATCGTTTTTATAACCACCGGCTGTGCTAACTAACCAATGAAAACCTTCCAAAGTTACTATAAAAATTGTCGAAATTTGGATTCAATCAGTTTGCCGTTAACTACATCGCACACCACATTTGATTCTTGACCGCCATCTTGGTTACTGCCAATTGCATTCAGGATCTGATCTGAACTACGCCACCATCTTTATTCAACATAATGTCTCAAAACTTAACAGGTTATGGGCCCAGCCATCGTCTTTTCTTTGACGGATCAGAATCTAAATTCAAATTGTGGCAGGTAAAATTTCTGGGATATCCAAAGGATTCGAAAACTACACAAAGTGATACAATCTCCAACAGAGAATCCTAACGACCCCGAATTTCTCAAAAAGAATGTGACTGTTTTTGCAGAACTGATTCAATGCTTAGACGATAGAAGTCTGTTTCTGATTATAAGAGGCACCTTGGATGACGGACGAAAAGCATTGAACATATTAAGAGAACATTATTTATCAAAAGGGAAACTGAAAATTATATCACGATATACAGAACTAACGTCTTTGAAACGTAATGAGAATGAAACTATTACCGACTATGTTATAAGGGCAGAAACAACCGTCAATGCCTTAAAACTCTCAGATGAAATAATAAGTGATAGCTTGTTGATATCAATGACCCTCAAGGGACTTCCAGCCGATTTTAAACCATTTACAACTGTTATAACGCAAAAAGACAAACCCATAAATTTCAGTGAATTTAAAGTGGTATTGCGCAGTTACGAAGAGACTAATCGTATGCTCATGGACAGTAATAACTCCAGTAATATTATGAAGTTCAAAAATGCTTCTCGAAAGCAGACACCACCAAATTACGCACCTCACCAATTTTGATTCAAACTTTAATCCTCAAAGTCATTTTGTCGAACTTGCCGACGGTAATCAAATAAATGATATAGGCTTGAAAAGAGGCGATGCTAAAATATCCCTAAAAAATGATAAAGGTGAAATCTGTAACTGTTTTCTAAAAAATGCTCTGTTCATACTTACATTTAAACAAGACATATTTTCCGTGCAGGATGCAATTAAACAAGGCGCAAATATAAAGTTTGGCCAAAACAAGTCAAAATTGTTATACCCCAATGGAACTGTATTTGACATTAAAGAAAATGGCCGACTACTCGTATATTTAAAAAGTATGGTTTCCTCAAAAACTGCCTGTCACGACTTGGAAACCTGGCATAAAATTCTAGGACACTGCGATACAGCTGATATTAAAAAATTACCAAATGTATTCGAAGGCATGAAAATAATACCTTCAGACGATCTCCCAAATTGTGATGTGTGTGCACAGGGGAAAATGACAAAAGATATAAGCAGAACACCAGACAAAAAAGCTACGAAAATTCTCTCACTTGTGCATTGTGACTTAGCAGGTTCGATCAGCCCAATGGGGAGAAATAATCTAAGGTACTTTTTGAACTTTATTGAAGATTTTTCCGGCTTAATTATAGTTTATTTTCTAAAAAACAAATCCGACACTATCCTCGCCACTAAGAAATATTTAGCTGATATTGCCCCGTACGGCTCAGTAAAATGTATTCGCTCAGACAATGGGACTGAATTTACTAGTAAAGACTTTGAACTTCTATTAATTAACCACCGTATTAAACAAGAGAAATTTGCACCGTATTCCTCCTTCCAAAATAGTACCGCTGAAAGGGCATATATGAAGTGTTTTGTGGTGTAGAACCCAAAATGAACTGAATGCATATATTTTGTTCAGATTGTTTTGCATTTATAGAAAATACCAGTAAACTAAATATTAAAAGCTAAAAAAGTATTTTCGTACGTTATGATAAAAACAGTCCAGCATATTTAATCTACTTTCCAGCTCAAAATGCCATAAAAAGGGTTAGATGTGTAAAATTCAATGATACATTAAATTTTAAAAATGGCGATCCAGTGGATGAAAAATGTGAAATATTACCTAGCATCTTAATTGATCACAATGAAAATATTAATAACGACGACAATTACAGTAGAACTATTGACGAAAATATTAACCAGACACGTCGATACCCAATAAGGGAGCGAAAAAGCCCAGACTTCTTAAAAATTGAAAAGATATAAGACTACGCAGTGGATTACTGTTACTTGTTGGACAGCATGCCGGAAAGTTATAATGAGGTGATTAATTCAGAAAATCACCAAGAATGGGAACAAGCTATGATATCCAAATTGAAAGCTTTATCTGAAAATAATACATACGGAATAGTGAAAAAACAAACAGATAAGAATATAATTTCTTCACGCTGGGTATTTTCCAAAAAAAATCACAGCTTCTGACAGTGAAACTTTTAAAGCAAGATTTGTTGCAAAAGGTTTGTCACAAATTTCTGGAGTGGAATATTTTGCAACATTTTCATCAACGACAAATTTAACGACAATTAGAATTTTATTACAACTTGCCACTCAATACAATTTAAAAATACATCAAATGGATGTAAAAAATGCTTATTTAAATGCTCCGATTGACTGTGAAATCTATATTAACCCTCAAGAGGGATTTAAAATGAAAAATAAAAATTGCGTGTGGAAACTGAATAAACAAAGTGCATACAATTGGAATTTAACACTCCATAATTATTTAATAGAACAGGAATTCAAGCAATGTCCCGTTGATGCGTGCATGTATACCAAAAATGTAGGTAATAAATTGTTGATTTTGTTTTTTGGGGTTGACGATATATTACTCGCCTCAAACTGTGACAATACTTTAAAAGATGTTAAAAATGAATTAAATAAAAAATTTAAAATGGCCAATTTTAGACGACTGTCATGGTTCCTCGGTATAAAATTTACCTGTGAAAATAAAACTATAACTATGAACCAATCATGATACATTGAAAAAATTCTGCTCAAGTTTGGAATGCAAGATTTCAAACAGCATAACAATCCCATCGAAATGGACATAAATAAAAATATAGAGACCGAAACAAAATCCATAGATAATTGATTATACAGAGAAATGGTTGGAAGCCTTATCTATTTGATGACCACAACTAGGCCTGACATATGTTACACCGTAACAAAGCTATCTCAAAACTTATCGATTAAGAACCTTATTCATGCAAAACAAATCCTTCATTATCTAAAAGGAACCAAGGAACAATATTTAATATTTAAAAAGTCTACATATCCTCTAAATTTAGAAGGATTTTCAGATTCAGATTGGGGTAATTCTGAGGATAGAAAAAGTATAACGGGGTATTGTTTCAGACTGTTATGGCGGTTACCATAGATTTTAACAACGTTTGAAAAAGGGCCACCATTTTGGTCGGTCCCCTTTTTGGGGCACTTCCGAAATTAGAGAGAGAACAAGAGTGCTGAAAAAGAGCGGTTGTGGAAAAGAAAACATCGGGTCATAATTAAGTGCGACGAGTCTTTAGGATTGATGATGTTTTATAAAGGTTTCCAAGATATAGGGGGTACAAAGAGGATGGTACATTTTCTTTGATAAAAGTTTTTACCCAGGGAAACTGGTCAGTCACATGTTGATACTTCTATCGTTCCCACATGTCTGAGACAGATTTCTTCTTTGTATCTCCCTCCAAGACAGTCCTCTATTCCGATTGGCTGAAACGTCTGGTGACGTTGAGAGAAGAAAGGAAGGGAAAAGTAGAAGAGTAGGGAGAAAAAGAGAAATAAAGGAAGCATACCATAGCAGCATCATAGTAGTAGTTCACTACACTGTCAAAGACTGGACCTATGATCTCTTGGAAAACTAAAAAGCAACAAATTGTTGCACTTTCTACTTGTGAAGCAGAATATGTGTCCCTTACCCATTCCGCGCAGGAGGCAAGTTTTCTGAACACCCTTCTAAAATCCATTTTAAACCCTGATCTAAGTAAAAAACCTTTATTAATTCATTGTGACAATCAGAACAGTATCTTATTAGCAAATAATTCTATGATCCATCAAAGGTCGAAGCATATTGATATCAGATATCATTTTATAAGGGATGAAATAAGTAAAAATCTATTACTCTTACTTATGTGATGTCTGAGCATAATATAGCCGACATTTTCACTAAACTTATAAAAAGAATAAAATTAAAACATTTTATAACCGAACTTTTTAGAATCTCAAAAAGAGAAGCATGAACAGTGAAAATCACAACAACAAAAAATTTGTAAATTATCCCGGGCACGACGTTAAACTGCAACCATTTCTATCTTACTAATCAAATTAACCAACTAATACCTAACATAATGTTTCCAGTTTTTGTTAAAAAAAGAAAAAAAAGTCACTTGTTAAAATCTTTTCTTTGTAAATTTCCTTTTTGTCAAATAATTCTTTTTTGTATCTTTTTTTTTTTGCAAACATTTGTTAAAAGAAATGTATATTTGTGAATTTTTCTGCATATGTTTATATGTATTTGAAAAGTATTCTATTTGTATGTTTACATATATTTGAAAAATGTTTATTTTTATATGTATAAAAAAAACCTCAATGTGATTTACAAAAGAAAAATGGCTTCTTTTTGCACACATTATACCAATATATTAACAATTCCTTTTGCCCAATGAGAATAAAGACAAATTCACCCAAAACAAAAACAAAAAACAAAAACAAAAGACAATTATTTTATTGGTTTATTTTTATTTGTTCATTTATTTGTTTATTTTATTTTTATTTATTTATTTATTTTATTTTATTTTTCTCTAGTCAAATAAAAATTGAATCTGGAAGGATTTTTCCATTATATCAAAACTCAGCTCCTCCATTAGAAGACAGTTCTTCCAGTATACCAAATGTGACGAATGTCCACCGGAGAGAGTCTATTAGACCAGATGTCTCACTGGAGGTTCATTCAACTATGGACCAATTGGAGTATCGATCAACAGTGACTAGGTAGTTGATACCTTTGTAGTGCATACTGAAAGGGGTAGGTTGGAGAGATAAGTGGTGTCGGTGGTGAGCTGGGTTGGGAGGGCTCCATCTGGTTGCAGTAATTGCAGTTGATTTGGATAGCCATGACAGCGAGGGTGATCGATCATCTCAGGCCAGAAGATGGATACTTATGTTTTCAACATCATAGATGAGATGCCTGGGTGTGCAGAGTGGAGTGCATCAAGGATGTCCTGTCTCAGAGTAGGAGGAATGACAATACTCTGTTTGTATACAACAACACCGTCAACCGCGTGAAGGTCCTTGCAAAACTGGTGGTACTCACGCAAGGACACAGACAACGCACTACGGGATTCTGGCATCTCAGATTTGATAATCTCAATAAACTCCATCATATTTTCATCACTGTTGGTGGCAACCCAAATTTTTACCTATGTGATCGACTATCAAGAAGGCTAACATGCTTGCCAACGACTATCAAGAAGGCTAATATGCTTGCCAGTCAGTTTGCCTTCAACTCCACACTGGACCCTGCCAACCACCCCCTCCCTGACTTTCCTTTGCGGACAGACGCCACTCTAGACGATCTGAAAATCACCTCTGCTCAAGTACATGCTATCATAAGAAATCTTGACATTGCAAAAGCATGTGGACTTGATCTAGCTGTGCTATTAAAAAAGTGCTCCGCCGAAGTAGCTCCAGTTCTCTCCCAACTTTACAACAAATGCCTTAATGAATCTTGCTTTCTTGCCTGCTGAAAAACTGCTTCTGTAGTAACAGCTTACAAGAATTCTGGCGAAAGAACTGACCCAGGAAATTATCGCCCCATTAGCCTCCTCCCACTTTTTGCCAAAATATTTGAGTCCATAATTAACCAAGCTCTAGTCCATCACCTTACACATGCTAAACTTATGACTGACCAACAATATGGATTTAGACAAGCCCGTTCCACAGCAGACATCCTAACAGTAATCTCAGAACGTATATACCATTCACTGGACAAAGCGGGGGGAGGGTAGAGCGGTAGCTCTAGATATATCTAAGGCTTTTGACAGGGTATGGCATGAAGGTCTTCTCAGGAAAATCAGATCATATGGTATCACTGGAAGAATACATGACATAATTTAATCCTTCTTAGAGAAAAATCCAGGTTGTCCTCGACGGTCGTACATCTAAACAATACGATATAAATGCGGGAGTGCCTCAGGGGTCTATCCCAGGACCTCTGTTATTCCTAATATTCATAATTGACCTCCCTGACAAAATTGCCTGTGAGATGGGTATATATGCTGATGACACCACACTCTATAACAGACACGACAGGAAAACAAATGAACACATATCTATAGAAATGGCAGAAGCAGTAGCGGAAGACCTCCGATCTGTAGTGGAATGGGAACATAAATGGTTGGTCACATTCAATGTTGCCAAGACTAAACTGGTTTCCTTCAATAATTACAAGAAACCTTCTCTACCACCAATAGCAATGGCCAATGACTCTTTATCTGAAAGTACATCCTTTAAACTCTTCGACCTAACGCTCTCAGGAAACATGTTGGAACAATTACATCGAGAATATCGCCAGGCGGCTGTGAAGAATGTAGATTCTCTCTACCGTGCTAGAAAGATACTAACACCCGAAAGTATCCCATACCTCTATAAGGCCACCATTCGCTCATGTATGGAGTATTGTTGTCATATTTGGGCTGATGCATCTACCACTAGTATCTCGCTCCTAGACAAGGTTCAAAAGAGAGTCGCCAATCTGATAGGTCCTGAACTGTCATCTAAACTTCAGTCCTTGTCCAATCGACGAAATGTAGCATCCCTCTGCCTGTTCTACAAGTACTTTAATGGTGAATGCTCTGACGAACTGCGAGCACTGACAAACCCGACAAGCAGCTAAATCCCACCCCTTCACAGTAGAGATCCCTAGATGTAAGAGAGCCTTCTACTCCAGTAGTTTCTTCCCCAGGACAGCTAGATTTTGGAATTCCCTTCCGGGTTCCTGCTTCCCCAATTGTACTGACATGCAGAAGTTCAAGTGCAATGTGAACCGACATCTTGCTGCCCAACTCCCTACAGAGTACCCCTGATGCCTATGTCCCTGATAGTAGCCCCCTACAACAAAGTGGCAATATGCCTTGTTTGGGGTGAAAATGTAATAAAAAAAAAAAAAAAGTTGATGGATGATAGAGCACAGTTCTGGAGAGACTTGTTGTGTCGTATGAAGGAGAGGATGGTGTGGCTGAAGTCAGAGAATGGTGGTAAGGCAGATGGGCTTGGACTTGTCAAAAATATGGATGCTCTCCTTAATCTCACTGAGTATAATTGCCTTGGACTCTAGATGGGCATTCTATGCAAATAGCATTTCCAGCTTCAAGAGCTGGCAAAATAGTTGCATTCTGCCTGCCAAGCTGAATGCATAAGACACCTGGTTTACCAGACCAAACCATGAGCACATGTCCATGATTATTTTACATGCTGGGAAGTTCAAGATAGCTTGCATGTATTTCTTACATGGTTAAATGCTGTTAAGTGTGATCTCAAATCCAACAAAGTTCACTATGTGCTGAGCGAAGACAAACTTTTCAGGGTTGAGGATAATGCCATTTCTGCCACAAATGTTCAGCCATTGGCATGCTTGGAAGAAGCTGTTTTTGATGTTGTCCGACCACAGGAATGCGTCATCAACACACTTCGTCTTGCGTGGCACATCAGCAACAATTTCATCAAAATGCTGTGGGGTACATCGCATCTACACACAGCATTTTGTCGATGGGACAAGGACTGAAGTTTAGATGACAGTTCAGGACCTATCAGATTGGCGACTCTCTTTTGAACCTTGTCTAGGAGCGAGAGACTAGTGGTAGATGCACCAGCCCAAACATCTACACACATACATCGATATCAGTATCTTCTCCAAGAGGTAATGAAAATTGTGTTTATCTTCATTGTGGATTGGAATGCTGTGATAATCGTTCCAGGTATCGAACACCATCTTTTTTATACTATGGGGCACAGACCTGGCTTGATGGAATAGTGATTGGGCGTGGTGAGTCTCTCTTGCTGCATGAGTGTTGAGAGGTTGGAAGTCAACAGTATGACAAGGTTTTACATTCTTTTTTGCACAGATGAATATTCTATAGCACTATATTACTGAATCACCAATTGCCACTGGTTCAATAACTCGTAGTGCAATGGGACAGGGACAGGTGTGTGGTGGGTCATGGATGTAGCATCAGAGTCAACCATTAGCTTCATGGGTGGGCCCTCCATAAGGGGCAGGGCTGGTGCTTGCATGTGTTAAATATACTCACGCTATATAAATTGTGCAAATACTCCTCCAGTTTCCTGCAATTTTCTTCAGTTGTGGGGTAGGGAAGACTTGGAAGGAACTGGTGGTGGCAGTGTGCATTTGGGACAGTTGCAGCCAACATCATTGGAGCTCTCGGCATGCAAGTTTCCTGCAGTAGTGTCTGTAGGGCTGACAGCATAATTTCTTTTGTATGTCACCTCACCGATTGTGGGAAAGTTCTTGGTAATCAGGTCAAGTGCAACACAAGCTTCCATGCTAATAAAGAATTTGTCCGCATTGTAAGTAACATACCCTAGCTGACATGTTTCTACCCTGTTGCTTTCAAGGTCTTTCCCAGATAGTCGGAGAACTGTTGTGCCAAGGATATTGATACCTTTATTGTTGGCAGCATGCATCCACATGTTGACAGGAATGAGGTCATGCTTTCTCAACCCCAATCTATGAATTACCTTGATATTGGCCAGGCAACTTTGACAAGCAGTATCAGCTATGGCAGCAACAACAGGCGTTCTAGGCTGAAATATGAGGGTTGGGCCAAAGCCGAGTTGTTCATGGTCCTCATGAGTGACTTTTGTCATGACAATAAATGGTTGTGATTGTAGGGTTTGTTTGGTCCACATGTAAGACAGCTGGTTGTAGAGATGGTGGTCCAGGGTCAATTTATGTGTGCTGTGGTGTCCAATATAGCTGGATGCCACACGCAGGGTATCAAAAACGGCTGCTTCATGTTTGGCACATGATTTTGGCAATGTATTTGGTTGTTGTTTCTTATTTTTGTTGTGGTACAGACTTCCGTAGTGATTTTCATGATCACATTCTTTGCATACATGACCATAGGCAGGACATTCTTTTTTTCAGACACTTATGAAAGACTTTTTGCCATGCCCAGTCTTTCCACAGTAATGGCATGTTTCAGAGCTGTCTGTCGTATTAGTGTTATGGGTAGCTGCACTTTTCCGTTGCCAGTAAGTGCTGGCAACAGCTGCAGCACCATGAGAATCATAAAGTCACTGGGCATTTTCCGGCTCATGTCTTGGTTTTTGTCAGTAAATGAGCAATCTGCAGTGTGAGTCAGATCTTTGTGTAGGGATTCATCGTAGCATTCAAGTAGTTGCACGATGAGGTCCTTTCCTGTGATTTTGATGGCAGTAACAGTCTCTCCATCTAGTGATGAAGTAGGACCAGTCTTTACTTGAACCAGCTTCACTTTCTCAACTCTTATAGCAACTGTGCTGGTGGTAGCAGCTGTGCTGTGAATGGTCGTGTGTGTCATAAGGAGTGCTGCAACCACAACGGCATCCAAGTTGGGCGTTTTATATTCATAGTTCGTAATAGGGCATTGTACTACAGGCATTTTGCGATTGGTCTACTGATGAATGCAAAGGTGGTTGTCAGATGGTTCTGTACTTAGGATCAAGCCAAGTCAATCTTTATCATAGATAAGTATTGTAGCGGACTAGGGTATATTATATATATCCCCAGTAGCACAAAACAGGAACAATGAATTGAATTGAGAAAGAAAAGAACAACACGTTAAATTGAAATAAACGAACTAGAATTTATTTCATGAAGAAATGAATAAAAGAAAGGGTACATCACGTGTTTAGTTTGGCATGTGTCTCTCGCTGTTAGCTGGTGAGAGGGAAAGTCTATTGTTGTAGAAAGAGAGGATGAGAAAGTCAATCCAGGCCGTGGAGAGAGAAAACGTGTAAGGTGTAAACGTACTGTCTGTTGATTTGGGCCCCACACATAGAAGCAGGGGATGTGAAGCACGAGCGTGCCCCAAAGGAAGCGGTAGGTCCGTCGACAGGTCAGGTCGGGAGCCGGATCAAAAAGAAATAGCTCAGGTCTCTTGCTTTCATCGTTGTTTCCAGTGTCCTTCGAGCACGTGCGGATTTCACTTAAAGGGAAATGACGTTGCCCATGTGTGCGTACATGTACGCATATGTGTGCATATGTGTGTGTACGTTAGCGTATGTGTGTATGCACATGAATATGAGTGTATGTATGTGAATGTGAATATATGTACATGTGTGTGCGTGCACACGTATGTTTGTGTGCGCATATGTGTATGACAAGAAAAGTGGCTTGAAATGTGAACGTGTGTGTTTGTGTGTGACAAGAAAAGGCTTGCACAATACTCCCCTTCCCAGAAAAAATATGCAGTGTATGCGTCCTGTTTTTGATGTTGGTGTGGTTGTTTCAAAAACGGAGTGTGTTCATGAAAAAGGTATTTACTTACGCGTGGAAAAGGTGTTTACTCTTTTTTTAGGGCTGGCATTTGTTTGTTTTTTTTGTGCTGACATGTGCAACGAGTTGCTTAGATAGTGAAGTGAATTGGAAGGAAAATTTTTGTTTATGTTGACGTGGGTGTGCAGTTCTAGGAGTCTTCGCAAGTGAGTCTGCGGGAGTATGTGTACATTGCCTGTACGGGCGCTTGTTGCGCATTCGTTCATGTTGAACGATGGGTGCGCATGTGCCGGCTGTCAACGAAACTTCCAGCTATGAGTTTATCAATGTGCGTGGTGAATCTCAACTCATATTGTTGATTCAACTGCTTCCTATGTGTTGATAGGGATGTCCTGTAATTGTTTCTTTGTTGTTGCATCTGCTGTGCAGGAGAGAATGTGTATAGGCCTATGTGATTTTGCTCTTTGCGTTTGTTGCAGGGTAATGTCAGGAAACTGTGAAAAATGTTTGTCAAGCTTGAATTTTTTAAAATTCGGTATGAAGTCGACAGGTCCATGTTTATTTTTCTTTGCCGAGTCTGACGAGGGGTTTTGTCATTGTTGTTCATCCGCTGCTGGAGAAATTCTCTTTTTCCTTGCCGTCCGTATACCTAACATTGCTTGTGTTTAGTTAAATAACGGGGTGATGTGCTGGTTGTCTGAAGAGGAAAAGAGTTCTGGAAAAACAAGGTCTGTTAGTGCAAAGAGGAAAAAGAGGGTTCAATGCCATTATTGCTTGTTGAGATTCTTGTCGGTAGTAGTTCACTTGTTGTTTTTCTTTGTTGAAAAGTTTGTCTTTTGTTTATTAAATAAAACGCGCATCTCGCTCAAAACAATTCATTTAAAAAAAGTAGGATCACCATGCATGTTCATTTCACGTCAGTCAGTCGCCAGTTTGTAGCAGACTAGGGTATATTATAAGGTGTAAACGTACTGTCTGTTGGTTTGGGCCCAATACATAGTAGCAGGGGACGTGGAGCACAAGCACCCCCCGAAGGAAGCGATAGGTCCATCGACAGTTCAGGTCGGGAGCCGGATCGAAAAGAAATAGCTTAGGTCTCTTGCTTTCATCGTTGTTTCCGGTGTCTTTCGCGCATGTGCAGATTTCACTTAAAGGGAAGTGACGTCACCAATGTGTGCGTACGTGTGCGCATATGTATGCGTATGTGTGTGTACATTAGCGTGTGTGTGTACGCACATGAATGTGAGTGCATGTACGTGAATATATGTACGTGTCTGTGTGCGTCAGCGTGTATGTTTGTGTGCGCGTATGTGTATGACAAGAAAAGTGGCTTGAAATATGAACGCGTGTGTTTGTGTGCGACAAGAAAAAGCTTGCTCAGTATATTTTGATACCATTTCAGGATGACATCACAAATGATGAAGATCTGAAATACACAGATTGGTAGAACTAAGTAAACGGAATAGTTATAGTTGTAATGATATCGCCTTTCGTTTCAGCTATTTTTATATGGACCCTTTCATCTCGGTTTCCTGATCCAACTTTTGTATGCACTCACGCATGCGCATAGCAATCGATTAATAAAGCGGACGCTATTATTCAGTTCCTTTCTTACAACCAAACACACGTGTTCCTGTCTTATTATTACACATACATGCTTAACACAGCATTACATGGTGGCAAGCGGTATTATCAACCAACATACAATCTTATAACGTCACAGACAGTAGAAACAAAACAAAAAAAAAACGATTATTTTTAATTTCTCGCACGCTGAACGAATTTTTTTTTTCTAATTTCTAACCTCCCAATTGTCTGTACCTTTTTTCATCACACTTTCTTATCATCATGGCCACAATTTCATTACAAGTCCCTAGTTTTGATTGGGGCTCGACATGTATCGCCGAATCATTCAAACTATTCCGACAACGAATGGAACTTTACTTCACCGTCAAAGCGACAAAACACGAGGATAAAATCCCTCTAATACTTCTCGCGACCGGCGAAGAAGGTTTACGCCGGTATAATAGTTTGTAGACTGGAACTCGGAAAATACCAGCAGAGACCAAATGAAACAACAGACATCTTCATCAACAGATGTCGACTGTTGGCAAAGAAATGTGATTTCAGTGCCGACGAATTAAACGAACGCCTCGTTGAGTTATTAATTGCCAGCACACCAATATTCGAACTGCAAAAGGAACTGTTAAACAAACCGAAGGGTTACAGAATCAAGGAAGCCGTTAGATTAGCCCGTTTACATGAGGCTTCAGCAGTTTATGTCAACCAGCTCCACCAGTTACAGGAATCACCACAGATAGCCGCAATAAGCTGTGGTACATACCAGTGGCAAGGGATTGACCGAAAACATGGCCAAACCTGCAAAAATTGTGGATGCAGTCACCGTTTTGGCAAAGAACACTGCGCTGCCAAAAATGATATATGCCACACATGTGGCAAAACAGGTCACTGGGCTACAGTTTGCATCTCAGGGAAGCACAAAACCAAGAGACAACAAGGAAGGCCCTGGCATAACAGTCATAACCAACAATGGGAGTTTGGCAAGAAAATAAACAGCGTTGCCAAACACGACGACCAAGCCATGACTGACACAGGCACGGCAATGGAGAACCTCACCTTTAGTTCCATCACAACCAACAGCGGAAAGCCAGCAAACATGGAAGATCCGCGAAATGAGGCATTTGTTGATCTAAGCTTCATGATAAAGGACCACCCAGGCACTCATACCTTCAAGCTGAAAGTAGATACAGGGGCACAAGCAAATACATTGCCTATCCGCATATTCCGCAACATGTACCCTAGCAGTATAGACGAAGCTGGAAACCCAATGCCCAGATCACTCACCTCAACACAATGTATGTTAACAGCCTACAACAATACTAGGATAAACTGTTATGGCACCACAACTTTTAGGTGCAAGTATAAAAACTCCCCATGGCTGGATACCCAATTCTATGTGGTTGATGTACCAGGAGCAGCCATATTGGGCATGCCAACATCTGTGGCTCTTGGGGTAGTGACAATGAACTGTGCCATCTCAGCCCAACACCAACCCATCAATAGTGTAGCTGACCTAATGCACGTATACCCTAAGAGATTTGACCGTATTGGTGAATTTCAGAACACCCACAAGCTTGTCAACCCCAATGTACCATGCCACATAGACCCACCGAGAAGGACACCTATAGCCATGCGCGAAAAAATCAAATCGGAACTCGACAAGATGGAATCGCAAGGAGTCATTCGCCGCATCAATGAATCTACAAACTGGGTAAGCTCTCTCACTTATGTCATCAAACGTGACAACACAATTAGGATTTGCTTAGACCCACGAGCACTAAACAAAGCTCTCCTACAGCCATACCACCAAATTCCAACAGTCGAGAAGCTCAACCACCGATTTGCAGGAGCAAAATTCTTCTCAAAGTTGGACGCTAAGTCTGGGTACTGGTCTATAAAGCTCGACCCTGAAAGTCAGCCACTAACAACTTTCCAAACACCATTTGGAAGATATTGTTTTGAATGACTGCCATTCGGTTTGTGTGTCAGTCAGGACATCTACCAACTCGAGATGGACAGAATACTCGAGAAGTGCACTGGTGCTTGTGGTATAGCTGACGATATCACCATATATGGCTCGACAGAGCAGGAACATGACGAAAACCAAAGACGTTTCATGGAGGTCGCTACCGAAGAAGGCCTTACCTTGAACTTGGAGAAGTGCAAGATCAAATGCCGTGAAATATCTTTTTTTGGAAACCTGTACACACACACCGGACTAAAACCAGACCCGGCGAAGGTATGTGACCTACAGAAAATACCTGAACCACATAAAAAGACGGAACTACAACAATTCTTGGGTATGATGACATACCTGTCTCGTTTTGTCAAGGACTTCAGTTCCAAGACAGCAATGTTGCCTGGCCTATTACGCAAGGACTCTGTTTTCCACTGGGAACCACACCATCAGGAAACTTTCAAAAAGATAAAAAGTGAAGTATCTGAAACGTCCCTGCTCCACTATTTTGACCCTAGAAAACCGATAATGCACTGTGATGCGAGTTTATATGGAATCGGTGCAGCTCTGCTACAACCAGATGAGGATGGCAATATATCGCCGGTCACACGATGCCTCACACAGACAGAACAGAGATACGCATGTATCGAACGTGAGCTACTGGCTATCGTATTTGGTACACAGAGGTTCCACACATACCTCTATGGCCACCATTTCCAAGTCGTCACTGACCACAAACCCCTCACTATGATCATCGACAAACTGCTCACCTCAGCCCCGGCACGTCTGCAAAGAATGCTAATAAAACTCCAAGGATACAACTTCAGGCTCACATATAACAAGGGATCTGACAACCTCTTGGCTGATGGATTATCGCGCCTACCACCACCTTGTAATGCGGACCCTATCGAACTTGATGTCCGGGTTGATACAGTTCGTTTTTCCACTAATTACATTGAACAACTAAGACAGTGTATGACAGCGGATCCTCTGCTTAACCAGCTGAGAGAGACCATCATCACGGGATGGCCAGAGACAATCAAGCAGCTACCCACTGACATTAGAGTGTTCTGGGGCCTAAGAGATCAGCTCTCAATTGATGATGGTCTTATCCTCAAAGGACAACAAATCGTCATCCCCCAGACACTACAAAAAGACATATTAGAACAACTACATGCTGCTCATTTAGGACAAGAGAAAACAAAACTCCTTGCCAAGGACACTGTTCCTTGGGTAAACATAAACAAAGACATTGAACAGTTCACAAAGTCATGCAGTATCTGTCAACAGCATCAGCCCTCCCAAATGCAAGAGCTGCTAATGCAACATGACATCCCAACAAAGCCATGGGACGTAGTTGGCACAGACCTGTTTGATCTCCACAGAAGTCAATGGTTGATCATAGCTGACTATTACTTAAAGTATCCTATAGTCAAACGCCTACCTGATCATTCACCAAGCAGTGTCATAGTGAACATCACACGCCAAATCTTCTCAGAGTTTGGCATACCATCAAAGATAGTCAGCGATAACGGACCACACTTTTCAAGTCATCTCTACCGCGAATTCGCCAAAGAATGGGGCTTCCATCATGAGACCACGTCACCTCGGAGACCACAAGGGAATGGCTTCATAGAACGTCAAATAAGGACTATCAAGAATATTCTCAAGAAAGTCAAACAGTCAGGAACAACTCCTGAGATCGCACTGCTGCACTGGCGCTGCACCCCAATTTCAAGTGTAATACCAAGTCCTGCACAACTACTCATGGGTAGACGAATCCAATCTCCACTGATCACCAAAATCAGAAACGACAACCATGATCAGGATCAGATATACAGCGCATTCCAACAACGCCAGCAGAACCAAAAGAGGTATTTTGACCGACATGCACTTAAGGAGGATTTACCACCCCTATACCATGATCAACGGGTAAGGGTACAGAATCCTGTGTCTGGAAACTGGGACCCAGTGACTGTATTATCCCAGGTAGATGGTCACCGCTCCTATCTCCTGGAGAATGTCAATGGGCATGTGCTGCGAAGAAACCGACAACACATAAGAGGTATTCCAGTGATGCCTACCCCACAAATGTCGCAAGACCTCCCCAACACAGCTCCACAAAAATGTGCGACGTCTGTGGATCCACTTGTGTGTGCATCCCCAAACATATCAAATGACACTCAAAAATGTACCCGTAGTGGTAGGGTGGTACGACCACCATCAAAAATGAACTTGTGATGAGCAAACACTCATAACCTCCCAGCAAGCATCTCATGGGGCAGAATAATCCCCTGCTTCGCTGCAGCTGTTCAGGCAGTCTACCCTGAACCAGTCTCTCCATTTTCTTTGTTTTGTTTTACATGCATAAGTCATCTTTGTTTTCAGAGAAAGGGAGATGTAATGATATCGCCTTTCGTTTCAGCTATTTTTATATGGACCCTTTCATCTCGGTTTCCTGATCCAACTTTTGTATGCACTCACGCATGCGCATAGCAATCGATCAATAAAGCGGGCGCCATTATTCAGTTCCTTTCTTACAACCAAACACACGTGTTCCTGTCTTATTATTACACATACATGCTTAACACGGCATGACAATAGTCACATAACATAACAAGTATAGTTACGGTACATATTTCTCTTGTTGCGGACCAGGATATAATAATACCCTAACTCGCCACAAGAAAATAATGAAACGAATGGAATTGAAGGAAACAAAAACTCAATTGATGGATAAGATAAACGTGTCATTTATTTACTGTTGAAAGAATGTTTTAAGTATAGCACGTGTTCACGTCCGCGCGGGTGTAACCATCGTTTGTAGAGGACTGGTATTGTAGAAGGAAAAAGGAAATGTGTTTTCATCTCACGTTCGGGTCACTATCGTTTGTTCGTGCGTGGGAAAAGAAGTGAGTAATGTAATAGAACGAGAAATGGCAGTCCATCGTGTAGACAAAGAAAAGGATAGAGGGTTGACGTCAGTTAGCAGTCAGCTACGCGAAGGTGTTTTCAGGGACCAGTAGTAGATAGAGATAGAAAGAGTGAGAAGTGTACGTACTGTCTGTTAGCTTTTTGTCCCACATAGTAGCAAGTGGTGTGAAGTATGCGCCTCCCTTTTGGGAGGCGGCGGTTCGTCGAACCTCTCAGCCCGAGAGCTGGTCCTAAAAGGAAGAAGCCGCTTGTTGCTCTTTCTTTTATAGGTGTTTCCGCTGGTCTTTTGCGCATGTGTGGATTTCCTTTGAAAGGGGAAGTGACGTTGTTCTTGTGTGCGTACGTGTGAGTACATGTGTGTACGTTAGCGTGTGTGTATATACACGTGAATGTGAGTGTATGTACGCGAATGTGAATATATGTACGTGTGTGGACGTGGGCGCGTATATTTGTGTGCGCGTATGTATGCGACAAGTAATATAGCGTGAAATGTGAACGTGTTTTTGTATGAGACTAGAAAAGGCTCGCGCACTCTACTTAGTGTAAAATAAAGAGTGTTTATATGCGATTTAAACTCTGATCCTTCCTCTTTAATATAGAGTAAAAATTACGATAAATTAATTTCATTTTATTTGTTTTTACTTGTATTTTTTGTTATGGGTGTCGAAAATTAGTGTCATACCTATATATTGTCCTTATTTACTTGCCTCCTCACAATGATAAAGTTAGATACAAGGTCAGGTTTTTACGTAGAGAATATATCTAACACCTACAAAAAGGAGAACTCTGGATTGAGACAAAAAATGAAAATCGTGCCATCTAGAAAGTTTTCTCCCCTACTGAACGAGGACAGAAAAGATACTACACTTCGATCCAAGTTCGAAGATTGATCAAATTTCAATCTATTTTCATATTTTTACAACTTTAATTTAAATCAAATCGCTGTCTTCGAAAATGTAAATCTGTTCCGGAATAAGTTTTCATGGGAGACGAATATATTTTGTCACCGCCGTGCAAAGCGGAAGTGCAAATTGTCGGCGTTAACAAGTGTCTTTTTATTTAGATCTCCTTCAAATCTTCTTACAGGTGAGTTTGTTGAAAAAAAAAAAAGAAAAGAAAAAAACTACGAATAATTTTCAGAAATATTAAATATACTCCGTGTATGTATTTACGAACAACACCACAAAAATACGCGTTATTTTTTAATGCATTTCATGAAATATGATAACATTTTGATTTTTTTATATCGCGCACATACCACCTTTTTTTTTTTTTCAATTATTGCGATAAGAAACTTTTTTCATTCTATTTTTCTTTATAGTCACTGTCATCAACAAATTGTGTTAGCTTAATTCTAGATTTGACATAATTCATACACTTCAAAAACTTGTATATGCTTTTTTAAGATTGTTTTTGTTTTCCGTCGTAGCGAGAATATATGGCGGTTTGTTCAATTCTGTTTGTTTTCAATATTTTTTATTATTATTTCCTTTTGACATTCTTTTCACTTAGAAACAAATGATCCGTTATTTGCCATTTATTTCTATTTCAAACTCATAAGTCCTTTTTTTAATTGTCCAGACAATTCTACATAAGCATTTTTTTTTTTTTTTAATTTCTTTATCATTATTTTTATTTCTGGAGTCATGTGATGGTACGCCCCTTTTTTTTGTCTTAGTAAAATAAAAATAAAATCGCAATGAAAACTAATGTTTTATTTAACTTTTGCATCAATCAAAATATATAAAAAATAATTTAAAAAAAAAGAAAGGGTGCTAGAGTGCACTTACTGATCCGCGCTATTTTTGAAATCGTATTTCCAAGTTTAATTAAAGTTTTATGGGGTTTTTTTATTCAATTGTAAGGTTGAAGTATAGAATAGGTACAAAACACCCTCCCCATGTTAAGAATGGCTTTTTAAATAATAACGTTATTATTTCAGCACAGATCAATAAGTGCACTAGTACAAAAAAAAATATATATTTGGTGTAAACTTTAACTTAAAAGTTTTTAAATTTGTGCAACAGAGAGCTCTCTAGCACTCTAGCAGACAAACAGTAAACACTTTTAATTTATTTTAATTTCACACTTTAAATCACGGCATTTTAAGAGGATCTATATTGATACGAATGTTTCTGATTAACGAAACAGGCCAGAAATAGCTGTCGCTGAACACTCAATTAGTACCGACATTAAATGAACAAACGTTGCAATCTTTTTTTTTTTTTTTTTTTTTCTGATTTAAAAATTCTAGAATGACTTACAATTGTTGTTTTGGTGCTCGCGTAGATTTGTGAGCTTTTAAACCAATGCGTGAAAATTAGTATAAAAATTACGAAAAATGTTTAGAGATGCGTGGAGTAGTCGAACCTGAAATGCGTGAGTTTAAAATCGTAAATCTACACAAGAAGCAAAGCACCAGTGTTTTCAACTTCATTTTGAACAGCTGTTTTTTATCCCTCACCTTTACCTAACCAACCGGTTGAATTCATTTTGGTTTTACATTCGCATGTTTAATGTCGTCTGCCTTTTTACATTTTTTTTTATTAAACCGTAAACTTGTGTGATTTTCTGCTTGTAGGATTGTTTTTCACCGGTATAAATGATTACACAATAAAAATAATTAAGTTATGTGCGTGTGTGTAATATATATATATATATATATATATATAAAAATCAAGCTTTCTTCAAACAAAGTACCTCGACAGTTGCTGCGGGCCTGTCAGACTAAGCAGTAAAAATGTTGTTTCATAAACATATTTTGGTGCGTATGCACTTACCGTGCTGTATTTTATAAATAGTATTTTCAAGTTAAATCCAAATCTTGGAAGAGATGCATTTTGATTTTTGAAAATACATTAATTATTGCAATGGTATTCACCCTAGGCAGGTTGAACTGGTTTCTTCTGTAGGAGAAAGTATAATGGAAATTCACAAGCGGTCTCCACTCATATATATATATATATATATATATATATTGGTCAAGGGAGCTTACATTTCTGCAAGGAAGTGTCGAGATCTTTCTATATACAGCGCCTGGTATTTTCAAATGGCTATATGTATAATTTCTGACCAGGCTTAGTGTTGCTTAATTTTAGTGATCCAACAGGAACCAAAATACATACATCACCTGGTATTCCCAAAAAGAAATGTTGAGTCTGGTCAGTACGAATTGACCAGACTCAACATTGCTTAACTTTGGTGATCTAATTAAAAGCAGCATGTTAATATGATTATACCATATGTCATATAATTGGTCAAGAGATGTTTTTTTCTTTCTTTTCCAAAAGATTTCAAATTTATCCGACTAAACCCTCCACCTGGAAATTCCTAGTTTCACCAGTAGTTATCCCAGAATGCACCAATTTGTTTGTTTTTGATTTTAGAACCAGGTTAAAGCAGATTAAAAGGTTTAATAACAAACATCTTTTTTATATTTTCAGGTTTCGAAAAAATAGAATCTGTCTTTTTAGCCAATTTTTTTGGCATCATTATCTCCATGTGATGGTGCAGTTTAACCATGTCCAGCCAAATTTATCACATCCCCACAATTCCACCTGACCTTTGTCGTGAGGACACAATCCTCCAGATTGCCGACACGTTACAGTATTTAAACAAAGTAACCGATGACACTTTCAGTCGTATTAGCAAACGGGTGGAGGATAATCATCGTCGACTGGCCAAAGTTAACGACCGGGTCAGCCTAGCTCGTGCCAAAGTGTCCAAATTGCAGGGCAGTAACAAAGCGACCAAAGTCTTTGCCTGTGCAAAGTATCCGTCACCTGAGTTTCTGGAGGAATATCAGAGCGTGTTTGAACAACAACACTCTTTGAAGAACATTCCAAAGTCTCATGCCAAGTTGCAACACAACAAACCATTGGTGGTCGATGAGAAAATCTTGAAAGAGAAACTGCAGTATTACAACGTGCACCTCAATGTGAAAAGCAAACAACGTGATGACGAGGGGGAGGGACTTGGTCGTCTCCCACGCAACATTCCATCTATCAGTTCACTCCTCCTCTTCAACACAACAGAAAATCCGTAAGTCGTTTACGCCATATTTTTTTAGATAAGGATTGATCGTTTGGACTACTGTTCTCATTTTATGTTTTATTCTTACAACGTTTTGGCCGATGTAATCTTCAACCTTCTTCGTCTTTTGTCAAACTCTAGAATCTGCATAGAATTTTGAACGAAATCCATTATTTTATTCATAGGGATAGCATGTTCTTGTTCCCTCTACCATGACCGGGTAGAAGTCGTAAGTAATTAGCAATTGCATTTTTAGTATCACCTTCTTGTTGAGACGTCCCAAATCAAATTCTACCCAATTTACGCCATTAACGATTACTAAACTACCACCTTACATTCATTAACCCTTATCCTCAAATGACCTTTGGGCCTTGATAAGTATAGACTCCCAACTAAAAAAGAGAAGTATTAAAAAAATAAAACCTGCATTGAGGAGTGCCACTCTTCTGGAGGTTAAAGCTTCAATCCTTAATGCAGACAAAACTAAGAATGCAATTCCAAATTACTTCTATCCAGTTATGACTGACAGGATGAGAACAAGCTGTTTCTGTAGATGAAATAAAAGGTTCTGTTCAGAATTCCATACAGATTCCCGAGTTCAGTTGGATGAGGTACACCCGAAGAAGTTCGGAGGTTGCATCGATCGAAATGTTGAGGAAATAACACTCACGATGAGAATAGGAGTGCAAATAATCCAAATAATCAATCTTTATCCAAATCGTAACTTTTAAAAATCTTCACATTTTCAGTGCTGAGTGCCAGTAGTAAACAGATTACTAGGAATTAAATAAATTGAATTAATATTGTGTTATATCTATATATGCTATATATTTATCATCATCATCATTTTATCATCATCATTTATTACTATATATGCTATATATTTATCATCATCATCATTTTATCATCATCATTTATTACTATATATGCTATATATTTATCATCATCATCATTTTATCATCATCATTTATTACTATATATGCTATATATTTATCATCATCATCATTGTCATTTCTTTTCGTGTATAAAGTGAGAACCTAACTTTCAAACACGTCGGAAGCTGGCACCCGCATCTCAATTGAGAAATGGAAGCCTTTTCACTCCAAACAAGGCACAATGCCACTTTGAAGTAGGGGGCTACTATCGGGGACTTAAGTTGCAAGGGCATTATGAAGGGAGATGAGTAGCAAGATGTCTGTTCACATTACACTTGAACTTCTGCATATCAGTATAGTTGGGAAAGCAGAATCCCGGAAGGGAGTTTCAAAGTCTTGCAGTTCTGGGGAAGAAACTATTGGAGTAAAAGGCTTTCTTACACCTAGGGATCTCTACTGTAAAGGGGTGGGACTTAGTTGCTTGTCGCGTTTGTCAGAGGTAGTCACGTCGAGGAGGTACAAGTTCTTGTATTTTGTCAGAGCATTCACCATTAAAGTATTTGTAGAACAGGCAGAGGGATGCAACATTTCGTTGATGGGACAGAGGCTGAAGCCTAGATGACAGTTCAGGACCTATCAGGTTAGCGACTCTCTTTTGAATCCTGTCCAGGAGTGAGCGACAAGTAGCAGATGCACCAGCCTAAATGTGACAACAGTACTCCATTTTATGTTTAATTTTAACAATTTCAAAATAACTGTTTCAGCAATATCATCTACTAGATGCATACTTATTATGTTGTTTGAATTTAATGTGTTTAACATGTGTGAAATATTCACATTTTAAAACTGTTAAACTATTTTTTGTTGCATATTCACCTTTTTGAAACTGCTAAAACTATTAAAAAAATAGTTCATAGCTTTTTTTTATGTTTTTGTAAATATGTTTTTAAAATATCTAAATAGTTTGAGAAAATATATAACATTAACTTAAAAGTTATTTGAAAAGATATGCGATTAAAAAATTAATTGATAAAAGAAGTTTACATATTTTTATATATTTTTATTATAAGGGACAAAAGAAACATAAACATGAAGTATATTTGAAAATTGTAACTATTCTGTGATTCCATACCTCAACTGAGAGATGCAGGTGCCAGCTTCCGGTGTGTTTGAAAGTTAGGCTCTCACTTTATGCACAATTACCCTAACGGCTCTTTTGGTGCTATTTCCGTAGCATGCCTTTTGGTATTTTTGTTTCATTTGTGAGACAATTTATTCAAAAGGTGTGTCCAGTTTTATGTGTAGGTTGATTTACTGGTTCTTATTACTTGATGTTGATGTATTGTCATAAGGTTTGCCTTCTGGCAGCTCATCAGATATTTGTTCGATGTTAATGGTGGATTTTGAAAGATCCATCTCCTGGTGAGCAAATACAACCTTGGTAGGCACTAGTTTCTGTACATTACTCTGTCAACATTTTTCTTCTTTTTTTTTTTTTTTTTGTCTGGCCTGTTAATGTCCATATTGTTAAATTTGTTTTTACTTTACTATTTACATACTTTTAATTACTTTTTTTATAGTCATACTAGCGGCTGCTCGGCATTACCCGATCATAAAATAACCTAAATATGATATTTTGATTAATGTAGATTTTGTATTTATTATTTTATATTGGATCCAATATATAGCAATGATTTAAAAAGTTTAAAAAGAAAAAAGACTCATGTGCCACCACAAAGAATCGAAACCAAAACGTTTAGCTTACGATTTACTTTTTCTTTTGACGTTAATGCCTGAGCTATGAAGACCTGTTTGCTCCAAAGCTAAAAATTAAAACATAGCTATTACATTACGCATGTACATCCGTAATACTGTCCTTCAACCGTTACCTGACAAATTCCATTTCTTTCATTTTCACACTTTTGCACCAATTTTCCTTGGCTAAAACCTAAAAATAAAGTTTTGCGTGGGTTCAAATACCCTATATTAGTGTTGGGACGATTCCTAATTTTTATACGATTCCGATTCCAGGAAAATATTGATTAACGATTCCGATACCAAGTATGATTCCGATTCCTAGGGAATTATTGTTTTGAAATATACCAGGTAGTTTTATACTTATGGTCGCGTAGTTCCCAAATATGTTCCCTAACTTTGGAAGAGATATTTTATGTCTACACCGTCGTGTTTTGGTTTAAATAAAATTATTATATAGTAAACTAAACGGAAAAATTAGCAAAATTTATTTTAGAGAAAATTTATTTTACTTAATTGGAATACAAAAAAAAAAAAAAACAAAGGAAATAGAATTTATTCTTCAGAGCAAAAACAAATAAAATAGAATTTATATAACGGAACAAAAACAAGAAAATTAGAGAATAAATTAACACGATTCATTATTTTGGTCCTCATAATTAACAGATTTAATGAATTAAATAAAAAAAATACAGCGGAAGAGAAAGAAAATATATACTAATTAAATATAAAAAGATAAATATTTAATTTAATAATTTATAAATGAACGTGCGTAATGAAAAAAACAATATACCACGTGACATGGCGCTGTAGATACAAAATAACCCTTCCAAAGTTAACAACCATATTTGAGAAATACCATTAATCGAATGTTTTTGTGTTTTATATCAAAAGGTAGGTATAGCAAAAAGTTACAATTAAAAGAATTTCAAAAACGATTTTATATTTGGCTATTGATAGTTGTATTTGTGACGGCAGTTCTTCAGACCTCCATAATTCACAAAGAGTACTTAACACCTATTGTTTTTTCTTACTTTTTCATTGCTTTTACACATTGTTTCTAACGTGAAGAATAAGTTTAGCCAAACTAATTTTGAAATAGGGTATATCAAAGGAACACATATAAAAATGATACCACTATAAAAAACAAATGAAATACTAGATAAAATTGAGCAAAAATAATTACCAAAATTACAGAAAAAGATAAAAAAAACAAAACAAAACAAAAAATGAAGTTTTGTTGAGTGAAATGAATTATTGAAAGAAAATTAATTGAACTAATAGAAATGTTAAATAAAAAAAATGTCACATTTCAATATTTTTTTAATAATTAAATTCTCAGGGTTGTCGAAATTAAAAATTAAGTGATTTTTTTTTAATTAGACTTCTTTCGAAGCTTGTTAGCTTGAAAAATACATTTTAAACCCTGTTTTTTTTGTTTTTTTTTTAATAAATTGAAAAAAAAAATGCAATTAAAAAAATTTAATTGATAATTGAAACTTTAAAAACATATTAAACATTGAAAAATTACTTATCTCACAAATTAACGTTCAATAAAGTAGATCTAGTCTTCATACAGAAATTCGGTTATAATAAATATATCTTTCCCAAACTTAAAAATTAAATCTTTTTTTTTTTTTTTTTTTGGAGAGAGAGTGCTTTAAAATCGCCGGGGAATGCCGCCTAAAATTTTAAAGAAGTAAATTTTAGGAGTTTAGTGCCTTTCAAAAACGGCTATCATAATTTATTATCATCATTTAATTTCCTTTTTTCCTCCCCCCACACCTTTCCACGTGGTTCAGTAGTTAACCAGTGAGATTAGAATTTGGGACCCCATCACTTTAGTAGGACGTTTTGGTGCCATTTTTACCTACTTATTCACTTGTGCCATTTTTACCGAGCACCACATTTTTGATACTGCGAGAAATACGAACCATGCTGAAATAATGTTATTATTGAAAAAGCTATTCTTTAACTGTTCTGCACTTTCATTTAACAATTTAATGAAAAAACATACCATAAAAATTTAATTCAACTTGGAAATCCCATCTAAAATATAACACGGTACGTACACTGCACAAGCACCAAAGTAAAATCCCAATTCTCGTCGAGTGGTTCCAATATGGGATCGGTTTGCTATAACATTGTAACTAAAAACTAGCACCCCTTTCAAATGTCAAAATACTTTTGCTTGTTTTTTGTGAGATAATCTGGTAAGTGCCCAATCAATAATAATCCACTGTTCTGTTCGGGGGGGGGGATTGTCACCCCTCTATGGCTGTCACCTGGGGCTGACCGCCCCCCACCCTAGCTACGCTAGTGGGTATGAGCCCCATAACCCTCAGACTATTTTCGGCCATTTTACAGCTTTCGTTAATGTACGCTCGAGTGCACACTAAGGCTATTCATGTGCCATATGTGCACCCACACTCGTATTAAAGTGACATAAGCGTAGTAATCTTTCGTGGACAATTTAAAATTAGATGGAAATTAATTTTTAAAAATTGCGGATAATTTTGGAAAGGCAATTGTTTTTTTTTGTAAATGTCGATAATACACTACCACAGGACTTGCCTTTAAAATCTTACTTTTCATATAATTTCGGGTGTGTTATAAACAAATATTGCATTCAAAATTGGAGCCGGCAAATAGTTTTTAAAATATGGAAGCATCTAACACGTGTTTTTGTTTGTTTATAAAGTTCATGGTGTTCTTTTTTTTGGGAGGGGTACAAAAAACATAGGCCCCATGTCTTTTTTAGAATAAGTTTTTTTATTTTTTCGGGATAAAAAGAAAATTCGAAATAGGTATTTTATAAAGAGTTACTCGAGAATGGGGTTGCGTTTTCAGCACACCTAAATCTACTTTAAAAAATATATTTTTCTATACGAACGTGAGACGAGCCCTGAAGTAAAATAATGCCAAAAATGTTATCTAATCTAAATTAAAACCAATATTTTGGGGGGGGGGGGATCTGCAAAGAAGTTCCAAAAAATATATCTAATTGCTTCATGAGCTGAATATTTTAATAGAATGTAAATTTAAAAAAAAAAAAAAATTTGAAAATTGACTTACCCAGTAGTAGCTTAAATTAAATATAAAGCTGTATTTAAGAGATAGCAAAATAATTGTTTTTGTTTTTTCATTTTCTGAAGACCTTAACTGCAAACCACCACTTAGCATGTGTAGTTCTAATGTTATTCCAATGATATTCTTTTTGAAACTTCAAAAGAAGCCACTGTCAAAATTTTGCGAAATAATACAACGTGATCAATTTCATTTTAGAGATATTTCTTTCAAAAGCCTTCTTTTAAAAAAAGAAAAAAAGTATATTGTTCTATTAAACCTTTTACTGTTTAAATAATTTGACTTTGCTCGTTTTATTTTAAGAAAATATAAGTTGAAAAAGCATTTTCATTCACTATTAGTAAATAGTCAGTAAAAAAACAGTCGCCAAAAAGAGAAGCGTTTTTTTTTTAGTTTTTTTTATTTACTCGCAATGTAGAGCCCTGCATACTTCTTTTCAAGTTAACTCTTTTGTAGTTTTGATTATAATAGATCTGAATGAATGAACCTTGTAAGGGAGGGGGCACTAAGCATTGCCCTGTTAATAATGAATTTCTTTGGTTTCTTTTTATAACATGCTACATTTCTCTCTTGCGGTTAGAAATATCAGGAAATTTTTCTCTTTTTTTCAACATCAGACTAAAAGAATCGTAATGAAGGAATCGGAAAATTAAGGTATTTTTTAACAATGTGATTCTGATACTTCCCAAAATACACGATTCTTACGATTAACGATTCCGATTAATCGTCCCACCACTACCCTATATATTAAGTTTCATGTCTGTAGACCAAAAATTGACAGGAGTTTAATATGCAAAAGTTTTTGAACACATGTATATATGCATAAATAAAAATATATATAAATATAGAAAGAGGTTTGTGTTTACTATAATCTTTTTACGCAACTATTACGCAAGTATAAATCAAGTAGAATATCTGCATAAATATAATTACATGTAATAGTTAACTAAAGATGATCCCATAAAAAAAAACAAATAAACAAATAGGGAATTAACTACAATGAATATTTAAAAGAATATGCAAATTAACTAGATGTTTTACAGATGAATACAATTCCATGACCCATATATAAGAAAGTTCTATTTTCTTTTTAAATAAATAGAAAAAATGATTTTTAATATGAATATCAATACATAAAAAAAAAGAATTTATAGGAGTATAAATTTTGATGTCTTTATTCTTGTATTTTATATCTCGTTTGATTTGATTAAATAACAATTAAATGATAATTAAATAATAATTAAATGATGATTAAATGATAATTAAATAACAATTAAATGATGATTAAATGATAATTAAATAACAATTAAATGATAATTAAATAATAATTAAATGATGATTAAATGATAATTAATCTATAGAAAAAAAAGTGATGCTTTACTATAGTTTTATTTCTTGTAATAATATATCTCAAGCAGTTCTCCATATTTGGCTACAAAAATATTTTTCAATTCATGGTTTGATCGGATCAAATATTACATTAATTATTCTAATCCAGGACATTCTATTGTTTGCTTATGTGATGATGTGTTCAACTACCATGGAATTTCCACAGATTCTGCTAATTTCTATTAATATATTTCCATCATTTCCAATCTAAATGTTCTTAAGCCAGCTTTTATCTATATTTTATATTTAGTATTATATTGGCCCTTCTCTTCTGATGAGAAGCATTTAGCTTCAAAATGCCATGGTCTAAAAAGGTTTTTCTCTATTATTCTTTCCTTTTTGATCTGGTGCCTCATCTTGTATATAGAGATCTTTTTAAGATTCTAACCCTCCCTTTAAATACAATTATTTTTTTTATCTTTCGTGCACTTGGTTCACCAGGTATATTTGCCAAGTAGTTATTGAAATTCTTTTTCAGTTGCGCCTATAATTACTGGAATTATGGAAATCTTCCTAAGATTCCAGTTTTTTTTTTTCCATATCATACATAAAACCTTGTCAGGTTTAATAGCTCCGTTTGTAAGGTACATAGCTGCAGAAATTGCATAGTCATAGTGGATGGTGTATAACTTATTTCCAACTGTTCTTTCTGGTAAACATATTCCCAGGACTTGCTGCTGCATTCGGTATTCAACTTTTTATAGATGGTTCACTGGCTATATTTACACAACCATTGTGTCACATTATATAGTAACCAGACCCCAGCAGAACCTTACAGCTGGATGTTAGGTGGCTCACACACTCTATTTCTTTGTGGCAGAATCTGCACTTGTCATTGCTGAGACCACTCATTTTCTTAAAAGCGTTTGCCATCAAGCCTTGAGCTTTGGCAGCCATTATAATCCTCCTCTCATCATAGTAGAATGATCCTCGTTTTAGCCAGTCTATGGAGTCTTCCTTATCTATATAGTCCTGGGTAAATTCATCCAGGACATACTTGGCACGCTATTGGTTGGCCTAGTCTTCCATGCAATAGAAGTTCTTGATATATTTTTGGCAACTCTTTTGGTCTATCTCAATAGCTTTAGTATTTGCTTTTTGATTTTGTTTCATTTGTAAGACAGTCTTATCCAAAATGGTTGGCCAGTTTCATGATGGAGGTTGTTATGCTGGCTTTTGTTATATTAGTGCACCAGTGCACCATTTTGAGGCTTGGATTTTGGAAGCTCATCAGATATTGACCAGTACTGACGATAGTGGCATGATTCTGATGGTCAATCTCTGAGAGACCTACACTTCCTGCTCTTTTGGATAGATACAATCTAGGCAGACACTGGTTTCTGTATGTTATTTTGTGCAGTGTCAACACTTTCTGTGTTTTAATGTCTAGTCTGTTTATCTCTTTGTGGCCATTCAACAATGCCAAAGTTGTGCATGGCTAGGTGGTTAATTGCATTGATCTTGTTTGTGTTTCTGTTTTACAGATTTTCTTTACACAACATATATTACACTGGCAATTTTTTTCTTTCATCTTGGCATGTGAAATTGAATCGTTCTCTTCCATGTGTAGTTTTTCTGCTATTCTGCATCATTAACGTCAGTATTTTTGTCAAGCTGTATGTTTTCGGTTTGGACATTCTTCTCATATTAAGATGTTTATATCAAAATACTATCTGCATGTTTTTTGGGGACAAGCAGAACTTTTTTTGATTTCAATATGAATTTTTTTTTTTTACAAGGTAGTCACCATTTATCAAGGCCCGGAAGCCACTCGGGGATAAGGGTTAGTGCATGTACAGTACGTTAGTATTGGAGATTTGATAAAGTGTCTTACTTAAAGGGGCGGTTCATTAGGAATTTGT
Organism: Euprymna scolopes; assembly: GCF_053919585.1. Classification (NCBI taxonomy): domain Eukaryota; kingdom Metazoa; phylum Mollusca; class Cephalopoda; order Sepiida; family Sepiolidae; genus Euprymna; species Euprymna scolopes. Next base: position 11,585,133 of record NC_136500.1, read on the forward strand.
TTATGTTGGACTCAGACATCCAGATTCTAGTTAGGTGGGAAACAGGCAAGCGAAACAGAGTTCCACAGGCGTGCACTTCTAAGAAAGAAGCTTTGTTCATGGAATCTACGTTTTAGGTTCGGCACAGATAAAGAATGGGGAAAATTTTTGACAGTGGTTTCAGCTAGACGGGTGTTTATCGTGAAAGATTGGCGAGCGGGGACCAGAGATTGGAGTTCAGACAAGAACTTGCCATGGAAGTAACGATAAAACAAAGACAGGCTCGCAACATCTCTCCTGTGGGAGAGAGGTTGCAGGGAAGAGAAAAGGGCATCTTCCACTAAGAAGCGAAGCCTATTTTGTATTCTGTCAAGGCAGGAGAGGCTGTTTTTAGCAGCTCCTACCCAGATGTGGCAGCAGTATTCCATCCTTGGACGTACTTGGTATTTTATATAGATAGAGAATTGCATCAGCAGTGAGATATCTTCTAGAGTGGTAGAAGGATTGTACCATTTTTCCAGTGACTTTGGCAACTGACTTGATGTACGTGTTCCATTTCAGGTCAGGCGTAAAGGTCAAGCCCAGAAGCTTATCAAAACATGGAGTTTCCCCTAGACGAGAGCCATCCATTTCAATTGATGCCAGATGGGGATCAGAGCATTGATGATGTAAAGATAGGAGCTTGGTTTTATATGCATTAAAAGTAACCAGCCACCTCTTCCCCCACTGTACCACGTGCTCGAGATCAGAGGAGAGAGAATCAGAGAGAGCTTTGTCATTTACGGCCTTTGATGTGTTGTGTCATCAGCATAAATGTCAACGAATGATTTAAGTATATGTTTTGGGAGATCATTGATGTAGATCAGGAAGAGAGTTGGGCCCAGGATGGACCTCTGAGGGCCTCTGATTTTTGTCCATCAACCACTACTCTTATGAGCCTATCAGAGAGAAATGATTTAATGATTGAAAAAACATTTCCAGTTATACCGTGGCTGGAAATCTTGTGAAGTAGGCCTTTATGCCATACCTTATCGAAGGCCTTTGATATGTCAAGAGCAATTACCCTAGAAAGAAAGCCTTTGTCAAGAGATTCACTAATCCTATGAGATATAACCGTTAGCACATTTACTGTAGATCTAGTAGAACGGAAACCATATTGTATGTCACTAAGAAGGGTATTTCTGCTAAGGTGGTTGACTACTTCTCTATTTAATATGGATTCCAGAAACTTACTCCTGACACACAGGAGACTTATTGGTCTGTACTGAGAGGGAGATGACTTTTCACCTGAATTCTTAAATACAGGGCATACTGATGAGGTTTTCCAGGGTGTTGGAAGAAAATCTTTCTGTAAAAAAGAAAAAAAAATTATTCTGAAACCTCTATAAACGTTCCATGTTTTTAAAATTCTATTTTGTTTCATTGACAAACTAAAATTATATTTTGATACATTAAATCACTCATTGAAAAAAAATTATATTAATACATTAAAATTATATTTTGATACATTTTTTTACAATATTTCAATTTTCATATATTTTTGTGTTATTTATTTTGTTATATATTTTTGCAAAACACTTGTTTATATTTGAGGTTCACATAATGACCACTAGATGTTATTTCTCTTTCGAAGAACAGGGGTCGATAATGTGTCACTGTCATGCAGAAGTGCCAAAAATGATTCTATTCAACAAATTAAAGACTAAATTAGTGTCTTTGGGATAATCATGAAGAAAGACCCGTTCGTCTAAGGGATGTAATTCTACTTTTCCTAAGACCATTCGAGCAACTAAGGAAAAAATAGTTAAAAAAAAAAAAATTATCTATATCAAGCAAAAAAGTTTTTTCAACTACTTTATTTGATATAACGGAAAATAAAAAAGTATAATAGATAAATTTTTTGTTGTTGCTGTTTGTTTTTTTTTGGGGGGGGGTAATATTTTTCTTTCATTTACTCGAATGTTCTTAGTAAAAGTAGAGTTACGTCCCTTAGACGAACAAGACACCTTTGGATTAAGAAAAAGTAAGCCCTTTAATTCATGGGAAGTAGCTCTATAATTAGTTTGAACTTCTAAACTGTTTGTACAGTTATTTTCCCTGCACTAATTAAAATTGAAAATAATGAAAAATAATCTTATGTCTTCACCTACAATAGTTTGTCGATACTACCACAATTTAAAAAAAAAAAAAAAAAAAAAAAAAAACAGTATAACATTTTAAAAACTTTCTTAGAATCTAGTTTCATTAAATATAGGAGCCTCAAGGGAGATAATTTGCATGAAATTTCCGGTTTAGTAAACCACTAGATGTTAGTGGGATGCTGAGAATAGATATTATTACACTTTGAAATATTTATTTGCACAAAATATAAAAATATATTATGAACAAATTAGACACAACGCTATTCGACAGTGTGGGGATAATGGGTGTCATTTTTATTTAAAATTTCTGTCCTATTAGAAATATCTCATTTACCACAATACCACATTCACTCCACGGGCTGTCCTACTTAAGATAAACCCAAATATTGAATTGTTTACAGTGATAACATTTCATTGGCAAGGAAATGGGGGATTAACAAGAAGCAACAAAAATTAATTAGATATTACACTTTCATCATAGCCAAAAGGTTACAGAACAATACAAATGTTTTCATTATTAAACATTTAAAAATGAATTTTTAAAAATCCATTGTATTATTTTTAAAATAGAAGTGGATCGTGTAGTATCAGTTCTGTTGTCTTAAGATGCCCATCCCAGGATTTACATCCTATTTTGTGAAAGGTAGAAAACTCTTCCTTATTTAAAAAAAAAAATCGCTTGAAAAAGGTCTATTAGGCTGAAAGTCGGCTTGTTCATATCTTTCAAGTAAATAATTATTGTTAAAGAAAAACTAAACATATTATCTTTGACTTTCTTAAATGTTAAATAATAATTCAAATATGAAACAATATTTCAAAAACTTACAAAATATTATTTCATTAATTTTATCCTGTAGCCACGTGTTGCACAGGAACAGACATTAACACCATCCATATCAACACTTTAAAGGACTACTATCTACAAAAGATTTTTATATCTCCAGCAAAAAAAAAATGATTTAAAAGCATTGCTTGAAAAGGACTTAGCAGACTGAAAGCATTCTTGCTTATATCATTTAGGTAAATAATTTATTTTAAAGAAAAACATGTTTTTTTTGTCTTTCTTAAATTTCTAATAAATATTTTCTTTCTGTTGCATCTATAAGAGTTGCATGATGCTTGATCCCAGGCAACACAGGGATTGCCTACTATTTATCAACAATTTTATATGTCTGCTCATTTCTTTTTTCTTTTTTTTCTTTTTAAGTAATTGCTTGACTTTAAATATATTTTCTGTTGCAGTTATAAGAAATATGTGATGCTGGATCCACTTGGTTGTGTCACAAAAACACGCCAAGATGTCGGTAAACATGATCAAGATGGCTTAACTGAAGCTCCGAGCAGCATTGCACAGAACGAGGAGATCAAGAGGCATGCAACAGACAATTACTTTTATGTCCCTACAATTGGTCTTGTTCCAGAGATCATGGCACCAAGTTCGCTTCCTGATTTAACGGGTAAGATTCAGTTAATTCTATTTCTACAAAAATAGCCAAGTGCAACAAATGATATAAAACGACCGAAAACATTGCTCCTATATACCGTCTGAATGTTTGTCTGATGCAAATTTAAATCTGGATAATCTAGGCATCATTACAGTGTGTTCCAGTTTCAATTGGTAGAAACACGGATTCATTAGGTTGAGAAGAAAGTTCTTGCGGTATTTTAATTTTGATTTCAAACAATGTATTTTCAAATGAATTTTCATTATAATATCTTTATTTTATATATCATTTTAAAGAGCGTTTTTCGCTCTATATAATAGTTTAAATTAGAATCATTTTCAAACAAGTATGTCTAGAAGAAAGTTGTATACAAGATGGAAAAAAGCAAATTTGCACAATTTTCTTATTTTAATTCAAGCTGGGCTGAAAACCTGCTGAAATAGCTCGCGCTATCTGACAGCATTTGGCTTAGGAACCACTAAACCCACAGCACAATGGTGGTTTAAGAAAATTTTGTGGCAGTGATGAGAATCTTGAAGATGATGAGCATAGTAGTCGGCCATCAAATGTTGACAACGATCAATTAAGAGTATTAGTCAAATTAGATCCACACACAACTGTTTGAGAATTTGCTCTTGAATTAGATGTAATATGTATGACGATTTCCAACCGCTTAAGAGATTGGAAAGAGAAAAACAATTGATAAATAGGTGCCTCACAAATTGAACGACAACCAAAAGAAATGCTATTATCAAGTGTCATCTTCCCTTCTTTTACGCACCAAGAATGACCCGTTTCTCGATCAGGTTATGACTTATGATGAAAAGTGGGTTCTTTACGACACCCAGCGACACTCAACTCAGTCTGATGCCGACGAAGCTCCATGACACTTTCCAATGCCAGAATTGCTCCAAAAAAAGATCATGTTAAGCGTTTGGTGATCTACAACCCGTCTCATTCATTACAGTTTTTTTAATGCAGGCAAAGCCATTATGGCAGCAAAGTAATGTCAACAAATGGATGAAATGCATCAGAAACTTCAACAACAACACCCAGCATTAGTCAACAGGAAAGGCCCAATTCTTCTCCATGACAATGCCCGACCACACATTGCTAAATTGACCCTGCAGAAGTTGAACGAATTGGGCTACAAAACTCTACCTCATCCGTTATACTCTCCAGATCTCTCACCTATTGACTACCACTTTTACGAGCATCTCAACAATTTTCTGTGTGAGAAATGCTTCAAAAACCTAAGCGATATCAAAAAGGGCTTCAGGATTTTTACGCTGCTGGCATAAATACACTTGTTTTGTGTGTTGATTCTGATGGTGCTTATTTTGATCAAGAAAGTTTTGATTGAGCCGAGATATGTTCATCTAAATTTAAAAGTTAAAAACCACAAGAACATTCTTGTCGACCTGATAGAATGCTACCTTTTGTTGAGATGAAAGTGACAATGGTACATTTTTTGTAGCTATCTATAGTGACCACAAGTAGGTTTTTAGGTGCAAAACTCTATTTAAACATAAACAAAAAAAGGTAATGTGGAAATAGCCCTGGGCGAGCTATACCAACTTCCTCCAAAGGAGTGAGTTTAAAGTGAATATGAAATTCACAAGCGATCCTCAGTCGCATGTATAGCCCAGCCAGCTTTCAGAAATAGTCACTCATCTGGTACTGGCCAGGCTGCACATTGCTTAACTTCAGTGATCTGATGAGAATAGGTGTTTCAACGCAATTATGTTGTATACGCTCGTCAGTAGAACATATCCAAACTCGAGAAAGGTTCCATACTAACGTATCATAGCCAAAGCTGGTGTTCCTAGCGTGAGACTCGCATACCTTTCGACATCTCCCCTAAGTGGCTCTGCCAGTTGATGATTATGGCTTAACCAATCAATCATATTCTTGTAAGGAGGAAAAACCCGTATGTACTTGTATTCGTTATGAAATTCACAAGTGTTTCCCAGCTGCATCTATGATATAAATCTCACCTGTCTGTTTAAATGTATGTATGCCTAAAACTTTCAACAGAGGTAACAGGTTTTCATGAGATTGGTATCGTTTTGAAGCTCAACCCTTCGGATGACAAATATTGAAAAATTGGCAAAAAACATTAATTCTTTCACCCTCAACTGGGCACTTCTCAACAAAAAGGGGTCGCTTTTTTCACCAATATTTTCGAAAGTCATCTCCTCTTTTCGATTGACCAGCCTTAATTTAAACCTTCACTACTTGTGGTTTGGCGATGGATGCAACAGCAAAGATGTCACTTTTTTTCACATTCTTTTCCTCCTTCATGGTTCAAGTTCGAGCCTGCCTACTACCACTTTTTAAAATTTTTTGCTCAACACACACCTCCAAACACCCGGGCAACGCCAGGCTAGTATATATATATATATATATATATATATATATATATATATATATATATATATATATATATATATCTCAGTCATGAAAAGATTACATACAGCACCTAGCATTCCCAAATGGTCACCCATTTCATACTAGACAGACTCCACATTGCTGAAGTTCAGTGATCTAACTTAAAACTGAGTAGATTTAAATTCCTGTTGAAGATGCTGCCAGAATCATGTCTCTTGTATCTTCCGTTGCTCAAGTGGGAACGGATGTAGTCATTGAAGCTGTTCTTCATGGGTAAGTGTGGAGAATCCTGTCAGCATCCTGGTTGTCAACTGTTGAACACGCTCCAAGTGTACGATGCCTTTTTGTGGTTATTTTATAGTTTGTTCGAGATTTGTGAAGATGGCCACATAATACAGTCGACAGAATACGGTCGAAACAATCTGGTACAACGTAGGACAATGAAGAGGCAGCGACTGAGTTTCGAAGTAACTAAATAATTTTTAAACGATTTTAAGCATTTAATGGGAAATCGTAGACATTACAAGGCTTACCTGTCAAGTTTGAATTGTTGAGTTATCTCCTTTTATTTTTTCGAGATGGCAACATGAGACAATCCTTCATTTTTTACTCCTAAAATTTTATTGCTTTAGTCTATAGAAATAAACCAGATGTATGTGTGTGTCAGTCTGTGTGCAAATATTTAACTGTTAACGTCTTAAACTACTGGTCACATAACACTAATAGGAAATAATCATACACTAAGGATGGCTTATAACGAGTAAAATCTTTGTTTGGATGAATACCACGTACAGAAGCTGACAAGTTTAAATGCAAAACATTTATTTCAATTTGCCAACATATTTGTATTCGTTTGCGTGTAAAATCATAATTAAATGTGATTTAATTTTAAAACTTTCTGTCGGGTTGGAAACCTAAATGTTTTGGTTTCGATTCTAGTTGATGACATCAAAGTCAATCTTTAAACTTCTGAAATCAGTACTATATATTAGGTACAATATAATCTTCAATAGAGAATTGGCCCTGTAATAATAAATACAAAATCTGTATGGATTATAATATTTTTAGTCATATTTTATGATTGGCAAGATTGGGTTTGTGATTTTTGGAACATGATATTTTCGTTCCATCACGGTTATGTACATCATACAGACTTTAAAATTAATTTTATTTTTTTAATATAGGGAAATTCTGGGCTAGAACCTAAAAATATTAAACGATATTTAAATTTTTTTTTTTTTTTAATTGCAAAGTTTTGAAAACTCAGAAAAAAGTTTATTTATTTGTGGACTGTTATCCTCATCTTCATAGTTGTCGTCTTACGACGTTTTGGCCGATTATTCCTCTGGCCTGCTTTGGGTAGGATTGAAAGCACTATCTTCAATGTTCACCTGGAACCGTAGAGATTCAATGGTTCCTGAAGATAGCAGTTTCTATCTTACTCAAAGCAAGTCAGAAGTTTAGGTGGCGAAGACGTCGTGAGACAACAATAACTATGGAAGGTAATAATTACTGGGATACGAGACTCAGCATTCCTATCCTGTTGCGGTTAATCACCTGAAGAAGGCCAGAGCATTAGTTGGCCACAACGTGGTGGAACAACAACTATGCAGACGAGGTTAAGTCTGCAAACAAATTAATACACAAATTACTCATCTCAAAGGATTAACAGAAAAAAGTTGTTTTTTAAGAATGAAAAAAAAAGAAGCTTGAAATTTGGAATTAAGTGATTTTACAAGTGAATATTTTTGGATTGATTCTCATCTTTTACTTTCAGGCGTTGCTGATGATGAGTTTTTCTTGGCAGACCAGGGTCCATCCATTGCTCCTTCCGTTCCCAGCAGTGTGCCCGATTTACCGTCAGTACCATCACAAGAAGCTGAGGTTCCAACAGGTCCGGCTGCTTTGTCTCCAGTTGCACCTTCGTCCATTGCATCACCACCACCGCCGCCACCGCCGCCTCCACCTCCACCAGCTGCTCCCTCACCTCCCTCCACTGTCCCACCTCCTCCTTCAGGACCTTCTGCCCCTCCTCCTCCTCCACCTCCACCACCACCACCGCCTGATGATGATGCTGATGACGATGACGACAATGCCAAATCAGGGGACAGAGTCTCCGACAGCAAAGCCCCTGCACCGTCCAGTGGAGGAGATACATGGGGTGACTTGCTGAAGTCGATTCGTGACGCCGGTGGAGCCAAAAAGGCCAATCTGAAGAAGGCCAGTGAAACGGAAAGGAAGGGGAAGAAGAAGAAAAAGAAGAACAATGATGAAGATACAGACACCGATGATACCAGCAATGCTACCAGCTCAGGGGGAGGCGACTTGATGGCTGATTTGGCTAAAAAATTGATGATGCGCCGTCGGGGCATCATGGGTAACCTGGCCCAAAGTGGAAGCGGTTCTAAAGAAAAGGAACCCTCATCGACACCAGCCAATTCTGGGAATGTGATGGACAAAATATCAGCAATGATTGCACCTCCACCGACCAACACAGATGATGATGGCCAATCGGACAGTGATTTTGACTAAATTTCATTTTTCCTTTACGAATGTGATTTTCAGAGGAAAAGTAAGGACATACAATACTAAATACAGATTATTATGATCATTATTATTATTATTATTATTATTATTATTATTGTTATGTTACAACAATAAATTTTTTTTGTGACTTGTATTCTTGTAGCTTTTGTGACATTTTTGGTAAAATAGCTTTTATCTGCAGAAACATACTAATGTTACATAACAAACAGAGCCTGTGACACAACAGATGATGGTGCTGTGACACAACAGATGATGGTGCTGTGACACAACAGATGATGGTGCTGTGACACAACAGATGATGGTGCTGTGACACAACAGATGATGGTGCTGTGACACAACAGATGATGGTGCTGTGACACAACAGATGATGGTGCTGTGACACAACAGATGATGGTGCTGTGACACAACAGATGATGGTGCTGTGACACAACAGATGATGGTGCTGTGACACAACAGATGATGGTGCTGTGACACAACAGATGATGGTGCTGTGTTTAATCAGTTCTAAATGATAGTCTTCTGAAGGTTGATAATTCTATCTCTGTGGATTAAATAAAAAACTTCAATTTGAAATATCGTGTAGGTTTACAAGTTTGGCATAAATAGGTTTGCACAAGCTTTTTAAGGCCTAGAATTTTGAGCTTTGTCTTGAAAAAAGACTTATTTCTATTTATTACCTTGAAAAGGCCTCGAAAATATGAGAAATGGCTTGAAAATCATATGAAGAATCTTTTAGTAAAAATTTGTTAAAATATTAAAAAATAAAATCAAAGTAAAGATCAAAATATTTTAAAAATAGTAATTACAATACTATTAAAATATTTTAAAAATAGTAATTACAATACTATTAAAATATTTTTAAAATAGTAATTACAATACTATTAAAATATTTTTAAAATAGTAATTACAATACTATTAAAATATTTTTAAAATAGTAATTACAATACTATTAAAATATTTTTAAAACAGTAATTACAATACTATTAAAATATTTTTAAAATAGTAATTACAATGCTATTAAAATATTTTTAAAATAGTAATTACAATACTATTAAAATATTTTTAAAATAGTAATTACAATACCATTAAAATATTTTTAAAATAGTAATTACAATACTATTAAAATATTTTTAAAATAGTAATTACAATACTATTAAAATATTTTTAAAATAGTAATTACAATACTATTAAAATATTTTTAAAACAGTAATTACAATACTATTAAAATATTTTTAAAATAGTAATTACAATACTATTAAAATATTTTTAAAATAGTAATTACAATGCTATTAAAATATTTTTAAAATAGTAATTACAATATATTAAAATATTTTTAAAATAGTAATTACAATACTATTAAAATATTTTTAAAATAGTAATTACAATACCATTAAAATATTTTTAAAATAGTAATTACAATACTATTAAAATATTTTTAAAACAGTAATTACAATACTATTAAAATATTTTTAAAATAGTAATTACAATGCTATTAAAATATTTTTAAAATAGTAATTACAATACTATTAAAATATTTTTAAAATAGTAATTACAATACTATTAAAATATTTTTAAAATAGTAATTACAATACTATTAAAATATTTTTAAAATAGTAATTACAATACTATTAAAATATTTTTAAAACAGTAATTACAATACTATTAAAATATTTTTAAAATAGTAATTACAATACTATTAAAATATTTTTAAAACAGTAATTACAATACTATTAAAATATTTTTAAAATAATGTCAAAATAAATGCATTCTTCTGTAATTGCATCATATTCTTTCTGGTATTACTGATACAAGATTTATCGTGTACTTTATGGATGTAGCCTCCACAAGTAAAAAATTTACATGACTAATGTTTGTGCAAAATTTCAAAACAATTTCAACGTTATTGAGAAAAGTTTAAACGGACAAACAGGAGTGAATTACTAGGTCCAATCCTTCCTTTGTCGAGGGACCAATATTTTTTACATATTAAAATATTAGTTTTTTGGTTTATTATATTATTATTTGTACATCAAATTTTATCTTAAGAAGGCCTTGGAAAGAGCTTGAAAAATCTTGTAAATGGCCATTGAAAATCTGTATGAACCCTGATAAAGGTTACCAAGTTCGAAAAGATGTACGTAAAGAAAGTTGGTTTGTAATATTTAACATTGAAGAAAACGTTGCACATTCGTTTTCATTAATGCGTGCACACTCACCTGTGGGCAATCAAGTAAAAAAATTAAAAAAATTGAGCACAAGGTATTAATACTAATTAATTAGATTTGCTTCTTGTTGTCGTTCATGACTGGGCCGTGATGGTTGTTGATCAGCTGTTTAATTAAAATGAATACTACTCGTGCATGAAAATATAGAGTTTAGCTGAGTTTTCAAGGTTTTATTTAAAGAGAAAGAGTTTACTATTAGGGGAGAGACGACTAACTTATTAACCTAATTTTTTTTTTTCTTAACTTAGTCTTTAGAATGGGTGACACACAGGCAGAGTCTCAAGGTAACATTTGCTTAGATTATCTCTATTGTCGGACGCAATTCGTCTGTATAGCTTCCAATGAGAAATTGTTCAGAACTCTGTTCTCTCCTCGAGCACATGACAACCTTTCTATTGCCATATCATTCGACACTGGCATTTCTAACATGTTTTGTCATGGGAGCTAATATTGGACCCACCCCCTCACTTCAATCATGCCACCAGCAGCTGGATATATTTCCATTTGTCATCTAGTTATTTTGACATGTACTAATGTGACCCTTGCTAAAGTTCATACTAGTTAACTTTACTAACTGGCATAGGGTCCCAAAATATAAGTTTACATTGTCCGAAACATGATGCATAGTATTATTACTTGTTACTAAAGACAAAAACCACAATGGCTGAAACTTGTGGAAATAACAACCAAGAGAGAATAATTTGAATAATGCAAATTAAAAATTAAATTTGTTGATGACAATTGTTTAAAAAAAAAGTGACTCTTCACTTTTGACATTTAACCGTTGGTATTTGTGTCAGAGATTAAAAAAAAAATAAATGGTTTTCATAGATTAAAATAGGATTGGCTTAAATTCACTTCTTTGAAATTCAACTGCCCCTTAGCTATTCCAGTGCTTCTCCGTTAGAGTGAAATTTGAAAATCTAAATCTTGAATATTGAATTTTAAGTAAACCCAATCTTATCTACTCAATTGTCATGTCTCAGTAATGAACATATCCAAAAATTACATAAACCGATAAGGTACAAAATTAATTATTAATGAAAGCCATTTTCAAAGATGATTAACGAAAATTGAGTTTTGCTGAATTGGCCTAAGATTTTTAAAGTTTTCAGAAAATAATTATCTTATGATACAAACTCTTCTATTTATTTTTTTAGCAAAACTCAATTTTAGCTAATTTTCTTTGAAAACTATTTTCATTATTTCATACCTTATTGTTTTTTGTAATTTTTTGATATGTTCATAATATGACATGACATTGATTTTACTTCAAATTCAATATTTCGAATTTTCGTTCTAATAACTTAGAAGTGCTGTTATTTCAATCTGAATTGATTGGTAAACTGAAAAATAGTTTGTCATCATATGTAAATTTGTGGTGCTTCTATAGTATTAGTCATATTTGAAAATCGCATTTCAAGTAAAAAATACTTTGGTGTACTTACCTGTCATGCAGAAATAATTATCCTCATCAAAAATCAGGAAAAAAAAAAATGAACTGTAAAAATCAATTTCATCATAATTTGCAGTTTTTATCATATTTTATTTTGGCAACTTTCATTTTTATTTCTTTAAATGACAGACTTATCTCCCCTGTTCTATCCCTGCTTTTATCAACGGCAGGTCAGCAAAATATGATGATTGATTTTTAGTTTTAATAAAAAAGTTTTATGCTAATTTAGGATTAAACTTATGAAAACAAAAATACAGACATTTTTTACGATGTATGTACTCGTCATGGAATGACAATGTCATATTCCAAAAGTTATGTCAATTAATCAAGTAGATTTTTTTTTAATTAAAAAATAAAATTTTATGACGAAGCAAAGACGAAAGCAGGCATGTTGATTAAAATTTGCCAAAATTCAAGGGCGACAATTTCTGCATGATATGTGCATACATCAGAACGTTTTTATTTGGAATGTGATTTTCACTTTTGAGCAATAGTTAGCTGTTTCTGTCTAGAGATATCTCCTCTCCAATTAATATCTCTATTATTATATAAAAGGAACTTTGTGTGTGAATTCGTTCCCTATGGACTCCTAAACGGCTTTTTCTTTTTTTTTTTTTTGTTTGAAATATCAAACAAATGTACTTTATGTGCCTGAAAGTGTTTTGAGATAGGTTTTGTATCGGAATGCCTTTGATAAGTTTCAATAATCAAAATAATTCAGTGAAAGAAGGAACGGGCAATTGTAACTAAAGTTAACACCTTAAACACACTAACACCACAATTCGAGAAGTTTTATTACTACACAAGCTGAAAGGACCAGCATATAACATCAACAGTAAGTTCTTTGATATGACGGGTGCGTTTAAAATGAATGTTTCTGTTTAAAGTACAATTGAACCATGGTGCTTGATTTTTTTCCTTTTAAACTTAAATTGAAGCCATTATCATCGCACAAGCAGTAAGGCCAGGCATATAAAATCAACAGTAGGTTTTTTTGATATGTCAGGTGCGTGTTCAAAATGAATGTTTCTGTTTAGAGAACAATTGAAGCATAATACTTGACTTTTGCATTTTAAACTTTAACTCAAGGCATTATATATAAAAAATTTTTTATAAAATCAACAGCAGGTTCTCTACAGTGCAATGTATATTACAATGTATTGTGGACTCAGTCACTGTGGAGAGGCATGTGAAGCTTTCTCCCGGTGCACCATGATGGGTCCCTAACTAGAACAGACAATCAATCGATTTGATTGTGAAATGGGCGATTTCACCAATTCCAGTGGCAATAAAAATATGGGAGCATGAAACATTTGTTGAGCATCATTCAATCCGAGCCAAGGTCGGGTCTCCCTACTAGTACTATATAAGCGCCAAATTTGTTTCCAAGTGATCTAACTACACCTAAACATTCAATATGCAAAATGTTGTCTTTTCAATAATTAATAAATAAGAGAAAATGATTGTGCAACCTCTCTTCTCAATAGAAAGTTGTGCCATTTTCTGCTCTGACAATAAGATTAAAATGCTGATTTCAACTTCATGCAATAGAAGAACAGTTTCGCATATACTGACCATGTTTATGCATTCGAAATCATGTGGTTAACTAATTTGCATATTAGCTTACAAAAGTATCTCATTAATTAAAAAATTGTTTATTATTTTAAATTTTGATCATTGTTTGCATTTTATTATGACACAATTTTATATCATGGATAAAGGATTGGGTGTTTTTTTGTGAAAACAACTTTTACATTCAATTTATTTCAACAAATTTTCATCTCGTACTAAAAAAAAAAACTGACACACTGTTGCAAAGCAAACAAATTGAGTTTTATTTTATATACTAGCGGGGCTACCTGGTTTTGCTCGGGACCGTATAAACAATGAGAAAATTGAAGCTGATTTCGAACATATGTTATTTTTCGGATAGAGGAATTTTTAATGTCTATGTATCATTAGCTTTTTAGCAGACATACAAACACACATACATACATAAAAACGCACATTTTCGCTTTTATTTATATATATATATATATATAGATGTCGTGTTTCAGTGATTTAACTGTGCTCATAAATAAAGTAAATTTTTTATTTCTAAATTTGTTTTATTCGTTAGGCCAGTTTAGTTGGTACTTTTCTACTTTACACACCAAAGTTCCATAAATGTTGACTTGGACTCAATTGGCAGCTGATAAACTGCTGAAATATGCCAAGCATTAATCAAGTTGATCAGCCAATGAAAAAGTAATAATAAACTCGGTTATATAATAAAAAAAAATAAAAGCAGACGACTTTTAATAAATTGAAAGAAAAAGATTTTGTAGTTTTTAATCATGCACAAATTTTATCGCTGCAACCCTAACCCTAAAAAAAAAAAAAAAAAAAAAAAAGTGTTTTTACTTAATTAAAACAAAATTAAAAAAATATTTATGATGCTTACGGTAGGTGTTCTTATATTTTATTTTAAGGTTTTTCCATTTAAAAATTTTTTTCTATTTTTTTTTTTTTTTTTTTTTTTTTTTTAATTATCTAATTTTTTAATTTTTTTTGCAATTCATATTCAAGAAATGCTATTTTTTGTTTCCTAAGGTTTTTAAATTTGATCGACACTCAGCATATTCTAATGGTTTACGTAAGCTGCCGGTCGAACCCAAACCAACATCACAGAAATTTGGTATGCAAAGTGTAAAAATAGTTAAGTGATCTGTTTTATGAGCAATACTAACAACTCAATAAATTTACTAAAAGTACATTGAAGGAGGTGAGAGACCCATGATCTCCCTCTCAGAATGCTGCGAATGAAAATGGCAAAATCTGTTAAAGACAACCAGTATAATTTGAAAACTCATTAAATAATCAAGTTGCATATCAATTGTTGCTTAATGAGAAATCAGCCAACAAGCAACCAAAATCAAATGTTGACTCATATTAGTTGGATTCTTCGAACTACTCTTCTAATCTTGAGGTTTATTTTCACAACGTTTTGGTCGATATAACTTCCGGCCTTTTTCGGGTGTATCTTGTCAAACTCGTAAGTTATACTCTTTTGAAGGTTGAAACTTGGACGACACTCAAAATAAAATTAAAAATTAATTAGGACGTTTACCCAGTTATGGCTGACAGAACAAGAATATGCTACCTCATAGAATAAAAGGTTCCATTTAAAACTCCTCTACAGAAAATATATATAAAATAAAGTGATTTTTATATTGTAAACTGCTTCAGTAATTTCCAGAACTAACTTCATATACTCACCTTGCACATTCAATTTTTGCACCTGCGAAAACTGAATATTGCAAGGAGGCAGGGTATATGGAGTCAGTTCTGGAAATTGCTGAAGCAGTTTATGTATAAAAATCACTTTATTTCATTTTTTTTTTTTTTCATTCGAAATCATGAAATTAGTCAAAATTAAAGAAATAAAGCACAAACAAATAAGTATTTTTAGTCACATGCAAGCGGCTCTATAAGTCACTCCATCGATTCGCCGGTCTGTCCGTAACACTTTCGTGCTTGGCCTTTTTGGTTAAGATCAAAGGTCTGTTGTTAATAGATGCTGTTCTTAGCTTTTTAAGCTTTTTTTGGCCTTTTGGCCAAGATCAAAATGTATCTGTTCCGGCAGATACTGCAAGCAAAGCATATGTGGGGGCAGCCCCACATATAAGACCTTGGTCAATGTAGGGGCAACCCTTCATACCAATTGTCACTGTCAGCTCCCCTACTCCCCAGGGAGTTGGTCCTCATTTCCCCTTCACTCCTGACATTAAAAATCGGCCTTGTGCCTAATTTGCTCGGTGGGGGAGCAAATAAATACCCTTTCAAAGTGTAGTATCTGTTCTTACTACATGCTGTACTTATGTTTGTAACCTTGTGATATAAAGTGGGGGATCACTTTTCTGTATTAATTTACTGTAAAATGATCACCCACTTTACAACCAGTCAGTCTCAAAGCCATTCAAGTCATTCTCCAGATCATTCAAGTTGTTTTTGAAGGATTCCAGTTATTTTTTAAGCATTGAAGTCATTCTTAAGGTCATTCAATTCATCCTTAAGTTCATTAAAGTCATTTGCTTTTTATTTATTTAAGTCATTTCAGTCCATTTTTCGGTCATTTTAGTTTATCTTTAAGAATTTCATGTCAATCCTACATTCACGCATTCATTCATTACACGAGAGCACGCGACTAATGGCTATTGGCCTTGTTTAAAGTAATTACAGATGAATTCATAGTTTTTTTTGGGTGGGGGTGTCATGATTACATATCTAATGTAGGTCTTAAAGACAGCCTTAGTTCTGATGACCTCAGAGGAAAATTAAATTTCAACAGTATAGGGTGATGTGTACAGAAGGGTTGACTTTGTTGAATGCTAGATAATGTCAAACAGTTGAAAAAGTCGATCATTTCAAGTATTGCAAATCTACTCAGTAGAAAAGTTTCTCATTAGAAAATACTTCTTTCAAGCCTTTTTTCTTTGTTTGTTGAAAGAAACTGTTTTGCCTCCGTCTTGTATAGAATCACTGATGCCTCCGTTCAGTCTCAAAAGACAAAGGATACATCCTGTAGGGGCAGCTGCACATGTAATTGTGAGGCAAGAGTTGCGCAATCTCCAACCACACCTTTCCTGAATCGGCACTGGTTGAGTCCAGTGGCAAGGAAAAGTCCAGGAAGACTGAAAACAATGCCAAGATAAGCGGAGAGCACATACAGCATCTGGAAGTCCCAAATGGTCACTCATCTGGTACTGGCCAGACTCATCATTGTGCTTTAAAAAAAAAAAAAAGAACTCTTAAACTTCCACTTATGCTCTCTGAAAGTAAGTAACTACTTTAACATGTCTGAATATCTCCCACTCTGCCGTAAGGACTCTGACAGACAATGCACGGACTTGGAGTCTACATTCGTAATATCCTTCCCTTGACTAGAGAAACAAACCTAGAATCAGACGATCAAGCCTTTATGTGCTTTAGACTAAACATACAACACAACATTAGCTACTTTTATTTTCTCTACTGCTCTCCCTCGACCCAGGACTGCACCATAATAAACAAAGTTTCTGACAGCATAGACACAGCACTCTCCCTCGACACTAGTGCACAGGTACATGTATTTGGTGACTTTAATGTCCACCACAAAAACTGGTTTGGATTCTCTACTTCCACAGATGCAGTGGCCAGAACAACACATAGCTTCTCTATATCTCACTCCCTATCACAAATGGTTACGTTTCCAACCCGTTTCCCTTATCAGCAAGAACAACACGCATCACATCTAGATCTGTTTTTGACCACAGTTCCCGATGATTGTATAACGAATGCCGACAGCCCACTTGGGAACGCTGATCATACAGTGATAATGGTTGAAATCGTCCTAAACTCTAGAGCCAGTGCTCAAAACAACGAGATATTATAAAAAGGCTGACTGAGAAGCCATCAAAGATGCCCCATGGGGAAATATTTTTTCTCTTCCTGCTGAACAGTGCGCAAATGAGACCACTGAATGGTTCAAAACTGCAATTAAAGCACATGTTCCCATGCAGAAATTTTATAGCAAGCCCCACTCTCTCCAATGGTTTACTTCTATTGCGCAACTGCCATTGCTCAAAGGCAGCATGCATACTGCAGATTTAACCGACATAAGTCCAGTTCAAACAGACAGAAATATATAGACGCTAGAAATAACGTTAAGAAAGAAATAGCGCCAGCTAAGAGAGAATTTACTGAAACCACTAAAAAACGCATCGAAGCACAAAAATTAGGAAATCGTGACTTCTGGAAAATCTGCAACAGTGTAGTAAATGATGGGCAATCAACAATTCCCCCACTAACCAACAATCACGAGGTTATTTGCTCAGCAACCGAGAAGGCTAACATGCTTGCTAGTCGGTTTGCCTCAAACTCCACACTGGACCCTTCCAACCACCCCCTACCTGACTTTCCTTTGCAGACAGATGCCATGCTAGACGATCTAAAAATCATCCCTGCTCAGGTGCATGCTATCATAAAAAACCATGACATTTCAAAAGCATGTGGATTCGATCTCATCCCAGCTGTGCTATTAAAAAAGTGCTCAGCCGAAGTAGCTCCAGTTCTCTCCAAACTCTACAACAAATGCCTTAATGAATCTTGCTTTCTGGGCTGTTGGAAAACTGCTTCTGTGGTACCAGCATTCAAGAATTCTGGCGAAAGAACTGACCCATTAAATTACCGCCCCATTAGCCTCCTCCCACTTTTTGCCAAAATATTTGAGACCTTAATTAACCATGCTCTAGTCCATCACCTTACGGATGTTAAACTTCTGACTGACTAACAATATGGATTTAGACAAGCCCGTTCCACAGCAGACATCCTAACTGTAATCTCTGAAAGTATATACCATTCACTGGACAAAGCGGGGGAGGGCAAAGCAGTAGCTCTAGATATATCTAAGGCTTTTGACAGGGTATGGCATGAGGATCTTCTAAGGAAAATTAGATCATACGGTATCACTGGTAGAATACTTAACATAATTAAATCCTTCTTAGTGGCTCATCCCTGCATAGTTCTCAGTCAAATAAAGCTTTTACTAAGCATCTTCAGACTTGCGTTATTTCGTTACAACCAACAAGATCCTCATTTACATGATTTATGTCAATAGATAGTTTTTTGTTTTTTTTATAGAAATTACTCTAGACAAAGCATGAAACCACTTGATGTAAGGAGGTAAACAGGATGAAAGATAATTCTCGTAAAAACAGAGAATGCCTATTAACCTTAGTTTTGAAACGATCAAAATTATAGGCTGGAGGAAAACAGTCAGTAGAAAGAGAGTTCTACAAGTTTGCGGTTTTTCGAAAGAAACTACTGGAACAGGAAGGTGTATTATAATGAGGTATGAAAACAGTGAATTAGTGAAGACCATGAGACCAACCAGTCAAACAAGCTGGAACAAAGGAAGCAGGAAATAGATCAGATAATTCTGAAGAACACATGCCGTAATAGTATTTCTAAAATTATTTATTTCACTATCATGACATCTTTTTCAATGACCCCCTGAGATTTGACTCGTTTTTTTGTTTTTTTTTGTTTTTTGTTTTTTTTTCACAGTTTTAATGAGTTTTAGTGTTTCTGGGTGTGCGAGGATGTTCTGTTTGTCGTTTGGACAATTTTATTGTCATGATCTATTGTCTTGTTAATTGTAAATTGTTTTGCAAGCATAAAAATAGGTTTTATGTGGGCAGAATGAAAAGTGCTAAATCTCCAATTAACAAAACCCAATACAAAAGTTTAGTCTTTATTTATCAATGTAGTCTGCTTCTATATCTACAAACCTCTTCCTTGTCAAAGGGCTTTTAACTCTTTACTGTAGAACTCTGAATTTTGGTTTTGTTGTTAAATGTCCCAAACCTTCATAATCAAGTAATCAGCTGTGAAATGCCGTCCTACAAGATCTTTCTTTATGGTTGGAAAAAGGTGAAAGTCAAAGGGTGCTAAATCTGATGAGCAGGGTGAATGAGACAGTCAAAGATTTTTGCCAATGTCACCATTCTATTTTATAGAAATTTATCAGCCAACTAATCATTATGTTCTAAATGTTAGTTCAGATAAGTTTTACAGAACCCCCCCCCCAACTTGGGACTAACACTTGATTTCTTTTTGAGTAACGTGTACATTCAAGGATTTTTTTTAAAGAAGTGACGTTGTTTCTTTTACAGCTCTGTATAGACTTCACTTACAACTTGGTGTATCAGGAATTGTGATGTGGCATGGTTCCTGACCTTGGATGATAATCGCATTTTTAGATATTGCCAAGAACCACACTGACAATTAATATCAATAGTCTATAGTCTAAGTACGACCACTTTAGACGAGACAGTGACTTTGAGGATTGTCAAGAACCCCACGAACAATTGATATAGATCCATTAAAAAAGCGACGTTACAGCGATGGAACAAGATGAACCATATGAAACAAAAATGCAAATAAATAAAACTTTGATGAATATTAGGATCACAAGTTAACAAATGCTAACTTAACATGAACAAAGTTTTGTAAATAAAAAATTAAGAAAAACGTGATTAATAACAAAACATTTGCATGACTTAAGTTTACAAAGTAAAGACATGCTCATTTGGAAAAGTTTATACAATTCAGTTTTGATAGGAAAAACTTAACAGTCTGGCTCCATCATGAAATGATGACTCACATGCCAAGTCAGCATTTTAAGTGTGACGTCATTGAATAGATATATAGGCATATATATATAGGCATAAAGATCGGGATGAAGGGATGGAGAAGCAAAGAGAAGAAAAAGGAAAAGATGTGTGGCAATTGAGAAGTTACACTTAACAAGCAGACAAATCTCTTCCTCTTACCTCTTCAAACATGAGCCAGCCAACCTGGCAGCTGTGTATTGAGATATTGAGAACCTGGCAGATATGTGTGTAGTGTGTATCGAGAGCCAAGTGTGTCTGGTATCATGTATTGAGAGCTAGCTTTATCTGGTACCGTGTATTGAGACTCAGCTGTGTCTAGTGCCACGTATTAGAAGCCAGCTGTGTCTGATGCCGTGTATTGAGAGCCGGCCAATGTGGCAGTCAGTTAGAGAGAACAACAATGTTACGCCATGAAGGCTAAGAATGTGTATGTCTATATATTTGTTAGTGTGAATATGAGTGTAAGAGCAATATTTGTATGTGAGTATTAAAGAGTATGGTACTGTGTGTGTGTGTGTGTGTGAATGATAGACAAGGTGGCATTATGTAAGTATGCGTTGGTTTACCTTGTCCTTGTGAATGCGTGTATAGATATGCGAGAGATGATAAAGCTGTTTTTCTTGTCGTCCCTCAACCAAAAGTGCGGGTTTAATCTCTTGAGAACTCTGAATATAAGAATAAAACAGTTGAAGCAGTAGATTCAATTGGCAAGAAAAAGCTAAAGAAGACTTCGGAGGAAGCGATAAGGATTCATTTGAACTAAAGAAAGATAAATAAAAATCGTGTCAGAGATAGGTGAGGTTGGGAGTTAATTTCTAGAAATTGTCCAACAGCCGTTAAACCGAATGTGATAACAAAATTGTCTTAATTTTAATGGACTTTTATATATACGTTCTCATGCTGAGCATTTTTATTGATTGGTTCATGTTCATAGTTATGAGCAAATAATTTTACTAATGTTTTGTTTATTATGTATTGATTTTCTGTGAAAGTAAATCATTCAATCAAAAGGAATAGAAAAGAGAAAAGCATTAATAATAAAATAAATCTATAAATATAGAAGAAAACAAAAAGTTAGGAAATCCTGTTTGAAAATAAAAGAGTTCATATACACAGGTGTTGAAGTCAGGGTCCGGGTCTAGCCATTGTGGATTATTTATCTCTTTGTTGAAGTTGAACCCAGGGCCTAAGGCTCGATAAGGTTCTGTTGTGTCTCAAGAGTGAAGTTTGGAGTTTGGTCTGAGCCATATAAAGTTGTTGACAGCATATAGGTAAAAGAGTCATCTACCCCTGATAATAGGAAGTAACCAGATAGTGATCTCCCCTGATAACTATATACAAAGAGAGAGATTGGGGCAGCCACTTGCTTTTTATGTGAATTTTAATAACGAGCTGGACAGACACATTTTCTTACTTTACATGGCGCTATGAATAGGATCAACATTTTAAAGCATGGAAATTTGTAAAACGACATTGAACATACTCATCATCAAACACCACAGAGCAACTTATTGAGCTTCAGAAAAAAAATATTGAGTTAAGAAAAAAAATGCTTCGCAGTCATCCCAACATGTCATAGATGAAAAAACTGAAATGGCCCTCAATATTACCGGATACCATTGACGGAGAATAGGCATGGTTTTTGAACAAGGATGTGTGCAGGTTGGGAGACCCAGCTGCAATCCAGAATAAACTATGAAAGACATGTACACCGGAAGAAAACAGTCTACTCTTTGAACTGGGAGAGCCAGATAGGCTCAACTCTTTTTTTTTTTTTTTTACATGGTAGTCACCACTTATCAAGGCTCGGGGCCACTCGGGGATAAGGGTTATTGCGTGTACAGTAATCAATGGGATAATATCATAGTAATCGTTAGCAATGGAGATTTGATAAAGTGTCTTAGTTAAGGGGGCAGTTTATCAGGAATTTGTTTATGTTGGACTTGAAGACATCCATTTCAATTGATGCCAAATGGGGATCAGAACGTTGATGATGTAAAGATAGGAGCTTGGTTTTAGATGCATTAAAAGTAACCAGCCACCTCTTCCCCCACTGTACCATGAGCTCGAGATAAGAGGAAAGAGAATCGGAGAGAACTTGGTCATTTACGGCCTTTGAAGTGTTGCCATAGATGGTCGTGTTATCAGCATAGATGTTGACAAATGATTTAAGTATGTGTTTTGGGAGATCATTGATGTAGATCAGGAAGAGAGTTGGGACCAGGATGGACCCCTGGGGGACTCCCGCAATTAATACTGAGGGCCTCTGATTTCTGCCCATCAACCACTACTCTTATGAGTCTATCAGAGAGAAATGATTTAATACTTGAGAAAACATTCCAGTTATACTGTAGCTGGAAATTTTGTGAAGTAGGCCTTTATGCCATACCTTATCAAAGGCCTTTGATATGTCAAGAGCAATTGCCCTAGAAAGGAAGCCTTTGTCAAGAGATTCACTAATTCTATGAGATATAATTGTTAGCACATCTTCTGTAGATCTGACAGAACGGAAACCATATTGCATGTCACTAAGAAGGTTATTTCTGCTGAGGTGGTTGACTACTTCTTTATCTAATATGGATTCCAGCAACTTACTCATGACACACAAGAGACAGTGGTCTGTACTGAGAGGGAGGGGAGATGACTTTTCACCTGAATTCTTAAATACAGGGCAAACTGATGAGGTTTTCCAGGGTGTTGGGAGGGACTTCTCCTTAAGGCAACGCTTAAACAGTTTTGTAAGTATGGGGGCAAGTTCTGGTTGAAGCTTTTTCAACACTATAATTCGAATGCTGTCAGGACCAATTGCTTTACTGGAATCAAGGTTCATGAATGGCTTGGTGACCTCATGCACAGATATTTGTATGTTGCATAATGTGTTGTCTGTTATAGGAGGAAATACGGAGAGTTGATGGCCTTCATCGCATAGGGTAGAATAAGCTGCAAAGTTCTTGGCAAATAGTTTGGCCTTGTCTGATGCTGACGAGATGACCTCAGGTTCATTGATGATGGTTGGGATAGAATGCACGCTTCTGTTCAGGATCCTATTTGCTATTTGCCAAAACTGGTGGGAACCAAGCCGCTGTTCAGCTACTTTGGATTTAACGAACTGGGCATAAAGCTCTCTTGCATGTTTTATTACTCTTTTGCAGTGGTTGATGGCAGTCCTGAAAGCAGCTTTAGTCTCAGTACATATATTATGTTCGTAGCTACGGAAAAAGTGATTTCTGTGTGTGATGGCAGCAGCACATTCTGGAGAGAACCATGGCTGGCTGTTAGGTTTTTGTTGGAATTTTTTGGATGGTATGGATCGGTCTATGCCTACAATTAACCATTCGGTCAGGTCTGATACTATAGAGGACACATCCTTTTTAAACATGGAATGCAGAGGTAGATCAGATATAAATGTATGGAAGCTATCCCAGTCAGCCATAGAGTATTGATATACTGTACAGTGGAGAGGTACATCTGAAGACTTATTACATTTCATTTTTATCTTAACTGATACAACCGAGTGGTTGGAGGATTCCAGGGGAGATAGAACGGAACATGAACATAGCTCAGAGGAAACTGTGTGAAAAAGGTCTAGAAGGCTTGCATACTGACCGGTAGTATCGGGCACATGGGTGGGTTCAATCTGAGTGAGGTCATAGCAATGGAGAAATCATGTCAGAACCTCCCCTCATCATCTGTCTTATTTAAGTGGGTCAGCCATTGAACATAATGGACATTGAAGTGACCGCAAATGTGAATGTTAGCCGAAGGATGAGCAGACAGGATGTGGTCAATTTTCTCAGATATACTCTTAAAGATAGTAACTTCGCTGTTGTGGGGCCGATAGAGGGCAAATATAAATTCCACAGAGGAGTACCTTCTGTGTCAGATATGACTGATATCAGTGAAAGCATTACAAAAGAAACAGAAATGTCATTCCATGAGACAGAATGAAGGTGAGTTAGTAACACATTTTTTTATCAAGACTGCATGGCCAAATCAAATTTTGGGAATTTTGAATTCAATGTCCAAACCAACCAACTTGCCAGCAATAGGCGGAACATTCAAATAGCATAGAAATTCAAATAACATAGAATGCCAAAGAGAAAACTGGCAGAAGTAGCTTCACTTATTACATTGGCGCAGAAGTTTTCACAGTTGGTCTGAAGGAAACAGACAAATCAACTTCCCACTTCAACAATGCTACACACCCTCTTAAGCTATCCAGTGTACAAAGGTTGAACCAAACAACAGA
This sequence comes from Euprymna scolopes, assembly GCF_053919585.1. Lineage (NCBI taxonomy): Eukaryota > Metazoa > Mollusca > Cephalopoda > Sepiida > Sepiolidae > Euprymna > Euprymna scolopes. The sequence goes on from NC_136500.1 coordinate 11,609,761, forward strand.
CCAAGGCTCCTTCGACCCCACAATACATCAAACATTGCAACAGATGCGGAAAGACGTCACACCCTAGAGGATCGATGAGTTAAAAGTATTGTCCAGCAGCTGAAATGAGTGGACGTCACTTACAATATATGCCAAAAAAAACAAAAAAAAAACAAAGAAAAATAAGAGTATGTGCTATATAGAATTATAGTCAGATCAAAAAAGAAAGTTTGGCAATCGTTTATGCCATTAAAATATTCACAGGTTTATTCATGGTAGACCATTCATTTTACAAACGGACCATAAACCACTACTGTCAACTTTAAATAGGGTACAGTGATCGAGAATTATTTTGCTTAACTATAATTTCAAAATGCAATATTTACCATTCAGTAAAATCACATGCATAGATGGTCTGTCTAAATTGATCTAAAAGAATTTCAAAAAACGATTATAGCATTATATTATATTATTATAAAAGAGGAAAAAGAACTAGAGAATTACCGATGTAATAAATAAAAAAAAAACAGTAAAAATGAATGAATATATTAACAGTATGAAAAAACAAACAGGTTAAAACAAAAAGAAAAAAGAATTAAACGTGTTTCCATTTTCAATATATGACGAAATGCTAATGTATACAAATAGAGTTTTACAAAAGGTAATCTTGAAAGAATTACATAGAATACATAAAATTACAGAAGTTCAAGTGTAATGTTAACAAACATCTTTCTACTCTTCTCCCTTCATAATGACCCCACTAATTAAGTCCCTAATAGTAGCCCCCTGCTTCAAAGTGGCACTGTGCCTTTTTGGTGTGAAAATTGAATAAAAAACAAAACAAAAAAAAAACATATGTAATTCATCCTGAAATCTTTAGAATGGAGGTTACACTTATTGGCCTAAAATGTACCAGGACACTGAAAGCCTGGCTGCCAATTAGCAGCAAAAGTTCCAATGATAAGGACTCAAACCTGGCTAAAAACAGACGTTCCCTGAATATCGATTTTGCAAAACCATTGAAGGAATACTATAGATAGTTTTCAAAATGGCCTGAAATTTAAAGATATAAACATCCAACAGCTTTGAACATTATAAAGGTGTTAGACAAAGTATTTAGTCGTTTTGGCACCATGTTCACTGGCCAAGAATTTAAGGACTACTGTGAGTCATTGGCGATTGAACGCATCATAACACCAATGTACAATCCTAGATCTAACAGACAGGCAGAAAGGTTTGTCAGTACCTTCAAAAAAGTGTGGTGGACAGGAGGATATATTATATATATATCCCCCAGTCGTTAGGAAAAATAGGAGAAATGAATTGTCTCAAGAAAGAAACGAACAACGTGTTTACTTGAATTAAATGAACTAGGATTTATTTCGTGAAGAAACAAGTGAAAGAAAAGGGTACTACACGTGTTTAGTTTGGCGTGCATCTCTCGCTGTTTACTGGTGAGAAGGAAAGTCTATTGTCGTAGAGAGAGAAAGAGAGAAAGTCAATCCAGTTTGATGTGCGTCTCTTGCTGTTAGCTGGTAAGGAGGAAAGTCTATTGTAGTATAGAGAGAGAGAGAGAGAAAATGAGAAAAAGTCAATCCAGTTTGGTGTGCGTCTCTTGCTGTTAGCTGGTGAGAAAGAAAGTCTATTGTAGTATAGCGAGAGAGAGAGAGAGAAAATGAGAAAAAGTCAATCCAGGCCATGGAGATAGAAAATGTATAAAGTGTACATACTGTCTGTTAGTTCATGCCCCATACATAGTAGCAGGAGACGTGACGTGCACGGGCGCGCGCCTCCCGAAAGGGAGACGGCTGGTTCGCCGAACCTCTCTGCTCGAGAGCTGGTCCGAAAAGGAAGATGTTGCTTATTGCTCTTGCTTTTATAATTGTTTCCGGTGGTCTTTTGTGCATGTGTGGATTTCCTTTGAAAGGGAAGTGACGTTGTCCATGTGTGCGTACATGTGCATACGTTAGCGTGTGTGTGTATACACGTGAATGTGAGTGTATGTACGCGAACGTGAATATATGTGCGTGTGTGGACGTGCGTGCGTATGTTTGTGTGCGCGTATGTATATGACAAGTAATATGGCTTGAGATGTGAACGCGTGTTTTTGTATGAGACTAGGAAAGGCTCCCACAAAAGCATTGATAAAGAATGACAATATCAACACGGAAGAAAAAGCATTAAAAAATTCCTAACGATTTATAGGATAACACCAAATCCAAATATTTAAGCACATTTATCACCAGCTGAAATAATGTTTGCAAGAAAGATACGTTCAGTGTTTGTAAGGCTATTACCAAGTAATAAAAAGAAAAAATTACTGAAGATAATACAAAGTCTAAAAAATATAAGGAAATACAAGGAAATGTGAGGAAAAGTAAAAGGAAACAGAGTGTTAAGATGCTGACAGAAAGAAATGTAGAAAAAGAAAAATAGCTTGACTCACAAATGGAAGAAGAAAAGAAAGGCCGAATCCCCTTCTATGCTTACCTACACACACACACACACACACACACACACACACACACACACACACACACAAGTAGGTTGAGATAAATAAAATGATTATTTGTATCAGTTCTGAGAATTCGAACACAACAAACATTCACGTACAATAATTTCTAAAACGATTTGGAATATTTTATTTTGCATTAAACTTTAGATGACTTCAAAATGTCACTTCATTACGAGAAAAATATTTTTTGCTTTAAATGTCAATTCTTCTCATTCTGTTGATTACTCCATTATTATTTATTTATCAGCAAGAGTTTACAAATCACAGTATAACAAGCTGTTGCCAAAATTCATGTCAGTGATTTCCTTTTCACCAACATTAATTTTGTTCATATTATTCGGACTGCTGTATCATCTTGACTGTTATTTTAACAATATTTCAGCACATGTACTCTCAAACTTTCTTCAGGTGTATTTTGTCAAACTTGGGAATCTTTCTGTCAAACGCGGGAATCTGCACAGAATTTCTAATGGAATATTTTATTTAATCCATGGGAGTAACATGCTCTTGTTTCATCAAGTATTACCAAGTAGAAGTTCTAATTGTATTCTTAGTATCGCCTGCACTGGGAATTAAACCTTCAACCTTCAAAAAAGTGTTACTATAACTAAACTTATAAAGTACTTTATCCATTAGATCACAGGCTCACAAGATACATATGTGTGCGAACCTTTTCTAGACTCGCACAAAAACACACATTCACATTTCAAGCTATGTCATATACATACGCACACACAAACATACGCCCACACACGTACATATATTCACATTCACGTGTATATACACACACGCTAACGCACACATATGTACTGACACACAGGCACACGAACGCACACATGGACGACGTCACTTCCGCTTTCTAAGGAAATATACACATGCGCAAAAGACCACCGGAAACGAGTATAAAGGAGAGAGTAACAACTGGCTCTTTCTTTTAGGTCCAGCCAGCGGACCACGTGCATCACACCCACTTACTACTATCTATGTGGGACAAAAGGCCAACAGACAGTACCTACACTCTTTCTCTCTCTATCTACTACTGGTCCCTGAGAACACCACCGTGTAGCTGACTGCTAACATGGCGTGCAGTTTAACTGACATCAACCCTCTATCCTCTTCTTTGTCTACACGCTGGACCATCATTCCAATTTCCACTACAACACTCACTTCAATTCCCACACGCGAACAAACGATAGTGACCCGAACTTGAGATGAACACACATTTCCTTTTCTTGCTACAACACCAGTCCTGTATAATTTTTTTTTTGTTTCATGGTGACGTCGTGTGTGTGCTCAGTTGACGGTATCTTCGCATGTGAGTCTGCGGTAATGTGTGCATCGTTTGGACTGGCGCTAGGTGCGCATTCATTCTTGTTGAACAGGGTTTGGTTGCCGGCTGTCAACGAAACTTCCAAGTTGTGAGTTTATCAGCGTGCGTGTTGCATCTCAACTCGTATTGTTGATTCAACTTCTTCCTATGTGTTGATAGGGATGTCCTGTAATTGTTACTTTGTTGTTACCTCTGCTGTGCGGGAGGGAATGTGTATAGGCCTATGTGAATTTGCTCCTCGCGTTTGTTGCAGGGTAATGTCAGGAAACCATGAAAAATGTTTGTCGAGCTCAAATTTGTTTTTAAAATTCGGTATGAAGTGTACAGCTCCGTGTTCATTTTCTGCCGAGTCTGACGAGGGTTTCGTCATTGTTGTTCATTGAGGCACTTGTTGGTAGCAGTTTTCTTGTTGAAAAGTTCGTTTTTTTCTTTATCAAATAAAACGCGTGTCTCGCTCAAAATAATTAATTTAAAAAAAGATAGGGTCGCCATGCTTGTTCGTTTTCACATCAGTCGGGCGCCAGTTTGTTGTGGACTTGTAGCATAGGAGGCAATGCTTGTTCGTTGCGCGTTCGGTTGTCATCATTTTGTGGTGGTGGTGCGAATTAGGTAAAATGAATTGTCTCGAGGAAGAAACGAACGACGTGTTAAATTGAATTAAACGAACAGGAATGAAAGAAAAGAGTACTGCACATGGTTAATTTGGCGTGCGTCTCTTCCTGTTAACTGGTGAAAAAGAGTCAATAATTTGCTGTACGTCTCTCGTTGTTTACTGGTGAGAAGAAAAGTGTATTGCTTGGCGTGTATCTCTCGTTGTTAGATGATGAGAAGAAAGGTCTATAGTTTGGCGTGCATTTCTCATTGTTAGCTGTTCAACCTCATCCATTTCATTAAAAAAGTAACGGGGTCACCATCCATGTTACGGACCAGGATATAATAATACCCTAATCCACCACAAGAAAATAATGAAACGAATGAAATTGAAGGAAACAAAGACTCAATTTATGGATAAGATAAACGTTGTTTATTTGCTGTTGAAAGAATGAACGTTTTAGTTATAACATGTGTTCATGTCCGCGCATGTGTAACCAATGTTCATTGCGGGACTGGTGTAGTAGCAAGAAAAGGAAATGTGTGTTCATCTCAAGTTCGAGTCACTATCGTTTGTTCGTGCGTGGGCAGAGAAATGAGTAACGTAGTGAAAATGAGAATGATAGTCCAGCGTGTGGACAAAAACAAAGAATGGAGAGTTGACATCAGTTAGTAGTCAGCTACGCGAAGGTGTTCTCTGGCAGTAGTAGATAGAGAGAGAAAGAGTGTGAATGTGTACATACGGTCTGTTAGCTCGTGCCCCATACATAGTAGTAAGTGGGCGTGACGCATGTGGTCCGGTCCGTAGACCGACCGGCTCGAAAGCTCGGCCTAAAAGAAAGAGCCGGTTGTTACTCTCTCTTTAATACGGTGGTTTTTTGCGCATGTGTATATTTCCTTAGAAAGCGGAAGTGACGTTGTCCATGTGTGCGTTCGTGTGCGCATGTGTGAGTACATATGTGTGCGTTAGCGTGTGCGTATATACACGTGAATGTGAGTGTATGTACGCAAACGTGAATATGTGTACGTGTGTGGATGTGGGCGCGTATGTTTGTGTGTGCATATGTATATGACATAGCTTGAAATGTGAATGTGTGTTTCTGTGCGAGACTAGAAAAGGCTTGCACAAACCCTTGACCTTTATCTCCTGATTCATCAGGAATGCAAAGTCTGTACTGAAAATGCACCTAAATGGCACGCTCTTAAAATTTACACTAGTTGAACTACTCTCTATCTACCAGCATAGGGCCATAATATATAACATAAGATCGTTACACATATGAATAAGTCTAACTTTTCATACATCCACATATCAGCAAGCTTTTTTTTCACTTTTTCTTTATCTGCCACCACTATTGTTGTTGTTGTTGTTGTTGTTGTTGTTGCTAGAACATGGGTTGCATAGACATCCGGAGAGAGTTTGAAGACTGGCTATTCAAATGATACAAGCAAGGTCTATCAGATCTGTCTATGAAAGCCGACTCAAAAAGTTTAACATTTTCTCCCTTGAGTGCTGATGATTATATGATGATCTCAATTTTGATCTACAATCTCATCAATGATTATTACGATATAACTCAAGATCTATTATTCACTCCTGCACCAGAAAAAGGTCTATGCGAACACTACTACTGATTTTTATTAAACCGGAGGAGGAACATTATCTCAATCAGGATCCCTGGATCTTAAAACAGACCCTCCCCCCACCATGAGAAGTAATAAATGTGCTAACAACGCCATAATTCAAGATGAATTTCGACAGGTGTTGCAAACAAAATTACAAGGAACACAAGCAGAAGATTTTGAATACACTTCCTTCCTTGCTTGTCCAATCAGAAGCCAGTTCTCAGTCATGTGACCAAGTTTAAACCCGCAACACACTCTCTCTCTCTTTTTCTTCCCGGATCTTAGACTGACAATAATTTCACGTGACATGAACCTGTCCCCAACTCTCTTGAAACTCAACAACATTCACCGGGCCTTTGGGCCCAGGGTTCGACTGTGGAAGAGTTATGCGATCAATTCAGTAAACTGAATTGGTCACATAACTCTTCCACATCAAAACATATGATAAAATTTGATAATTTGTATTTTTACTTGTAACCATTATGGTAAATTTTTACATTAGGTTCACCTCCACAATTTTCTTTAAAATGACGACTTTTATAAGTTTTTGACTATGCTGGATAAGAAAATCTAATATATAAATCTCACTATGTCTGTCTGTCTATCTGTCTGTCTGTCTGTGTCTGTTTGTCTCCATTTTTCAAATTATATCTCTTCCCAGATGAAAGGTCGCTGGACAGCATGCAGTACCTCAAAAGATTGCATTTTTGGTGCAGAATTTTATTAGTCCTTGGTTAATATAATTGCTAAGGGGTTCAAAAAGAGGGTAAAAATTGAAAGAAATCACAACTTGACAAGCATAGTACAATGGTGTTGTTTTATGCATGTGTATGTAAAACAGACATCTATTAATTCAGTTACTTTACAACACTTTGGTGCAGTGGATAGCGTGATCAGCTACTAATACCAGTGTTGCAGTTTCGATCTTCACATTTTCCTTTTTATTTTTTTTACATTCTGATATTCTTGACTTTTAAATGTTTAACAAGAATGTTTTGATGTACATAAGGAAAATGTCATATTCAATATATATATATATATATATATATATATTTTTTTTTTTAATTACATTTTCACCCCAAACAAGCACATCGCCACTTTGATGTAGGGGGCTACTATCAGGGACATAAGCTACAGGGTTACTATGTAGGGAGTTGGGCAGCAAGATGTCTGTTCACTACACTTGAACTTCTGCATGTCAGTACAGTTGGGAAGCAGGGTCCTGGAAGGGAATTCCAAAGTCTAGCGGTTCTGGGGGAGAAACTACTGGAGTAGAAGGCTCTCTTACATCTAGGGATCTCTATTGTGAAGGGGTGGGATTTAGCTTATTGTCAGGGGTATTTACGTGGAGGGGGTACAAGTGCTTGCAGTTCGTCTGCGCATTCACCATTAAAATACTTGTAGAACAGGCAGAGGGATGCAACATTTCGCCGATGGGACAGAGGCTGAAGCTTAGATAACAGTTCAGGACCTATCTGGTTGGCGACTCTCTTTTGAATCTTGTCTAGGAGCGAGAGACTAGTAGAAGATGCACCAGCCCAAATATGACAACAATATGTGATACATGGGCGAATGGTGGCCTTATAGAGGTACAGTATACTTTCGGGCGTTAGTAGCTTTCTAGCACAGTAGAGAGAACCTAACTTCTTCGCAGTGGTCCTGGCAATACTCTCAATGTAATTGTTCCAACTCATGTTTCCTGTGAACGTTAAGCCAAGGTGTTTAAAAGATGTACTTTCAGATAAAGAGTCCTTGCTATTGGTGGTAGAGAAGGTTTCTTGTAATTATTGAAGGAAACAAATTTAGCCTTGGCAGCATTAATATATATATATATATATTGTTTTTATAGATTTCCGTCTTTCTGGTAGTAATTTATAAGAATAATTTATTAAAAAATGCAATTGGCACTTTCTATACTTGTAAAAAATAAAACATAATAATGTAGAGAAAGGGAGAGAGAATAAGGCTCTTCTTTTCTCTCTTTTTTTATAACTCCTCTCCCTCCATCGGCTGGAAAAAGGAATCAGTCTTGGTAGCAGTAGTAGCAGCAGACATCATCGTCGTCGTACAGTTTTAATACTACTTGATTGTAGTAGTAGTAGTAGTAGTAGTAGTAGTAGTAGTAGTAGCAGTATAGCTATGCATTGCCTGTCCAAGCATCGACCACAGTTTTAAAGGAAGGTGTAGTGGTGGCGGACAATAACATGATGGCATTCATCCCATTGCTTTTACAGAGAGAGAGAGAGAGAGAGAGAGAGAGAGAGAGAGAGAGAGAGAAGAGAGAGAGAGAGAGAGAGAGAGAGAGAGAGAGAGAGAGAGAGAGAGAGAGAGCATTTAAGGTTTAAAATCAATTTTTTTTATGTAATAACAGGGCTAAAATGTTCTTATACATTTTCATCTTTCTGCTAGCAACCTATATGGATAATTTCTTAAAAAATACGATCCATAATAAATTTTCTTTCGCAAGCTTTTCTGTAGATACTTTCTATACTTGTTATCTCAATAAACACAAATATTAACAACTTTACATTTGTACAATTCCGGCGTTGCAATTATAATACTTGTTGTGAAAAGTTAACGTAATTAACAACAAAAAAAAAAGAGAGGAATTTAGAAAAATCTTTACAATATACAATGTACATACCTGACATGGAACTAACACATCATGTTCCAAAAATTCACATAATTTAGTCAAGTGGTTATTTTATTTATTTATTTTCAGAAAATCATTTTTTTTTTACAATTTTTGTGATTTACATAGTAAATCCTGATTAGAATATGAATACTGTCATTTTCTTTACAAAAAATAATAACCTGATTCGTGAGGTTTATTCAAATTTAAAATTCTTAATAAAAAAGTACTTGTTTCATACATATTTTTACGAGGGAGGGCTATGGAGTCATCTCGAAAATGGCTGAAGCAGATTATGATCATAATATTGCTTTATTTCATATATATTTTTAAGGGTTAGGAGGAGAATATGAAGTAAGTCTTGGAAGCAGTTTATGACCTCAAAGTCACTTTATTTCATATATATTTTAAAGAGTGGAAGAGGGATGTGGAGTAGGTTCCAGAAATGGCTGTAGCACTTTACAATCTCAAAATTACTTCATTACTATATATTCAAGAGAGGAGTGCATGCATGGAGTCAGTCTTGAAAATGGTTCAAGCAGTTTATGATGTAAAAATTACTTCAATTCATATATATTTAAGAGAGTGGAGGAATATAGAGTCTGTCCCCAGAATGGCTTAAGCAGTTTACTCTCTCAAAATTACTGTATTTCATACATATTTTAAGCAGGGAGAAATATGAAGTCAGTCCCGAAAATGGTTGAAGTAGTTTACAATCTCAAAATTACTTTATTTCATATGTATTTATTTTAAAATAGGGTGAAATATTAAATCAGTCCCGGAAGTGGCTGAAACAGTTTACAATCTCAAAATTACATTATTTCATGTAAATTTGTAACAGTGGGAAGATGATATAGAGTAAATCTCGGAAATGATTGAAGCAGTCTACAATCTCCAAATTACTTTATTTCATATATATCGTTGGTGGTGTGTGAAGGTCAACTGACCCACTTTTTGATGAGGGGGTGATCCATATTTTTCTGAATTTTCAATGTTATGATCCGGAAATGACGTCATTGTGGTGATGATGGTGGGTAGAAAGAAGCATGATTGTTTTGCTTTTTAAAGTGATCTAGAGGTCTCCAGGAATTCATATATGTAGGTTTTTTTTCCTTATTTTGAGTTCACCACTTATCAAGGCCTAGAAGCCACTTGGGGATAAGGATTATTGTGTGTACAGTAATCAATGGGATAGTATCGTAGTAATCGTTAGTATTGGAGATTTGATAAAGAGTCTTACTTAAGGGGGCGATTCATCAGGAATTTGTTTATGTTGGACTTGAAGACATTCAAGTTGCAGTAAGGTGGGAAACAGGCAAACGGAAGAGAGTTCCACAGGCGTGCACTTCTAAAAAAAAAAAGCTTTGTTCATGGAATCTGCGTTTTGATTTAGGCACAGATAAGGAGTGGTTTCAGCTAGACGGGGTGTTTTTCGTGAAAGATTGGTTAGGGAATACCAGAGATTGGAGCTCAGACGAGCACTTGCCATGGAAATAACAATAAAACAAAGATAGGTTCACAACGTCTCTTCTGTCGGAGAGAGGTTGCAGGGAAGAGAAAAGAGTATCCCCCACTAAACCACAAAGTCTATTTTGTACTCTGGCAAGGCAGGATAGGCTGTTTTTAGCCACTCCTACCCAGATGTGCCAGCAGTACTCCATCTTTGAACATACTTGGCTTTTATACAGATAGAGAATTGTATCAGTAGTGAAATATCTTATGGAGCAGTAGAAGGATCCCACCATTTTTCCGGCGATCTGGGCAACAGACTTGATGTACGTGTTCCATTTCAGATCAGGAGTAAAGCTCAAACCCAGAAGCTTGTCAAAACATGGAGCCTCCCCAGTACGAGAGCCATTCATTTCAATTGATGCCAAGTGGGGATCAGAGCGTTGATGATGTAAAGATAGGAGCTTGGTTTTAGATGCATTAAAAGTAACCAGCCACCTCTTCCCCCACTGTACCACGCGCTCGAGATTAGAGGAGAGAGAATCAGAGAGAACTTTGTCATTTACAGTCTTTGATGTGTTGCCATAGATGGTAGTGTCATCAGCATAAATATCGACGAATGATTTAAGTATGTGTTTTGGGAGATCATTGATGTAGATCAGGAAGAGAGTTGGGCCCAGGATGGACCCCTGAGGGACTCCAGCATTAATACTGTGGGCCTCTGATTTTTTTCCATCAACCACTACTCTTATGAGTCTATCAGAGAGCAATGATTTACTGATTGAGAAAACATTTCCAGTTATACCGTAACTGGAAATCTTGTTATGTAGGCCTTTATGCCATACCTTATATTGAAGGCCTTTGATATGTCGAGCAATTGCTCTAGAAAGGAAGCCTTTGTCAAGAGATTCACTAATCCTATGAGATATAGCCGTTAGCACATCTGCTGTGGATCTAGCAGAACAGAAACATATTGCATGTCACTAAGAAGGTTATTTTATTGGTCTGTACTGAGAGGGAGATGACTTTTCACCTGAATTCTTAAATACAGGGCATACTGATGGGGTTTTCAAGGGCGTAGGAAAGCACTTCTCCTTAAGGCAACGATTAAACAGTTTCGTAAGTATGGGGGAAAGTTCTGGTTGAAGCTTTTTCAACACTATAATTGGAATGCCGTCTGGGCAAATTGTTTTACTGGAATCAAGGTTCTTGATTAGCTTGACGACCTCACGCACAGATATTTGTATGTTGCATAGCGTGTTGTCTGTTATAGGAGGAAATATGGGGAGTTGATGGCCTTCGTCGCAAAGGATAGAATTAGCTGCAAAGTTCTTGGCAAATAGTTTGGCCTTGTCTGATGCTGACGAGATGACCTCAGGTCCATTGTTGATGGTTGGGATAGAACGCACGCTTCTGTTCATGATCCTGTTTGCTATTGGCCAAAACTGGTGGGAACCAAGCCGCTGCTCAGCTACTTTGGATTTAACGAACTGGGTATATAGCTCTCTTGCATTTTTTATTACTCTTTTACAGTGGTTGATAGCAGTCCTGAAAGCAGCTTTAGTCTCAGTACATCTATTACGTTGGTAGCTATGGAAAAAGTGATTTCTGTGCGCGATGGCTGCAGCACATTCTGGGGAAAATCAGAAATGAGACCGACCAGCTCGAAAGCTGGACCTAAAAGAAAGAAGAAAAAACTTTTTTGCTCTTTGTTTTATACTTGTTTCCGGTAGTCTTTGCGCATGTGTGCGCGTATGTATATGACAAGTAATATAGCTTGAAATGTGAATGCATGTTTTTGTGTGAGACTTGAAAAGGCTCGCGCACAACCCAGAAGCACATATAAGGTAAATTAGGGTCCTCTTTGGAGATATACCTACCACACGGAAAGCCATCTTTAATGTAGGCGCATATTCCATGCCTATGGCGATCTTGAGAGTCAGATTTAGATGTTAAGTCAGAGTATCCTTTAATTAATTAAGTGGTCAGCCCTATGCCAGTTTCGCTTAGAAAGAATATATCCGGTTTCATCTCCTATAATTGGATTTCAACCTCTGGAAGGTTGGAACGTAGACCTCTGATGTTGGAGAAGGAGACATAGAAGTAGACGTCTACGTTGGGGATGAGGTTCTAAGTCTATTCGTGTAAAATTATGTTAAATATGTGTTGTACATTATCCATCCTAGGAAAGGAAAAATTATTTCATATATGTGCTATAAATTTCCTGTCCTAGGGAAGCTACAATTATTTCATACATATTTTGTGTAATACCTGTCCTAGGGTAAGTAAAATACTCTTTTTCTCGAGATAGCTAATGATACACAGGCATAAAAAAATCCTTAGAATAACAGGTATGCTAAAAATAAACTTCAATTTTCTCATTGTTTTATATAGTCTCGAGCAACATCGGGTGGCCCTGCTAGTCTCATTTTTTTGGAGAGACAAGTAGTTTTTGAGATATAAAGACCTGTATCATGCACTGTAATTCACTGGCCACCATGTTTGTACACACGCGATAAACAAATCTACTTCTCTGACTGACACTGCCACCTGTTTTTTTTTTACAAAGGAGTCACCACTTATGAAGACCCGGAGGCCACTCGAGGATAATGTGTGTGCAGTCGTCAATGGGAAAATGTCATAGTAATCATTAGCAGTGGGAATTTGGTAAATTGGATTAGTTAAAGGGATGACTCATCAAGAACTTGTTTGTGTTAACCATATTGTAGTCATTTGGAAAGCAGGAAAACAGAACTGGTGTGCAGTTCTAAGAAAGAAGCTTTGTTCATGGAATCTATGCTTAGGTTTAGGCACAGATAAAGAGTGGGGTATTATTGATAGTGGTTTCAGCTAGACGAGTGTTTTTCATAAAAGTCAGGACATAGATTGGAGCTCAGACGAGCACCTGCCATAGAAATAACGACAAAGCAAAGACAGGCTCACAACGTCTCTTTTGTGGGAAAGAGGTTGCAGGGAAGAAAAAAGGGCATCCCTCACTAAGCTACAAAGTCTATTTTGAGCTCTTGCTCGGATGTGGCATTGTGGCAACCAGCGATGGGATTCAGCCAGTTCGCACCGGTTCGTGCGAACCGATTGTTAAAATTACGTAAAGTCCTATTCATAACTACATTATAGTAGATTCTTTATTCTTATTAACATTTTCTTAGAACCTGTTCTTAAAAAAACTTGAATCCCACCACTGGTGGCAACAGTACCCCATCCTAGATAGAGAATTGCATCAGCAGTGAGATATCTACTGGAGCGGTAGAATGATATCACCATTTTCCCAGCAGCCTTGGCAACAGATTTGATGTATATGTTCCATGTTAGATCAAGAGTAAAGCTCAGAACCACTTTTCTGCAACTGACACTGTCCCCACCCATTTTTTTAAATAGTATTTGCAGGTATGTATGCTAACAACGAATATCACAGTGTTTATTCCGAAGGCCGTTCTGAACATGGGGAGGTTGGGGGTGTTTACTCTGTGCCAGTTGGCACAGTTTAATATTCTAATTTAAAATCGTTAAATACAATTTAGGCGCGCAGTGCAATTGATTGTTTCGGCGTGTTAAAAAAATGAAAAATGACACCCACGCAAATTCCGGCGTGACCTTTATATACCAAAGGTGCGTACGTAGTTGAAAGCACCCCATGTGATGTCTTCCGTCCAATGGAATTCCTCCTAGGACACATTTTAAAACTGATTTTCTAGAGCTCGTTTGGAGCCAATCAAATCGAATATAAACATGCACAAACACAAAATCTATCTCTTTAGTCTCTTAGCCTTTCGAGCATTCTTTCGTCTCTTTAAACTCTTCCGACTCATTCAACGCTTTCTCATTAGGACTTGCCACGCGTGCAAACATCAATTATTTCATTTCCACTGCTCCGTGCATTAATACTCTCTTTTAACAGACGAACATTAATATTGTCTCTGTTACATATTTGAACATTCAAAGAACACAAAAAAAAGAGACTCTCCATCTTTCATATGAACTCAAAAAAAAGAACTCTGAAATATCGAGAACTATGTTTTGCTTGTTATTGTTTGTTATTTCTATTCCGGAAATAAACCTCCGTTTGTGTTGCACATAAGATTTCTTATTTTCATTTTTATTATTTGTGGAGGAAGTCAGTTCCCAAAAAAAGGCCAGGCGACCCCCACAAGTTGGTGACCCGACGCAGAAATCATATGCACAACGGAATCTTATAAGCTATTAAACAACCATGACTCAGCGGCGAAAGCGACAATTTTTTTTCAACCACAGTTTCAAGCTCCACGTCATCGGAAAAAGTTAGTTGACAGTTTAAAGGCTTTGAAATCACTTTCGAGCAAAGAAAACAAACATGGAACCTTCCTGTGTTGAAAAACCTCTGGCAACGTTAACGGTAAATATACCAGCATTTAATCCTACCAACATAAAGACCTGGTTTATCCAAATCCAGGCCCTTTTCGACGCAAAGTGGATAACGTCTCAACGAACCAAATACTGTTACTTAGTGGAAAAACTCCCGACAGACGTCGTCGAAGAGGTGGCGGATTTATTGGAGAATGTGCCAGAAGACAACCCATATGATGAACTGAAGAAGGCCATCTTATGACGGACAGGCTTTTCAAACGAAACAAGGTTATGCAATCTTTTCACCCAAGTAGAATTGGGAGATCGCACTCCGTCACAACTTTTGTGATACATGCGTACATTGCTAGGGGACAACAAAATGTCTGAAAATATAATGAGAAGTCTGTGGCTCGATAAACTTCCAGACACAACAGTACAAATTCTAGCACCCACAACGGAAGAGACAAATATTGAAAAACTCGCCGATATGAAAATCTGAGGCACCGCAAAGTAAACTCAGCACAAGCACAGCAGAAACAGACGTGCAACGACGATATATCAGGACTAAAAATGACGGTCGAAAATCTCACTCGACAAGTGCAGGAATTAAGGCAAATAAACCATCGTTACTCATTTAATAAATGATCGAACTACCGAAAACGATGTCTTAGTAGAGGTCGAAGCAACACACGGGAACGAGCGAACGAAATCTGTTTTTACCACAAAAAATTCGGCACACAAGCTCGGCGTTGCACTTATCCTTGTTCTTTTAAAAACAAGAATCAGGGAAACGAATATTCCGGCCAGTAAAGACGACGACTGTCGCTGGATTTTCCACTAAAGGTCGTCTATTTTTTATTCGTGATAATAATCATGGATATAACTTCTTAATAGACACTGGAGCTGAAATCAGCGTGATACCACCTCTACGTAAACAAAAAGCTATTCCACAGCCTTACCACCTCCAAGCAGCTAATATCACACAAATACCGACATACGGTGAAAAATATTTAGACGTCAATCTCGATTTCCATGGATTTTTACCATAGCCAACGTGACGACACCAATATTAGGAGCAGATTTCCTAGCACGGTTTAATCTATCGGTAGACATAACTAGTCGCACACTGACTGATAACCAAACAAAAATCGTAATTAAAGGTATCACCACAAGATACCAGTCTACTGGGATTAGTTCTGCCTTACCTGAAGAGACGTACATTCGTCGGCTGTTTCAAAAATACCCACAACTTACTCAGCCATTCAAAGTCACGGATAATATTAAACATAATGCAAAGCATTATATTAAAACGAATAGACAACCAGTCTACGCCACCCCCAGACGTCTGAAGCCGGATAAGTACAAGATCGCAAAAGACGAATTTCAACGCATGTTGCAACAAGGAATTATCCGACCTTCCAAAAGTGTGTGGTCATCTCCTCTACACATGGTACAGAAAGCAGACGCGACAACATGGCGTCCATGCGGCGATTTCAGGAGATTAAATGCACAAACTGTACTGGATAGATACCCTATCCCACACATTCACGATTTTGCAATCGGACTGCAAAATGCCACGGTATTTTCCAAACTGGATTTAGTAAAAGCGTATTACCAAATACCGGTGGCGGATGAAGATATCCACAAAACAGCACTGACCACACCATTTGGACTTTACGAATTCGTCAGAATGCCATTCGGACTTAGGAACGCTTGTCAAACCTTCCAAAGGTTAATAGACGAGGTTTTTAGGGACCTTCCATTCGTATTCGCTTACGTGGACGATGTCCTAATTTCTAGTAGAAACCTCGACGAACATAAACAATACTTGGAACAAGTTTTTCAAAAACTGTCCCATTACGGTTTAAAAATAAACTTGGACAAATGTATTTTCAGTCAGCAAGAAGTAAACTTCCTTGGACATTCAATTGATAAGGATGGTATATCACCATTACCCGAAAAAGTAAGCGCCATTATGGATTTTCCACAACCTACGTCTGTTAGACAAATTCGTCGCTTCATAGGTATAATTAATTACTACAGACGATTTTTACCCAACTGTTCCACAATCCTTGCACCGTTCACGTCATTATTGAAGAACAAAACGAAAAACCAACAATTAAAACTGGAAGGATCAGCTTTAAAAGCTTTCCATCAAGCTAAAACTGCCTTAGTCAATTTCACAAAATTGAATTATATTAAGGACAGCGAAGAATCGAAGCTTACACTTACAACAGACGCGTCAGACATAGCTGTAGGAGCAGTTATACATCAACTGACAGGGGATACAATGACCCCTATATCGTTTTTCTTAGCCAAACTGAGCAAGACACAGACAAAGTACAGTACTTTTTCAAGGGAGCTATTAGCAATTTATTTGTCAAACATTTTAGACATCTGTTAGAAGGAAGAAACTTCTGTATTTACACTGACCATAAACCGTTAACATATGCACTGCATACGCATGTAGATAAATATGGTCCAAGATAAATCAGACACCTTGATTATATTGCCCAATATTCCACAGACATTAGATACGTCAAGGGGCAAGAAAACATTGTGGCGGACGCATTATCACGAGCTGCAATAACTTCACTAAATTCCAGTTTGTTAACTATGGAATTAATTGCACAAGAACAAAAGACGGACAAGACACTCACTGACGTACAACAGAAAACGTCTTTGCAACTGAAGGAAATGCCCGTACCTTTTAGTGTAACAACACTTTATTGTGATACAGCAAAAGAACAACCGCGTCCATACATACCGCCAAGCATCAGACGACATGTTTTTCTATATTTTCACAATATGTTGCATCCAGGCAAACGAGCCACCGTAAAAATAATAACAGACCGCTTTGTTTGGCCGAATATGAATGCAGATATTCGAAATTGGACCAAGACGTGTGTATCCTGTCAGAAAAATAAAATACACAGGCACACGAAGTCACCGCTGGGCACTTTCAGTGCGCCTGATGCCAGGTTCACCAATATCCATGTTGACTTGGTGGGGCCATTACCGCCCTCAAAAGGACACACCCACATTCTCACCATAGTCGATAGGTTCAGCAGATGGCCAACAGCCATACCCGTGAAAGACACATCGGCGGCGACAGTAGCTGGAACAATACTAAAAGACTGGATAGCAATTTTTGGAGTACCGTCAATACTCACAACGGACAGAGGTTCGCAATTTCAATCGAAACTCTTCGCAGAGTTCAACCAATTGTTGGGAACAACCCACATAAAGACTACTGCTTATCACCCTTGCTCAAACGGCCTCGTTGAACCCTTTCACAGACAGCTAAAAACTTCTTTGGCTACGAGTCTTAACAACACGGACTGGTCAGATAATTTACCATTAATCCTATTAATGATCCGAAACACAATAAAAGAAGACTTACAAAGCACACCAGCGGAGCTAGTTTTTGGATCCGTAGTCACACTACCTGGACAGTATTTTAATGCATACACAGATATTTCACCCACGGCTACATTTGTGACGGAATTAAAGAACAAAATGTCTTCTCTCAAATTTACCCCCACCAGGAGGGCTAACAAACAAACATATATACCGAACGACCTTCACACATGCAAATTTGTGTTTATCAGGAATGATACGGTCAAAAAGCCATTTTGTCCAAATTACACTGGACCATACCAAGTTTTGGACAGAAGTGAAAAATATTTTACTGTCCAACGGAAAGACAGGAAAGACAACATCGCGATCGACTGAATTAAACCAGCATACATTGAGGAATACCCTCAGACAATTTCCCCACCAGAACAAATTCCCTTAGAACATGGGAGTCCAGCAGAAAATGACGAGGACACCAAACCCACGACAAAAACGGGTAGGAAAGTCCACTGGCCGAAACATTTCAAGGAATACATTACATATTGAAAAAAACTTTTTTTTTCCAATCTGGGGGGAGTATTTGTGCCAGTTGGCACAGTTTAATATTCAAATTTAAAATCGTTAAATACAATTTAGGCGCGCAGTGCAATTGATTGTTTCGGCGTGTTAAAAAAATGAAAAATGACACCCACGCAAATTCCGGCGTGACCTTTATATACCAAAGGTGCGTACGTAGTTGAAAGCACCCCATGTGATGTCTTCCGTCCAATGGAATTCCTCCTAGGGCACATTTTAAAACTGATTTTCTAGAGCTCGTTTGGAGCCAATCAAATCGAATATAAACATGCACAAACACAAAATCTATCTCTTTAGTCTCTTAGCCTTTCGAGCATTCTTTCGTCTCTTTAAACTCTTCCGACTCATTCAACGCTTTCTCATTAGGACTTGCCACGCGTGCAAACATCAATTATTTCATTTCCACTGCTCCGTGCATTAATACTCTCTTTTAACAGACGAACAATAATATTGTCTCTGTTACATATTTGAACATTCAAAGAACACACAAAAAAAAAAGAGACTCTCCATCTTTCATATGAACTCAAAAAAAAGAACTCTGAAATATCGAGAACTATGTTTTACTTGTTATTGTTTGTTATTTCTATTCCGGAAATAAACCTCCGTTTGTGTTGCACATAAGATTTCTTATTTTCATTTTTATTATTTGTGGAGGAAGTCAGTTCCCAAAAAAAGGCCAGGCGACCCCCACAACTCCAAAACCTGTTTTTATTGTAAAATTACTCAAGGAAGTGATAAAAAACCGTAATTGTTTTGTTTTATACACATGCACATTACTAATTTTTCGATTGTAAAAAAAAGGAGATTTGTTTCCACTAGGTGGCAGTGCCGGCCGCAGAGATGCAGATTTGTCTATCGCGCGCGTACAAACATGGCGGCCAGTAAATTACAGTGAATAATACAGGGCTTTATATTTTGAAAACAATTTGTCTCTGCAAAATTAGAATGAGATTTTCTTATTCAGCATAGTCGAAAACCTGTACAAGTCGTCATTTTAAAGAAAATTGTGGAGGTGGAGGTGGACCTAATGTAAAAAATACCGTAATAATTTTTCTACTGGAGTATTTTTCATAATTTTGGGGAATTCTACTAATTTTGACATGGCGCGTAAGTACATAATATGTTTTCACTTGCAATGCGTTGGTTAAAAGATCACCAATTTATAGAAGCAAGGGATTTCAAACAAGGGAGATAATGCCGATTTACACGCATGCGTTATCTCCCCTAATTATCTGCCCTTGTTGACTTTGGACTTTACCTGCCGCCGCATGGCGTCGCTGATATTGAGAAAGAAAACGAAACGTGAATAGAATGACTGCAATAATTTGCAGACGAACGAGTAAAGCTGAAAAGCACGAAGAGTTTCTTAAATTCTTTCCCTGTTTCAATAACGTCTTTTCCAGAACACAACACGAAATCATTACATAACTTATTTAAGGCCTCCTGGGTTACAACGATTAGCCTCAGGTTGCTCGCAGCTTAAAAGTCATAAAAGCAAAAACATCTAAAAAAAAAAAAAAAAAAAATAGACTGACTTAACTTGGTTCATTTATGTAATTTTTGTACATTTCGATATTTTCTTTAAAATCTTTTTGATAATCTTGATATTTATTTTTTTCTTGATACACACCTTTTTCCTGGGATTACGTCGGATATTCTAACGGCATCTCTGTCTTCTTCTTTTCCTCCAACAACTGTGGAATGTTATGGACCGGTTTGCTCGGTTTCATCGATGACAGCCGCCTTCGCCTTTTGAGCGGAAAAAGGTAACAAAATAAAAATTTAAGCAGATTTTTTTGGTGCTTATTTAGAATGAAACTTATTTTCAAAACAATATATATATTTATAATGTATGTACATATCACAGGACGAAGATATCATGTTCCAAAAATCATATAAATTAACCAAATATTTTTTTTACCCCTCCCCCAATCAAATTTAACGAGGAAGCGATATGTAGTGTTTTTATCCGCCATATTTTATAAATAAGGGTCGGAACAACTCAATTTGAACTATCGAGATCAAAATCAACCCTATAATGGATGCAATATCTGGTACTTATGCATTTATTGAACCGTGCTGAAATAATGTTATTTAGAAAGCCATTCTCAACATGGGGAGGGTATTTTGTAACTATTATTCTGTACTTTCACCTAACAATTTAATAAAAAAGATATCGTAAAACTTTCATTTAACTTAAAAATATTTTAAAAAATAGCGCTGTTTAATAAGTGCACAAGCACAAGCATCTAAAATCGTTTAAATTCGTAAAAAAATAAATAAAAATAATTTTTCTATATACAGGTACGTACATCAAATATTTCCCTGCAATTTAGTTTTTAAAAATATGTTTAATTTTAAAAAAAAAAAAGCACCTAAGATTCTTTTAAATTATCATAAAAAACCCCAAAAACAAACAAAGCAATTCAAAGATTTTAAAAATAAAAAAATCGATTTCCACAAGATTTTCTGGATTTCTAATATTCAATCTGAAATGTTAAACAATATTTGCGCGTCTACCTTTTGACTTTTTTTTATTTTATTATTATTTTAAGTACTGATATAGATCGCCCCCATGGCTGTTCATATTGGCTCGATAACGAATTACAACGAAGAGATCATACAAAATGAAACCCGTACTCCCGAAACGATAAAAGGAGGAAAAATATCGATATTGTATTCTTTGCTGTAAAGTGTTGCTTTTTTAGTGTGTACAATCTTTTGTTTATTAAATTGCTACAGAATTTGTTGTTTTAAAGTTTCCTTTATGTTAAAAATGGGTTTCTAAAGCGTAATTATTTCAGCACTGTCCGTATTCTGCAACCGATACTTCGGATAATATCGGATCAGCCACGATTTTCTGTCGGCGTGATTAAGAAAAAGAATTACACTAAAAGACATTTACAAATATGTACGTTCATAGATCAAACACTAAATGTTTTAGGGGTGTTTTTATATCGAAAACAGGAGGCGGGAAGGTTATTCGATCTCAATGATTATGATTTACGGAACAACTCGTAAATTGCCGTTTCCAAACACTCAATCAGTACCGACATTAAATTACGCAATAAGCAATTGAACGCTTTATCTACGACTTGTTTTTGCATTTTGGTACTCATGCAGAGATATACAGAGAAATAACGTTATTCAAAAAGCCATTCTTAACATGGGGAGGGTGTTTGTACCTATTCTGTACTTTAACCTTACAGTTGAATAACAAAAAACAAACAAACAAAAAACATATAAAACTTTAATTAAACGTGGAAATACGATTTAAAAAATAGCGCGGATCGGATCTCTCTGCATTAGCACCGGCATTTTTATAGAACAATATTTTAGCCTCCATCTTCACAAAAATCTAAAAAAAAAAAAAAAAAAAAAAAAAAAAAAAAATGGGGGGGGGGACATGTCTCGTCGATAGAAACAAAATGGAGGTTCCAATAAAGTTTTATGTAAAAACGGAAATGACTGCTGAAAGTAAAACGAACATTTTCATTTTTATTTCGTTCCAGTTTCAAAGTTAAAGTAATGTGCTGAATTCGTTTCAGTCAGTTTCCGTTTTTGCATAAAACTATTCGGACTAAGGCGGACGTCTACGAGATTGTACCCCCACTTTTAAATTCCACAGTTTTCACATTTAAAAACGTTTCTGAGCACTTCACGGGGAACGTGGACCCTGCGTAAACGGGTTTTAATTTAATGGCTGCTCCCTGAGGTTTTCTTTCACTTTCTTCGTATATATCTTGTACACTCTTTTTGGTACTTTTATAGTTTATCGCCGAAGATGGAGAGGCCATTTTATTTCGAGCACCTGTCGATTAGAATCAGAGGGAGAAATCAGTAATTTAAACTATGGCCTAAGTAGGAAATATGTACCAAAATATAGTTTTTTGGTTTGTTAATATAGAAGTTTTTATTTTTATTTATAAAAATTTATATTCAATGAATGATACGATTTATCGACCCCTGTTCGACTGACACTTCCCTCTATCGGCCGTTCTTGAAACTAAAATACACACATTCGCCTTCTGGCACTGTCATGCAGAAGTGCCATTAAATTTTATTCGTACTTTTATTTCGTGCTTGTTTTTATTCATTTTTTATTATATTTTCTCCACTAAATATTTTTTGTTACATTTATTTTTTCATACACATTCATAAAATAAAATAAAAGCAATCACGAATAAAAGTTTGAGTCAAATTTAATTAAAGAAATAAAAAAATTTAAAACATAAAATAAATACACGCTCGGTTAAAAAAAATGTATGAGAACGAAGAAAGTGAAAGAAAACCTCAGGGAGCAACCATTAAATTAAAACCAGTTTACGCAGGGTCCACCTTCCTCGTGAAAGTACCCTTTTCTGTTTAATCTTATCAATTAGACTTCACGTTCCGATTAAAAAAAAAAAAATCGGGGGAAAAAATGGTACTTCTACAGTTTATCGCCGAAAATAGAGACGCCATTTCTTTTTTTCTTTTTTCGGACACCTGCCGTTAAAATCAGAGGGAAATCAGAATTTTAAACTATGGCCGAAGTAAGAAATAAAAAAAAAAATGACAAAATTATTTTATTAAAATTATATTTTCTTACGCAGACTTTTCAATAAATGTCTTTAAAATTATATTTTGATACATCTTTATACAATAAATGTTTTGGTTTTCAAATGGCGCTCGCTCGTCCAGTTTAAACAATTATGTCACTTTCAATTTCTGTTTTTAATAATAAAAAATATGTTTCATTTTCCCGTTTTCATCGAAACATTTCCAATTAAACAATATATGTTCTCTTTCACTTTACTTTTTTTTCATAGTTCTTTCCCTAAGTAATTAATATCTAGTTTAATTTTTTTGTTACTTATTTCCTACTTCGGCCATAGTTTAAAATATTGATTTCTCCCTCTGATTTTAATGACAGGTGCCCGAAAAAATGGCGTCTTCATTTTTGGCGATAAACTGTAGAAGTACCAAAAATATTTTTGACTTTTATCGTCGGGGATCAATTTCTAATGATAACGTTCTACTAAATTGAACACCCACTTTGTGATCATCAACGAGAAAAAAATTTAGCGACTCTCTCACGTGACCGGTTATTTATTTGATCAAGAAGAAATTGGAGTTATCGCCCCCTAACAATGGCGCTCGGTCACATTATGCAGAAGTGTCCTTTTCTTTAATAAATTATTTCTTGCCTTTGAAAACAATTATTTGTTGTGAACTTGTAAAAGTCGTCATTTAATAAGTGAGTATTGAGTTGGGAAAGACAATGGGGTTAAGAAAGTTCCCTTCGTAACCCCTTTTTTAAACAGGAATATTCACTGGTCACCTGAGTCAGTCGCTATATTTTTCTCGTGGATAGTCACAAAGTGGGTATTCAATTTAGTAGAACGTTATAATTGAAAACTGATTCCCGACGATAAGTCATTAAAATACATTTTGTTCCTGTTGACGTTGACATGTCAATATTACCAAAAGTTCATTCACGTTATGATTTTGGAGAATATTATTGGCACTTCTACACTATTGGGACGACATTTTGTAGTCGATAAGTTGATGTTAGTACTAACTGACTGTTTGGCAACGGCTCTGTCATTTCGTGCTTGTTGTTCCGTAAATCTCAATTGGGTATACGAACGATACTGAAATATTCTTATATGTGCACCTGAGGACCTCAGGTGCACACTGCACCTCCTCCCTCTTATATCAATGTTTCGTTTCAGAAACTAGTTTAATTTTGTGGTCATCTGTGTTGATTTTTTATTGAGTCAATATCTGCAGCCATGGGGCCTGATCTATATAAGCACCAAGACTTTCACCCCTTCCTTTGTCATTTTTGAATCTGAATGAATCACAAAGTTAGTTTTAACCTTACGTATATTTACATAAACACGATAAAAAATGATATTTTCTTTAAATAAAATCAACAATCACGGATTGTGGATTTTATTTGTTTATATTTGTAACATTTTAAAAGAAAACTTTATAAGGAAATGCGAAGTTTCCATGGATGAACGCCGACAAAATACGAAACAAAGTATTAAAGGCAAACACTTGATTAGATTTCGTCACCCAATGTTTACAAAGGTTTTGCCTGGAGCTGTCATCAAAATGAAATGAGATTTTTCAAATTGGGTTATTTTTAATTTTTATTTTTAATAAATAAACAGAAAAATTGAAAACCTATTTTTGTTGTTGTTTGTTTGTGAAAAAATTTATATAATTTCGAAAATAAATAACTCGTTTGTTTCATTTTGCAGATAACAGCTTCAGGCAAAACCTTTGTAAATATAAGGCGACGAAACTTGAATATAACCATTGATTAGTATATAAGAAACTATAGTCCAGACAAATTACGAGAACATTTTAGGGAGCTTTGTCTAGAATTTCCCCTAAAATTCGTATGATGTACGTATCCGTGATGAAATTAAAATATATTCCAAAAATAAATCGCGTATATTTATCAAGTAGCTTTATTTTTTATAAAGTACATAATTTCTAAGCGAATTTGAGTTTTTACAATGTCTCCATGTAAATAATAGCTATCTAAAACTTTGCATGTTTGTATTATTTGGAGTTATTTCCCTTGTTTTCAAAATGGCGTCGCGATATCGTCGCAGTTCGTTAGGCCATAAAATTAGATTTTCTTATTTAAAAATAACAAATACTGGATTAATGTACGTGATTTGGCGCTGTTTTACAATTTTTCGTTTATGATTTTTGGGTGTACGATATTTTCTTCGAGTCACGGTTACTTGCATCATACAGATTTTTTTTTATTTGTCAATATAGGGGGAATTTGGACAAGTACCATACCTTATATGGAGATTGTGTTCTTCCGTCTGTAACTAAAAGCGTCATAAATACCCCCCCCCCCCCTTTTAGCTTTTTATTTCAGATAATCAAGAAATAATATCAGTATTATTGTACACTAACAAACTGCCCAGCCAGCGCTCCTCGCCGAGCCTCCTCGGTTGTAAAATCTGCTTAAATATATTTTAATTCATGCAAATTTCATATTTATTATAGAGTCAATTATCTATTGATTCTTATATTGTACCCATGCTCTCCACTTATTTCGGCATTTGTTTCCAGTCGTCCTGTACAGACACTTCACTTGCCGCTGGTATTTAACAATGTCTACTCAGGAGAGGTGTAATTAGAGTTTACACACCTCCTGCCACAAAAATTTCACACGCAGGCTCCCTTTCGTGGGTATTCATAGTCTGTCAAAGACTGAAGGAGCCCTCATTATATTGTATCCAATATATAGTAGTGATTTGAAAAGTTAAAAAAAAAAAAAGACTTTAGTCACATCAGCTAGAATCGAAACCCAAAACATTTAGAACTTCAGCTTTATCTTTTTTTTTTTTTTTTTTTTTTTTTTATTCAATTTTCACCCCAAACAAGGCACAGTGCCACTTTGAAGCAGGGGGCTACTATTAATTATCTGTTATCATCTGAACTAATAGATGAACATGAAAACTTTAAAATTAACCAACATTAACCTATAATTGTATATTTGCGCATGTGTAGAGAAATATTTTAAGTTGACTTATGCCTGCCAAGTTTCAATCTAAAAATGTTTACCCATTAGCAGCTATTTTTACCAGCTAAAGATCAAATTTGTTCTACAGTTTAAAATCTATATATCAAGTCTATAGACTAAAAATTGAAAGGAGTTTTGTAGAAACTGCTCAAGCAGACAAGATCACTTTCATATATAGATTAGGATCCTATGATAGTTTAGGCAAAGAGAAAAATGGGCAAACTAGAAAAAACGCCTGAATCAGTCACCAGTAAACTGGTGTCCTGTCAGATTTGGTTCCTGAATGATATGAACCTTCGTCCATTTCAATGTTTCGAAAAAAAATATATATACTTCTGCAGAATCCGGACCGTGCTATTATTTTTGATAGGATTTTCATGAATGGATTTCAAAATAATTTTATTTTTACTTGGTCTGTATTCTGCATTAGTATCAAACTGTTTTGTTACTTTTCAAAAACATAATTTATTTAAAATACAAAGCAAAAAAAACAAAACACTTTCATCCCCCCACCCCTAAAAAAACATCAAACCACCTTTTTGAATAATTTTCGTAAAAGAAATTATTTAAAATAAAATTATTGCAAAACTTTGCTATTTTTAGCACTTATTTGATTATCTATTTTTAACCAAAACAGGAAGTTTTTAATATTAGGAATCAAATTTGACTGGACACTATTTACTGCAAATTTTGAGTTTGACATTCTTCTGGTTTGCCATAAAATAATTCTGTATACGGACACCCAAGTTAAATATTTTAGTTAAAAATAAAACAGGAAATATTTGTGGTGGAAAATATAGAATTCACCAAAATTTATGGAAAACAATCTAGTAGTTGTTACGGGTGCGGTGGCTAATCACAACGCCGTAACACAGTATTTGCTATCGTAAGCAAGAGTAGGGAAAAAGGTTCCCAGTCCATTCAAGGTCAAAGTTAATACTACGCCTCTTGTTACATAGTTATTATAATTATATGAAACATTCAAATTTCAGATGTACGTGTCGGGTTTTTCACATGTCATCGCCTAAAATGATAGAATCTTATTTGTATGTGCGTGTGGGGGAGGAGATGAATTAGCATTGCGTCATCATGTACAAATTTACTATGTTTTGGATGTTGGTTTTTACAGTTTGAATGTTATTAAAATGTGAAATTATTTTATTTTTTTGGTTGAGTATAAAATCAAGATGCACAAACAAGTATTGATTAAATAATTATTTATGGCCATTTTGAAATCTAAATGCTTTGCTTGTAATTCTAGCAAATATTCCAAACTATAAAAATATTTGGAGATTAAGCATTTTTAAGAATAATAAAAAGATAAGATTGACAATATTCTGTTTTATTATTTTAATGTTTGTTTCCTGCAAATTATTTTCAAGAAAATGAAATTGATAATTAAAATAAAAAATTCTCCAAAAAATGTTAAAACGTAGGAATTGTGACGTTGTTTTATTTACAGACAGAAGGGCACAATAATTTATAAAGATGCGGATAAAATTGGAATTGGTTAAAAACAACTTAAAAATATAAATTCAAAATGTATGTTTTTTAGAAAGTAAATAAAACTAATTAACAAAATTTAAAGTAAAATCGTTTTGAATTTTACAAGGAGTGTTCAGTTTATGATTTTGCAAAATAAACATTGCACTGGCTATACAAAAATCATTGTATGATAACCAGCAACTTGGAGCTAGGATCAAAAGTGTAGTATCTGTTGTGTCCTTGGTTTAGTGAAGTAGAAATCCTAAACTGTAGCAACTTCAATTCTTTTCTCAATCTAAAGTGTCCTTTTTAGGAAGTTGGAATTTTTCTCGCATTATGAAACCAATTTTGTGTTTTACTTTGCTTTCGTAGAGAAGTAAGTAAATAGCGACAACTAATAATATCAAACTGACTTATTCGCACCCCTTCAAGGCTAACATGTTACACATATGCTGGAAAATAAAAATTCAAGTATTCATTTTGATACTTGGCCAATCTATTCAAAGTACCTTATTATTCAAGTACCATTGTAAACATTGTAGTAGTCTGTCGCAAACGAGACAAAGACAAAGAATAATTTGAACTCACTTTTTTTTTTTTTTTTTTGATTTTTACTTGGAGTCACCACTTATCAAGGCCCAAAGGCTACTCGAGGATAAGGGTTAATGAATGTTAGATGAGCTTCAACTCTTTAGTCAATGTTCTTTATTAGACCAATGATTACAGCAACTGGAAATATGAAAAGAAATGAATTTTATTTCTTACTAAAATTTTGCTTCGTTAATTCTCCATAATTTTTTTCTGTGCATTAATAATTTCAACTGATGAATGCTGTAATCATAGATGAGCTTCAACTCTTTAGCCAATGTTCCTTAGACTAATGATTACAGCATCTGGAAATACATAAAATAGAAGAACGATATCATGTATATGTAAGGTGGTAGTGTAGTAATCGTTAATGGTGTAAATTTGATGGAATTTGATTATTTATGAAAATGGCTCAATATGAACTTGTTTACATTAGATTTGAAGGCTACCATGTTGTAGTCAACCGAGAAGCATACCAGCAGAACAGTGTTCCATAGACGGGCAGTTCTGTGAGAGAAGCTTTGTTTATGCATTCTGCGTTTAGATTTAGGCACAGATGGAAAGTGGGGGATATCGCTTATAGTGGTTGTAAGTAGTTGAGTGTTTTTTTGTTGTTTTTTTTTCTGAAAGTTTGGCAAAGGGGGACCATAGATTTGAGTTCAGTCGAGCACTTGCCATGAAAATAACAATAGAGCAGAGACAGGCTCACATCTCTTTTGTGGGGAAGAGGTTGCAGGGAAGAAAAAAGGGCATCACCTATCAGGTTTTGAACTCTATCAAGGCAGGATAGGGAGTATTTCATTTTAGGACGTATCTGGCTCTTATACAGATAGAGGATTTTTCATGCAGCGATATTTATTTTCTTATTCTCATACCATACGGGACTTCTCATTATGGCTATGACATCTCTCACGTGATCGTCTTCTCTAACGTGCTCTACTAGAATATCAATGTAATGATTTGGAACACGGAAGATGAATGAAAACCAGTTAATAAAGCTTTATTCATCTAGAATCACAGGTATGCTGAAATAGAAGAATGAAAAATTGCTAGGATTTTATAGAAAGTAACAATGCTAATGATATTCACCCCGAATGGAACGAGTTCAGGGAGAGGTTATGAAATGATATACAAAGGTTCAAGTTCAAGCATCTCTCTTTCTTAGATGTTGTCTAAGGATGAGCTTCGTTCGATAGGTTCTTATTGAGCGTTATATCAGCCTGTAAGGTTTTACAAGGTTCTTCAGATACACCCGATTCAAATGAGGCATCTGGTTGTAGAGATGTTATGTCCGGTCATCAGTATTAGTTTTGCTACATTGTGTGGTTTTGGGGGCAAGTTGATGCAACGACACTGTTTTCTCCTTTCCAGTTGGAAGTCTAACATGGGCGTATTGAGCGTTGCATTGTAGCAATTCAACTTCATCAACAAAGAGTTCATACGTAGATGGCCGTACATTACGTTTCATCAGGACTGGACTTTGATTCAAAAGCCAACTGAGGAGAGAGGTACCACATGTTGATTTCTGATTATCCTTTATCCTAGAATATTCGCTCGTGAGGTGTAGCGTTAGTGGCAGTACTCAATAATGAATGAATGGAATGCTAGACGTTGCGCAAAACTGATTCCCAATGAGAAATCGTCTGTCTTTGCGACTTCAATGCTAGCGATATCGTTTTCCATAATGTGGCATTTAGTCATTCTACCTGGCCATTTCCCTGCAGGTTATAGACAGTTGTGCGGCTTGTTGCTATTCCTTTTCTATGCTAAAAATCTGTTCGTTCTGTTTAAAGGAATGATAGATCTCTGTCGGAGCGAATAAAGGAAGGCCAAACAGCAAAAATAGTTGACGAAAACAATTTATGTTTGTGAGGACATATCTTGACAAGGAAAGGGGAAGTGTGAATATTCGTCAATAATTGTTGATAGAAATTTGTTTTGACTTTTAAATGGTAGGGTACCTTTTAAAGTCAACATTTCAGCGTTCAAATAATTGTATCGTTTTGACAAGGTTAAAATTAGTGGGATGAAAAAAAATCACAGTTTTAATTCTGCACAGACTGAACAGTTCCCAATAGTTTGAACATCCTCCCAAAATGAGACATTCGTGTGATGCTTAATAAAACGTGTAGGTCTCGTAGATTGTGTAGAATATTGCTAGGGTGAACCAGCTAATCCAATGAAGATGTTGTGCTGAATGGATGCGATAATTGACAGTGTAGTTCCTGGCAGAAGTCTAGAACAGTGAAAACCCTGAATGCCAGAGCAGCTGGCATTTGTAGAGCGGCACCTGTCCCTCCTGGCATGTTTAGCCAATCAGGCGCCTCAAAATAGAACAATCCACCATCCCTGACTAATTGTAGGCTGGTCCAATGGCAATTGGCATACCACTAATTGCTACTGAATAAATATGTTGAAATTAGTTAAATGGTCCATAATGGTGGAGAGGGAAGGTAAGCGCATTCTTGATTCTACAGATTGGTTGAATTAGTTGAGGAGCAAGCCACTCAAAGAGTGTCTACAGTTGCATTATCTTTCTGTGAACAGTATATTACATCAAATGTAAGGGCTGATATATCGATTCTCCAGCGTTCTACCTTCTCATTATTTTGCTTGAGTGTTTCAGGTCATACATGAAAGCTACGGAGCGTTGGTGTGTAATGAGTTTAAAGACTGAACCAATAAGGTAGTGAGGCCATTTACGCACTGCTTCGATGATGGTATGTGTTTCTTTTTTGACTGAAGAGTAATGTTACTTGCTGACTGAAAGAGATTGGGAAAGGAAGCAATTGGGCAGCCGTTCTGATTGAGAGTGTCAGCCAGGGAAACATCCGAAGCGTTGGCTTCTAAGGTAAGGGGTATGTTGGGATCGATTGTCGTAAATGAAGCTTGCTCGAGTTCTTCTTTGAGGTTGGTGAAATCTGTTAAGCAGGATTCAAGTAGAGGGAAGATGGGAAGACTTGGTTCTGTGCTAGCTGTCAAATTTTATCTGAGAAATGAGGAATCCATTGAGCATAAGATGAAAACCTTCCAATAACCCACTGCTGTGATTTAGCATCTTGTGGAGGTAGATATCGCAAAGCACGGAAGCATTCAGAATCTAATTTTACAACTCCAAATGACGCTTCATGTCCTAAGTGGTTCAGTTCGCATGATGCTCTTTTTATCTCATTGAAACTTATGCCGTACTTCCTGGCAACAAGAAACGATTAAGGTTTTCATCATGTTTCATCATATTATGGTCGCATATAGTGATGTTATCAACATACGTGAAAGTGTCGGCAACCTTCTTGCGTTTTATTAGATTGTCTATCAATCGTTGGAAACATGATACACCATTTGTTATGCCAAATGAAATATGGAAGAATTGATATAGATTTTGAAAGCTGTTAATTTCTTCTCTTCTTGTGTTGGTATTTGATGATACGCATTCTGCAAGTCCAGGGTAGTAAAAACAGAATAGCGAGCAATTTTTCTTTTTTTTCCCCAACTAGTTCATTAATTTTTGGTAAAGGATAAGCATCAAGGTACATGAATCGGTTGATTGTCTGAATCTAGTCAATGACAAAGACGCTTCTTGTGTCGATCGTTAGTGGTTACTAGAACCTGTGCTCTCCAGGGAGAGTGAGAGAGTTTGATAAGACCATGAATTTTGGATTGTATAAACTGCTAATGGATTGGGGAGTGTCTTCTGGATTTTGTAGCAATAGGCTTGCAACCAGGTGATAAATGTTTGAATAGTCTGGACGCTATTATGGCGCATACAGAGAAGGGATCTTAGTGACCCCCCCCCCAAGGGTATTTCTACCTTTGAGTGTAGTTTGAGAAAGTCGTGGCCAAGTAACTTGAACATGACAGGATACCTCCATCTCTGTTGTAGGGACTCTGGTAGATATATGCACGGGCTTGGAGTCTATATTTGTAGGTTGACATCAGACTTAAATCCCAATCCCAAGGTGAGGAGCCATTGCTCAAAACAACGAGGTACTACAAAAGGATTGACTAGGAAGCCATCGGAACATATCAGAGATGCCTCCTGGTCAGATATCTTCTCTCTTTCTGCTGAACAATGTTCCATGAAATAACTGAATGGTGCAAAGCAAGTATTGAAGCACATGTTTCTACACGGAAGTATTATAGCAAGCCCCACCTACCCCCATGGTTCACTGCAGATTGTGCAGCTGCTATTGCACAGACAGCATACATTCCTCCGGTTTGTATGTCATAAGTCAAATACAAATATGCAAAAATTTGTAAATGCTAGAAATCATTGTACGAGTGAAATAGTGACAGCCAAAAGAAAGCTGAAATAATCGGAGAAGCGCATAGAGAATCACAAAAGATAGGAACTTGTGATTTTTGGAAAATCTATAATAACGTATTGAATAAAGGGCAATCAGTAATTCCTTCACTACTCAATAACCAGAAGGTCGCACGCATGGCAACGGAGAAGGCGGAACTGCTTGCCCGGCGATTCGCCTCCAACTCCACCTTAGAGCCAACAAACAACTCCCTCCCAAATTTCCCTATGCAAATTGAAGCCACACTAGATGATGTAAAAATTCACCCCTTCTCATGTCCACGATATCTTAAAAAAAAAAACTGAGACATCTCCAAGGTGTGTGAGCCTGATCTCATCCCTGCTATACTAATTAAGAAATGCTCAGCTGAGCTAGCCCCCATACTTCCCAAGCTCTACAATAAATGCTTTGCTAAATCTTGCTTCCCTAATAGCTGGAAGATGGCCTCTGTGGTACCAGTGTACAAGAATTCTGGTAAAAGGATTGACCCTCTCAATTATTGCCCTATTAGTCTCCTCCCCCTCTTCACTAAAATCTTTGAGGCCTAAATCAATCAAGCACTAGTCCACCACCTTGCAAAAGCAAATATTCTCTGTCAAACAGTATGGATTTAGGCAATGTCGTTCTACTGCAGATATTTTAACAGTTATCTCTGAATGCATTTACCATGTACTGGATAAGGCGGGTGAAGTCAGGGCTGTAGCGCTTGATATATTCAAAACCTTTGACAAAGTCTGGCACGGAGAGCTGCTAATGAAAATTAAATTGTATGGTGTAACTGAACGTATACTAAATATAATTAGATATTTCTGAGACAATAAAACCGTACAGGTTGTCATTGATGGATGTATGTCCAAACATCATAACATGAATGCTGGAGTGCCTCAGGGGTCGATCCTTGGACCACTATTATTCCTGATATTCATAAACAACTTCCCTGATAATATTGTCCGAGATGGGTATATTTGCTGATGATACAACACTCTATAATATGCATGAGGAAAGAACAGATGTACACAAATCTAAGGCAATAGCAGAATCGTTAGAAAATGACCTCCAGACCATAATGCAATGGGGCTGCAAAGGGATGGTAACATTTAATGCTAGTAAAACAATTACAAGACACCTCTACAACCGCTTATGTCCATGACAGATAACACCCTACCTGAGAATTTTTCCTTCAAACTCCTCGACCTAACACTTGTGAGCAATATGAACTGGAACAAATACATTGAGGACATTGCGAAGGCTGCTGCAAAGGAGGTGGTTCTATCTATTGAGCTAGAAAATTACTTGCACCTGAGAGCATCCGGTACCTCTACAACCATTCGCCCATGTATGGAGTATTGTTGTAGCATCTGGGATGGTGCATCTACCACTAGCCTCTCCCTTTTGGATAGTGTCCAACAAAGAGTTTTCAATCTAATAGGTCCCACCTTGTCAACTAAGCTCCGTCTGTCCCATCACCATAATGTTGCATCTTTGTGCCTGTTTTCTTTTTTTTTTTTTTTTTTTTTTACAAAGCATATTGCCAGTTGGACGTAAGGGGTTACTATTTGGGGCCATGTCTAGGGAAGATTAACAAGATATTTATGTTGCATTTAAACTTCTGCATATCAGTACAGCCAGGGAAGCAAGTAGCAGGAAGGGAATTCCAAAGTCTAGCTGTTTGAGGGAAGAAACTATTAGAATATAAAACTTTCTGGCATTTAGGGACATCAACAGTGAAGGGGTGAGATCTTATTGCTAAGCGGGTTTGTCGGGGATGTGTACGTTAAGGGGGTACAATTGAAACAAGTTCATCAGAACACATTCCATTAAAATATTTGTAAAACAGGCACCAGAGACACAACAGTTTTACAAATATTTTAATGGAATATGTTCTAATGAACTTGTTGAATTTGTGTTCCCTCGACGTACACATCCCCGACAAACCTGCTTAGCAATAAAATCTCACCCATTCACTGTTGAGGTCCCTAAATTCCAGAAACCTTTCTATTCTAATAGTTTCTTCTTTCGAATAGTTCCCTTCTTGCTGCTTGCTTCCCTGATTGTACTGATATGCAGAAGTTTAAATGTAATGTAAACCAACATCTTGATAATCTTTTCTAGGCTTGGTCCCAAATAGAAGCCTCTTACGTCCAAGTGGCGATATGCCGTGTTAGGGGTGAATGTGAGTAAAACCAAAAATAAAGAAAAGAAAAAAATGTCTGCGCAAAGAGAAGGAAGAACTGAAAGTTTGAAGGTGAACCGTTTATATGCTAATGCCACATATCAGTGACCTAATGTACTGCTTGATAAGGGTGTGGATGCCATTGATATCTTCCTGTGAGAAGCTTGTGTTGGCCAGTTGTACTTTATGGATGATGTTCGATGATAAATAGCTGAGCTACCAGCATCCACCAGAGCTTCCAGGATTATTCCATTTACTGAAAGTTTAATTATGGCTTTCAACAGACAATCAGGTGGTGCCATGGTTACAACGGATGCGATTGATGATTCACAAGTGGAAGTCACCTTCTTAGGGGGGGCGATTTGACTGGCAGACTAGTTGGAAATGTACCCTCTTGCCACAGCTTCTATAGGCCATATCACGGGTGGGGCAATAAATTTGTGAATGTCATCAATTACCACAGAAGAAACATTTTTTCTTCCCACTGAAGGCGAAACATTATCAGAAGTAAGAGAAACCTCACAAGTCAGTGATGGTTCGGCAGTGGTGCCACATGGTGTGAAGTTGACATAAGATTCAGCTTGTTTCTGGGCTGTTTCTAGGGAACAAGCTAAGTTGGAAGCATCTTTCAAATTGAGTATCCTTTCTAAGAGTCATTGTCAAATTGTATGAGAGCGAATGCCTGTTATGAGGGCATCACGAACTGCTTGGTCAGGATGTTCTTTGGTCATTACTACCTTAAAGTAACGATCTGCAGAAAGTGTATCTCGATTCTGCAAGTGTATCTAGATTCTGAAGCAAGGAAAATAGCAAGCTCTCGAGAAAAAATAAACACTTACGTAGACATTACAAAAACTTCAAACCAAACAAACCAAACCCAAAACCAAGACCTACTTAAACTAATCTCCGAACTCAAAAATTTAATTGAAACTTTAAAAACTAACCAAAACGAAAACAAGAAACAAATATCAGTATCTTTGAAAACTCAGTCAAATGATCTAAAACAAGTCCCAAAGAACAAAAAAGAACCCGAACAGCAAAAACCACAAATAAACCGTGAAAGATCCAAATCACGAACACGGACAAAAGCAGAAGATAAACACACAATATCTGGAAAGATGGAAACAGAACAGGAAAACACAAATCCTCTTTCCAAAAACCAAAGCAAACAAAAAACAGAGATGATATTAATCGAAAATGAAAACAAATTTGAGTTGATTGAAATCGAGAGTCACAGGAAAAAATCTAGCTCCAAAAACAGAACTGACTAGGAAGAGAAAATGGAGGCTGAGGAACCAAGCAGTTCAAGTAAACACAAAACAAAAACCACTCAAAACACAACAAATCAATAGAATAATAGACATAAAAACCTAAACAAAAACCAAACAGAAAAAAAAAGGAAAAAAATTAATAAATAAACGAACTTACTTATGGAAATGAATAAAAACATCATACAGTGGAACTGCAGAGGCATAAAACCAAACTACGAAGAAATCAAACATATAATAGCACAATATGACCCCAGCATAATCGGCCTACAGGAAACTCTTCTAAAAGAAACGGACACCATCAACTTCAAAGGATACCACATCTACAATCAAACAAACAGATCACAAGGAGATAATCGACCCACAGGTGGCACTTCAATTATAATAAAAAAAAAAAAAATACCACATATAAAATTACAACTCCAAACAAACCTACAAACAATAGCAATTAAAGTTACACTTCACCGACCAATAACTATTTGTTCAATATACATTCCACCTAAACATAAACTAAACAAAACCGAAATTGAAGATCTTATAACACAACTCCCCATACCTTTTATATTAATGGGGGACTTCAACGCCCATAACAAAATGTGGGGAAGTGAGAATATTAATCAAAATGGGAAAACCATTGAATCATTACTGGAATCACCTGAAGTAACTATATTTAACGACAAAACACACACATACCTTCATCCAGGCACAGGAACGACATCAGCTATCGACCTAACACTATGCTCCCCAACAATATTTATGGACTTCCAATGGGAGGTACATAACGACCAGTGTGGCAACGATCACTTCCCAATTTTTCTCAAAACCCAAGAACCTACAACAGAAGAATCAAAACCAAAATGGCAAATTAATAAAGTTAACTGGACTGAATTTGGCAAACTTTGCACAAATCTAATTAATCAAGAAATAGTTAACAAACCAGATCCTATGTTAGCTTTCACCAATACACTAAACGAAATAGCAATCAAGACAATCCCAAAATCTTCCACCAAACCACACCCAAAATCAACGCCATGGTTCACAATAGAATGTAAGCAAGCAATAACCAACAGGAAAAAAATGCTAAAACACTTCAAACAACATCCTACAAAACCCAACCTTCAAAAATACCTACAAGCACGAGCAAAAGCATGCTATATTATAAAAAAAAGCAAAAAAGAAACCTGGCAAAACTATATTTCCAAATTGAACAACAACACGCCATCAAAAAAAACATGGGAAATAATAAGAAAAATAACTGGTAAAAAACTTGGAACACCAATAAATAATATAAGTACACCAAATGGTAGACAAACTATAGACAAAAAAGAAATAGCAAACATAATCGCAAATGAATTCAGCCAAAACTCATCATCCAACCACTACTCCCCCAAATTCCAAAAATACAAAAACAACGCAGAAAAAGAAAAACTCAACTTCACAACCAATAACAAAGAATACTATAACACCTCTTTCACTATAACAGAACTAAGAAATGCAATTCATAAAAGTAAAGATACAGCTACCGGTCCAGACGACATCCACTATCAATTTCTAAAACACATGCCAGACACATCTCTCAACATTCTCTTACAGATAATTAACAAAATATGGTGGACTAACAATTTTCCAAAACACTGGCTCGACTCCAATATCATCCCAATTCCTAAAGCAGGAAAAGATCACTCCAACCCTACCAATTATCGTCCTATCGCCTTAACAAGCTGTATATGCAAAACAACAGAAAGGATGGTCAATACAAGACTAATGTGGCATTTAGAAAAATATAACCTCATTTCTACACACCAAAGCGGATTTAGACAAAATCAAGGTACTAATGACCAACTTATTCGGCTAGAAACATATATTTGTAACGGTCTAATAAGAAACTACCACGTGGTCTCAATCTTTTTTGATATCGAAAAGGCGTATGACACCACGTGGAGACATGGAATCTTGAAAGATATTCATAATATGGGAATCAGAGGAAATCTAGCAAAATTTATCCAAGAATTCCTATCCCACAGAACATTTAAAGTATGCTTAGGAAATACAACATCAGATCAACACACACAAGAAACAGGGGTACCACAGGGTAGCGTACTATCTGCCACCCTTTTTCTAATTAAAATCAACAGTATAATCGAAAATGTTAACATGGGATTCGAAAAAACACTATTTGTTGATGACTTTTCAATAACTTGCTCATCACCAAATATGCCAACTATTGAAAGACAAATGCAACATTGCCTTAACAAAATAGACCTTTGGGTTAACCAAAATGGATTTAAAATGTCCAAAAGCAAAACCACATGTATTCACTTTTGTAGGAAACGAAAATACCACCTTGATCCACAGCTCAAACTAGACGGACAACTAATACCAGTAGTACAACACACCAAATTTCTAGGGATCATTTTAGACAACAAACTAAACTTCAAGGAGCACATTAACAAATTAAAGCAAAAATGCTTAAAAGCAATAAATACCTTAAAAATAGTATCAAAACTAGATTGGGGAGCAGATCAAGCTACAATGCTCAAAATATATCGCTCACATATCAGATCCAAACTGGATTATGGTTGTGCCATATACAGCTCTACTTACAAATCCTACAAAAACAAACTACTAACAATACAGAATCAAAGTTTAAGACTCAGCCTGGGAGCCTACCGAACTTCTCCAATGGAAAGCCTTCATGTAGAAGCCCAAGAACTACCCCTGCACTTAAGATGGAAAAAACTAGCGTTACAATACGCAACAAAACTACAAACCAACCCCGAAAACCCAACATACAAAACTACCTTCAACTTACAATGTACAAACTCTTATTCAAGGAAACCAAAAAGTATACCCTCCTTTGGACACAGAATTAAAGAAATAATACATCAAATCAATGAAAACCCCGACAATATAATTACTCAGAAAACAAACGACAGACCCCCATGGACATTACACAAACCAAAAACCGACATAACACTTACTACTTACAAGAAAAACATTACAAATAATATAACAAACAGAAGCAACTTTGGAGAACTAAGAGAAAAATATGCAGAATACATAGAAATATACACCGACGGGTCTAAAACTATAAACGGAACAAGCGCAGCATGCACAGATGGACAAAATCAATATCAAATAAGACTGCCCAACGAGGCTTCAATATATACAGCCGAACTGCAGGCCATCAAAATAGCTCTCAAACACATCAAAGACATCAACGAACAAAAAGCCATAATATATACAGACTCACTATCCTGTATCATGGCCCTTAAAGTAAAATCTAAACACCCTTTTATCACAGAAATTATACAAGAATACAATGAAATAACCGAAAAAAAAACAATAAAAAAATTATAATAGCCTGGATACCAAGTCATGTCGGCATTCCAGGAAATGAAAAAGCAGACAAACTGGCTAAAGAAGCCACAAACCACCAAATGGAAAAAATTAAAATACCACACACAGACCTAAAAAGAAAAATCAACGAATATATAGAAAACATGTGGCAAGAGGAATGGAACAAACGAACTGCATGAACATCAACCAATAATTAAAAACGAAAAACAAAAAATTTTTAAAGGAAGAAGAGAAGAAATTGTATTAAACCGAATAAGAATCGGACATACAAAATTAACTCATTCCTACCTAATCAAAGCGGAGGAAACACCAAATTGCACATTCTGCAACCAACAACTAACAATTAAACATCTACTGACAGAATGTAGAAAACACAAACACACTCAGAAGAAATATTTTAAAACAACAAACATTAGAAAAGTGTTCCAAGAAGTGGAACCCCAACAAATCAAACTATTTAAAAGAAACAAATGTATTCAAACTCCTATAAAGTAAACAAGTAAAATTCAGTTTAGAAAAACAAATCTCTTACAACTAAAACAATTTTTCAGAAAACCTAAAACATCTTGCTTCAAAAGATAAACTTTTTCAAGAAACTGAAAATCTATTATATCAACAAAACTTTTTTGGCATTAAATGACTCTTAGAGGTTGAAATGCCGTTAAACAAATACACTCACTCACTCACTCACAATTCTTTTAAATGTAAGATTGAGTTTATTAAATCAAACTTATATTTCATTTTTTTTTTTTTTTTTTAATAATTTTTACATTTTGAATGTTATTTTTTTTCTTTGATAAACCTTGCTCTCAAGGTTCATTTTAAAAGGCATTTTAATTATTGCCAATGTAATTATGGTTTTAATTAAATGGTTGGCATTAATCTTTAATTTATTCTAAAGATAAATACATAAGATCTTAACTTTTGGTTTTAATCACGTTCTCCCCAAACAATGTACATTGCCACTTGGATGTAAGGGGCTACTATTTGGGAGCATGTTTAGAGCAGATAAGCAAGATGTTGGTTTACATTACATTTAAACGTTTGCATGTTAGTACAGTCAGGTATGCAGATAGCAGGAAGAGAATTTCAAAATCTAGCTGTCTGAGGGGAAAAACTATTAGAGTAGGTTTTCCAGCATTTAGGGACCTTTTCAGTGAAGGGGTGTAATTTTGTTACTAAACGAGTTTGTCAGGGGTATGTGCGTCGAGAGAGAACGAGCAATGAGTTTATCAGAACACATGCCATTAAAGTATTTGTAAGACAGGCACAGGGATGTAATATTGCAGTGATGGGACAGGGGTTGGAGCTTAGTTGACAGTATGGGTCCTATTAGAGACTCTTCTTTGGACCCTGTTCAAGAGGGAGAGATTAGTGGTAGATGCACCAGTCCAGATAAAGTAACAGTATTTCATGCATGAGCGAATAATTGTAGAGCCACACGATACTCTTAAGTGTAAGTAGTCTTTTTTTGTACAATAGAGGGAACTTACATTTTTTGCAGCAGCCTTTGCAATGTCCTCAATGTACCTGTTCCAGCTCATATTGGCTGTAAATATCAAGCCGAGGAGTTTGAAAGAACTCTCGGGTAGGTGTTATTTGTCATGGATATCAGTGGTTGGGAAGAAAGCAAAGTAGCTTAGTTTTAGCAGCATTAAATGTTATCATCCATTTGCGGGCCCATTCTACTACGGTTTGGAGATCGTTTTCTAAGGATTCTGCCATTGACTTAGATTTGTATACATCTGTTCTTCCCTTGTGTCTGTTATAGAGCATTGTATCATGAGCAA
Source organism: Euprymna scolopes (assembly GCF_053919585.1). Taxonomy (NCBI): domain Eukaryota; kingdom Metazoa; phylum Mollusca; class Cephalopoda; order Sepiida; family Sepiolidae; genus Euprymna; species Euprymna scolopes. The sequence goes on from NC_136500.1 coordinate 11,650,665, forward strand.
ATATACCCATCTCGGACACAATATAATCAGGGAGGTCGTTAACGAATATCAGGAATAATAGTGGTCCAAGCATTGATTCCTGAAGCACTACCGCGTTAATGTTATGCTGTTTGGATGTATGTTCATCAAGGATAACCAGGATGGTTTTCTTGTCTAAGAAGGATCTAATTATATTTCAAACAAGCTGTACAGGAATGTTTGTGTTTCACTCTTAGAGGTAGTTCACCAGGCTAACTGCAAATATTGATATTCTACGCTCCCTTTTAAATAATGTTTACATCAAGGGTTCTCAACCGGGGTCCACATGGACCCCTAGGGTCCATGGAATACTTCTGTGGGTCCACAGGCAAAACATAACAAAATTATCATAATTATTATAGTTGTTGTCGAATACTTTATTTGCATTAAATTAGTTTTCATTTAAAAATAAAGCTTTATTATATAATATTTCTTTGATTATTAAAACTTCAAAATTTATATTAGTGGAAAAAAGATTGTCTTATGACCAATAGTTATGAAGGAACCCACCAAGATAAAAAGAAGGGGAAAGGGGTCCATGAGTAAAAAAAAAAAAGGTTGAGAACCACTGGTTTACATTAACCCCAAACCAATTAAAGCTATTAATTTTATCGCTTATATTTACCCCCTTATTTAATGTGAAAAACTCCCTCTAGGATGGCACAAACGTTTTTTTGATAGCTCACTTGCTATAGTTATATTTTATAGTACTAAATTGATGGTGAATTAAATGTTTAGTCAAATATATATGTACAATATATTTATAAGTATATAATTGATATCCATGTGTGTATCTCCATTTATTTACCTCCATACGTGGCAAATGTTAGACAAAAGGTTGTTTTTTTTTTAATGTAGAGAAAAATTCAGCTTCTCAAAACAGGAACAAAAATAGAAGTTACCTTAGTCGTGAAGGATTTCTCATTGACCGAGGACAGAAAAGATGGAGTGTAGTATCAGAAAAGATACTACACTTTGCTCCTATCCAAGTATTTCTTAATTGGATGATTTGAAAGCCAATGTCTTTTTTATTTTTGTTTTCATAAAAATGTACTTTTTGCCTTAAAAGCATTCTCATAAATCTTAACTGCTTGTGCTTTTAACATGCTTTCAATTCTAAACTTTGTGTTGTAAATGCTGTTTTTTTTTTTTTTAAATTTTTTTTTTAAATGTTGTTGAATTCTGTGTGTTTTTTTTTCTTTCTTTCTTCGCTGGCTGCAATTAAAAACCAAAATATATATAAATATTCTTTTAAGTCTAAAAATATAAGGTTAGATCAGTATTTATTAATTTCTTATTTGTTCCTTCACATTATTTTTTATACTTTAGTGATTAGACATTATAAAAGACAATTGTTGAATACAGTGGTTCCCAACCTTTTTCACATGGTACACTTTTCTTTTTCTTATTTTTGCAGCACACACCTATCAAAAAAAATAAATTTTTTTTACTCATACTAACTTAATACAACAAAATAATAAAAACACAAAGAATATTATATAAATATAATTTTTATTCGTACAAATCACATTATCTTTTTTTATTGTATTGTCACCCCAAACAAGGCACAGTGCCACTTCGATATAGCGGCTACTATCTGGGACATAATTGCAGGGATACTATGTAGGGAGTTGAGCAGCATCTACCATTAAGAGTTGTAGAACAGACAAAGGGATGCAACGCTTTGTTGATGGGAGAGAGACTGAAGCCTAGCTGACAGTTCGGGACCTATTAGGTTGGTGACTCTCTTTTGAAATCTGTCCAGGAGTGAGAGACTAGTAGCAGATGTACCAGCCCAAATGTGACAACAATACTCCATACTTGGGCAAATTGTGGCCTTGTAAAGGTACAGGATACTTTCAGGCATAAGTTACGGTAGAGAGAGCCCACCTTCCTCGCAGCAGCCACGACAAGGCCCTTGATGTATCTGTTTCAACTCATGTTCCCTGTGAACGTTAAACTGAGGAGTTCAAATGAAGTACTTTCAGGTAATATATCATTAGCCATGGCTATTAGTATTTGAGAAGGTTTCTTGCAATTATTAAAGGAAACGAGCTTAGTCTTGGCAGCATTGAATGTTACCATCCATTTTCGTCTCCATTCAACTACAGACTGGAGGTTTTCCTTTAGTGTTTCTGCCATTGCCTTAGATATGTGCTTATTCGTTTTCCCCACGTGCCTGTTATAGAGCGTGGTGTCATCAGCAAATATACCCATCTCAGAGACAATTTCATTGGGGGTTGTTTATGAATATCAGGATCGACGTTTGAGGTACACTCGCATTTATATCATTTTTTTGACATACAACCATCGAGGACCCCCTGAATTCTTTTATTTCAGAAGGATTTAATTATGTTAAGTATTCATCCATTAATACTAAATGATCTATTTTTCCTGAGAAGACTATCATGCAATATCCTGTCAAAAACCTTAGATATATCTAGGGCTACTGCTCTACTCAGTGCATAGTATACACATTCAGAGATTACAGTTAGGATATCTTCAGTAGAACAAGTTTGCCTAAATCCATATTGTTGGTCAGACAGAAGTTTAGCAACTGTAAGGGTGGACTAGAGCTTGATTAATTATGGACTCAAATATTTTGGCGGAGGGAAAAGACTAATGGGCCAATAATTTATTGAGTCAGGTCTTTTGCCAGAATTCCTGTAAACTGGTACCACAGAAGTAGTTTTCCAGCAGTCAGGAAAGCAAGATTCATTAAGGCATTTGTTGAAAAGTTTGTTGAGAACTGAAGCAACCTCAACGGAGCATTTTTTTAATAGTACAACTGGAATGAGATTGTGTCCACATGCTTTTGAGGTGTCTAGGTTTTTTATGATTTCATGCACTTTAGAAGGGGTGATCTTCAGATCATCTAGTGTGGTTTCTGTCTACAAAAGAAAATCAGGGAGGGAGTGGTTTGCTGAGTCCAGTGTAGAGTGATGCAAACCGACTGGCATGTTAACCTTCTTGGTTGCCGTGCAAACAACCTCATGATTGTTGGATAATGGGGTGGGGGGATCGTTGATTGTCCATTATTTACTACACTGTTGTAGATTTTCCAGAAATCACAAGTTCCTAATTTCTGTGCTTCGATGTGTTTTCTGGTGGTTTCAGTGTATTCTCTCTTATCTGCTGCTATTTCTTTGTTACAATTACTTCTAGCTTCTATATACTTTTGTCTGTTTGTTTTGGACTTATATTAGATAAATCTGCAGTATGCATTGTTGCCTTTGAGCAAGAGAAGAGTGAGGTTTGCTATAGAATCTCCATGTACTTCAGTTGCCACTTTGAACCATTCAGTGGTCTCATTTGCGCACTGTTCTGCAGGAAGAGAAAAGATATTTCCCCATGGGCCATCTTTGATGAGATCCCTGATGGCTTCCCAATCAACCTCCTTATAGTACCTTGTCATTTTGAGCAGTGACTCTTCAGCTTTGGGTTTAGGATTTAGAAGTGAGGCCTGTTAATCTTGTCAATTGGGGAGATGGGTCGGAAACGTAACTGTCTGTGAAAGGGAGTGAGATATAGAGAAGCTATGTGTTATGCTACCAGTTGCGTCTGTGTAAGTAGAGAAACCAAGCCAATTACTGTGGTGGATATTAAAGTCACCAAATACATGTATTTGCAAGCTACTATCAAGGGAGAGTGTTGTATCTCTGCTGCCAGACTTGGTTGATTAGGGTACAGTCTTTAAAGAAAATATAAGCAGCTAACGCTATGTTGCAGGTTAAGTCTAAAGCATATGATGGCCTAGTAGTCTGATTCTAGTTTTCATTCTCTAGTCAAGGGAGATGTTTCGAATATAGACTCCAAATCCGTGTATATGTCTGTCTGAGTCTTTATGGCAAAGTGGGAGATAATCAGGCATATTAAAGTGGTTGGAGGGGATGATGGAGTGTAAGTTAGTTTCACTTAGTACCAAGATATCTGGGGAGTTTGTTAGGAGAAATGATTTAACATAATTTAAATTAGTTCTAAGCCTGCGGATATTTGGGAATGTAAGCTTCAAGGAAGGAGGCAAAGTGGTTTTTGAGTTTAAGCTTAGTTTAATCATAATTTTTGATTGAACTCATTTTATTTAAAAGTTTCAGCTTAGGGTAAGAGGTGCTGGACAAAGCGGTTGTGTAGAATATCAAAAATGCAACACAAGTAATCAGCCGAGTCTTCATTTACAGGATTGTGGTCTCTGGAAAGCTCACCAGAGATGGGTGCAGGATCCCTTTCCATGCATGACATGGCACTACAACTATCCCAATATTATACAACTGATGATGAAGCAGCTGCTCTTAGCGCTACAAAAAAGTTAGGATTCCTATAATGTCAGTTGGAATACAGCACCTAAACTGTCAAACCGGTACCCACAACCCGTTGGATAAAAATCAACCCAATCCAATTGCATTGGCATATATGGCACTCAAGCACACCCAAGATGCCCAGTTTTAGGGGATGGGGATGTGGCGGGAGTGGGGAACAGCATTCATTGCCTGAGTCAGGAAACAAGGTCAAACATTGGGAGTTTCTGTTGAGTGCTTGTGCTTGCACCTCTGTGCCTGGCTAATAATAGTCAAAAAAGGAGTATGAAAACCAGGCGATCAATATTTGATGCATTTTAGGTCAGAAAGCCAGTATCTTAAATCAGCCTGATCTGGTACAATCAGCAAGTAGTTAGGTATGAATGAAAGTTTATTTAAATTAGTAAAATAGATAAGAAACATACTCTAAAAAAATCTGTTTGTCATCACTAGGGCAACATCATAGTCTTTTCATTGTTTTGACTCTCGAGTGTGTATCTGTTGATATCTTGTATGCTTTTATATAGAGTGATGTCGTTCTCGGTTGATTAACTGTGTCTGTGTCGAATATATACTTGAAAATCAAAACAATGATAAGAATATTCTGTTGTAATAGTCCTAGTCATCATTAATAAGTGTTCAATTATTTATGACAATATTTAAGATTAATAATCGACTGTTTTTATTTAGTGGAAACAACATAAGTACTGTTATAAGGAAAATGATATTACCTACTATTGTGCTATACAAATAATTCCAGGAAATAAATAATTTCATAGCTATTTTAAACACATGTAAATGATTGTGATGGCTGGTATAGAGCAATGTTAATGTTTCATTTTATTGATGTTTTAAACTGCTGCTGTGTAGGTTATTTTTCTCGAAAAATGTTCCTATTTAAGTAATGTTCTTAACCAGAAAAACTATACACACACACACACACACACTAGCAAAAGTACCCGTCGTTGACTGGGTTCAAAAACAGCCTAGAGAAAATGGACTCTGATTTATGAAAGTATGATAGGTTATGAAAAAGAAGGGTTGTAAAGAGATAACTTCGAATTTGGGTGGTATCAAAACTAAAGCAAAATATGGTGAAAGTAAAAATAAAATAGATAAACTCCATAATTTATTATACCATACCTGTTCACACTGAAACACTTATCACAATATTCTGTGGATCTATATTAAAAACCCTTGTTAAACTTTGTGACATATTTCCATTCTATGGAGGTCAGGCGCGAACGAACACCCCATAATTTTATCATACCATATTTGCATTTAAGGACTCGTATAAACCAACACGTTCCTTCTAAAATTAGACAGGGTAGAGTAGGATCTATGAATCTCCCTTGCTCTACAACTTTGGACTCTGCTATTGGCCAACATTTGGTTGATAATCCATGTTGTGCCAATCAGTATAAAATAGAGTGGTTTGAGGTACTGCATAGAGCGGACTCCAAAAATCATTTAAGAATTTTGGAATCTGTCTCTATTGCCTTTCGTAAACCATCTTTATGCCGGCAGAAGGATACGGTGAAGGCGTTGAATCTCTTCGGGGAAATTTGATAACCCCTTTTTTTTTTTTTTTTTTTGTCCTTCCCTCGCGGTGCCATTTTAAACGCTTTTTTCTCTTCACAAATTAAATTTACTTTTAATCGTCTTTCTGGCACTTTTAGTACTCGTTTACTCGTTCCCCCCTTTTGATCTTTATTTCGGCATTATTTAATTTTATACTATCGATTCTCTCCTGACGAGATGATAGTCGAAAGAGCTTTTGAGAGATTTCCACCCCTTTTATTTAAATGTATCTATAAATTTTGTACCTCCAAACATTTATATATATATATATATATATATATATATATATATATAATTTTTTTTTTTTTTTTTTTTTACAAAAAAAACTGAATGCAAATACTTTATTTTCTTATAAAGAACATGGTGGAAGATAGAAAAAGAAAGAATAGTCAGAATCAAATCATAATTTGTTAGATTTAAATTATCAATAAATTGACTGACTTCATTTTTTATGTATAAGAAAAAAAAATCCTGTACTCTATAATAAGGCCCAATGTGTATTTATAGATAAATTTAGTGATTAAAAAATCTGCTAGACGAGATCATTTCAAGTGTAAGGGGATTGAAGAAAAGCAATTGCAAGCTCGACAACTCCCCCCTCCTACCTAAAATAAATTCAGAAATAAATCCATTATTCTATTTTCATCATGAGATCTTTTATTTATATTCCTCCACTTTTTTCTTTCTGTACTGATTAATAGTATTTTCTTTCTTTGTTTTTTTTTTTTTTTTGGCACTTGTCAGGAATAATTATCTTGAGTATGTCAGTTTCCAAATATGGGAGAACCCAATTTTCCCTGGATTACGATTTCAAACGCAAAAAAAAAAAAAAAAAAAAAAAAAATGCAAAAGACAGACGACACTAAGCATGCATTTAGAATATTTGTAACCCCTTAAAAATAAACTTTAAAAAAGTAATTTTTTTTTAATCATAAACTGCTTCAACTATTTCTGTGACTTAGACTTTTCCATCAATATTTGAAACTCAATAAATACTAAAATCATCTCATTCATTATATCTCATTTTGCTTTTTATCTTCACCAACTAATATGTCGTTTTATAAGAATATAAATATTAGTGCAAACACTAACGAAACATAATTTTTTGTCTCAGCATTTCAAACGGAAAGTATTACTCGTACAAAATGATTTGCAATTTGATGTACCGATCATGGAATCTGTTTACTTTGGTTCTTTTTTGTTGTTGTAGTGAAACTCGAAATTTAAAATATTGAATTTCAAGTGAAACCAATGGTATCTACACAATTGTCATGTCTCAGTAATAAACATATCCAAAAAATTAGGAAAAATGATACGATAGAAAATTAATTATTAATGAAAACAGTTTTTGAAAAAATTTCAAGTGTGTATACATAAATTAATAGTATCAATCAAGGGAAGTAACTCGGTCCATCTTGTTACAATAATATGGATGCCATACAATCATTTAATTGTACAAAGTATGTTTTATGTAATATTCCAAAAATAGTTAACTACTTGTAACATGACAATTAGATAACATTGCTTGTTGACATTGATAAAAACACTAAGTAGTTATTCTTTTCCAATGAAAACTCATTTTTTCAGTCGTCGGATTTCACTACAATAACAAAGAAGAACCTTTACTTTAAGCTTTATTTTGCTCCTTTTTTTTATTTATTTTGGTAAATGGGTAGAAAGGTAATTGAACTCTAACTTTCGCTTACATCCGTAAGTTTTAAAATAATCGTTTTTACATTTGAAAGTTCTCAGATTCAGAATGAAATGAATTTTTTTGAAAATGTCTGATTTATATAAATTTATAAAAATTATGTATTTTAATTAGGTAAAACTATACAAAACAATTTGTTTAAAACTTAAACGAAGTAAGCAGAAATGATAATTATGATATAACTTGAAAAAAAAAAATGTTTTATGGCTGTGAGAAATTCTGAAGTGATTTTAAAGCCTTTAAATGGGCGGATGACAAATAGTAATTAAAGTTTCTAGGCCAAGGTCGACTATTGTCATTTTATTTGTATTTCTTAAAAGAGCCACTTTTTGTCAAAAGAACCACCTCCCTATTATAGATAGAGGTCCTAAATAGTTTGCAATTATTCAGTTAGGGCTGGCGGAATGAGTGAAGTAAATAAAAGGGTTCGCTTGAAATTCTGTCCAAATTCCCAAATTCGACAGAAACATTCCAGACTTCGACAAGATACACCTAAAGAAGGTCAGAGGTTACTCGTACATTGACCGGAATGTGAAAATGACACTCGAGATGAGAACAGTAGTCTGAAGAATCCAAATAATATGAATAACCAACCCTCATCAGCGTAAACCTCTTCCTATTTATGATTTCATAAAAATTCAAACTATGAAAAGACATAATCAGTTATAAATTAAATATAAATTAAATATAAATTAAATATTTTGTTGAACTAAAATAATTCTTTCTGATATTTTCTAATTTCAAAATATGTTATTAGTGAAGTAAATAATGAACTTTGATTGTATGTCCTCTCAGATCAATAGATGGCATCTTTATTTTAATGAGTGTAGTTACAACCAACTCTATTGTTACATAGATGGACGTCGATGAGAAGCAAAAAAAAAAATTGTTGGTAGTTCTTTGCTTCTCATTGCAAGATGTTGCGCAAAACCGGAAGATATGGAAAACCAGACTCTAGGTCATTTTTGTAGGATACAAAAACAGCCTAGAACAGATCCACTGGCATTTCTCAGTAGGAGCACCCAAGATGATCAACAATAAACGCCTACACTTCCAAAAGAAGAATTAATGCCTAGGAGAGTGCATCTCCAATAATGATGATTCAAGTCGGCTTCTAGGTTGTCAGATTGAGGCAACCTTGACTGCTATGGCAGAATGTTTTGAATTCAAATAATGGATTGGTAGATTGATCCAAATAATAATGGATTGGTAGATTGATCCAGTTAAATGTAATAGTAGTACTAGTAAACTATGATAATCATAATGAATTCAATAAATTACATTAAAAATCCCAATACTTTGACTTAGAAACTTCCATATCCTGTGACGCACGAGGCAGTCAATAAAGTATACCATCATTTTTTATCTAAATACAAATCCACAGCGTCCCTCTAGCTTCTTCCTGTTGCAATCAAATCTCTTGATTGTCTGCTATCAGTTCATTTTTAGCTGACAATTCTCTCTGGGGCCAATCTTAGGGTATGTCTGAGCTTAGATGTTTGCAGATTATTGACAATGCTACCTGTTGGTTAGTGTGGTCTTTGACATTTTGGTTGATAGTTTGATCACTTCATTTGATCCTTAAAATCTTCCTCGAATCAAACATATCTAATTTCTTCTCTTTGCTTATTTCGAAATGCCAAGTTTCACTTCCATATAACAATAAGGGTAAGATTTTGCTGTTACATAAAATTGATTTTTTAAGTCATTTTTGGTCAGTGGTCTCCTGGCTAAATCAAAGTTACTGTAATAATGGAGAAAAGTGGCATGACTTATATGGACCATATATATGTAAACGGATTTCCCATAATATCTGATTGTTTTAGTCAAAATTTGATTGTGCGTGAAAGATAGCAAAAAGGTAAATGCTAAAAAAGAATGTATTTTTACGTCTGAAAACATTTAAAATCAAAACTGTCTTCATGATACTTAAAACACATAAATTCAGTGAAATTTGAAATTTAAAGACTTAAATTTTAAAAACATTTAAAAGATATCAGTTTTGAATGATAATTAGTAAGTTTTAAGGGTTTATAAAAAAAATATTGAATTTTTTTACAAGAAATTGCATAATTATCCAAAAAGTGACATTCAGTCATTCTAATAGAATAAATAAAATGGTCAGACAAGTATGGAAGACCTCCTAAAAAATTTTTAATTTTAGGTAGAAGATCAGTTAATTTTATATAACGTTTTATTTTGATATTTTCTGGCTTCGCTATTGTTTGTAGTTTTTTTATTTGCTTTTTGATCATCTGCATTCTTCAAATTTTGTCCAGCCTTTAACGCGTTTACAGAAAATTAAATCTTTAAACAATAACAGTTGATTAAAAGCTTTAGAAATTATATTATTGGAATTATTTTTAAACGTGTCGTGATAATAACTGTCTTTAATTTAAAACTAAAAGCACATCTTAATCATGAAACAAATTACATTTGACTACATTTAACAATTTCATTATTCAGCATAAAAATAAAAATAATTAACTGAAATACTTGAAGATCTTGCTGTGTTACTCGTCTTCATTCTTACAACTTTGTCACTTCTCAAATCTTATGACTGAATCCGATATTACTTGTGCAACTTTTAGATTTTCTCATGAAAACTTGGTATTCAACACGTTCTTATGACATTTCCAAACATATCTTTTGTCTTGTTGCAAATGTTGCAAACAATCCATTGTCAGTTCAAATGTTCTTCTCTCCAACAATATCTATTCTTGTTTTTGCCATTTATTTAGCCATCATTCTTCTAAGTTGTTTAGTTTCCACCTTGGTTTCCTCTTTTCCATCAGATCCATATCGTTAATCACAAACACTTTCCTCCACTCACTCAAGCCTTTCTTTTATGTACTTCACAACTCCTTCATTCACCACCGTTTAGCCATCTATATCGTCCTTTCGTCCATCTACAAGTCCAATTTATATGATATGAAATTGGAATGATGTTGGTTTCCATAAGTATGTCTTGATTCTTTAGAAGTGAATCTGAAGATATTGGTAAGATGTTCTGAAAACAACTTCTTGCTAGTTGTTAGATCTTTTCTGCTGTACGGAACATCATCTGGTGATGATCCTCAGTGAAGCTCTTTGACTCGATCAATTGTTCTTAATAATAAACACAAATCATTTGTACCTGTAGAATCAACATGACATTTACATCCGAACGGACCTCAACTGGCGTCCAGTTAACAAACTCTAATTTAAATGAAGTAATATTTATATAATAGAGTATCCATTCATCGACTAGAAACCGATCAGCATCCAGGGAATTGACTTATCGCGTACTATGGAAAATCCCATTTTGCTTATATACCAACTCTCTCTTCTGATCTCTATTTAGTTTTAGCTCAACTTGTCAAACAACTGAACACCAACTACTAAATTCAGTAATATCAAATTAGTAATTAGGTTGATAGAGAAGCCAGACTTGATTATGTGGTGACTGCAGGGAGGCAGAAACTGGACACATACCAATTCTAATGTACAAGAAAAGGATAGTGAATACTGATTATGCAGTTACTTGCTCTAAAAAGGTTTTCCTTTTTTTTTATTAAATAATTTTAATTACTGTTAATATTGACAAAACTGTTGCATATATATATATATATATATATATATATGAGAAATAAAACAGTAAAATTAGAAATGAATAATACCAAAACATTAATTTATTATAGACTGTTTAAAAAATAGTTGTGCAAATTAGGATTCAAATTTCTGTCTTTAATCAGTACTAATATATATATATATATATATATATATATATATATATATATATATATATATATATACTAGCATGAGTGCCCAGCGTTGCCCGGGTGTTTGAAGGTGTGTGTTGAACAAAAAAAAAAAAAAAAAGTGGTAGTAGGAGGGTAGGCTCGAACCCGTACCGCGAAGGAGAAAAAAGAATGGGGGGGGGCGTGACGTCTTTGCTGTTACGACCACCGGCAAACTGAAAGTGACGCAGGTTTAAATTAAGGCTAGACAATCGAAAAGAGGGGATGACTTTCGAAAATATCAGCAAAAAAGCGACCCCCTCCCTGTTGAAAAGTGCCCAGTTAAGAGTGAAGAAATTAATGTTTTTAGCCAATTTTTTGGTATTAGTCGTCTGAAGGATCGAGATTCAAAACGATACTGATCTTGTGAAAATCCGTTGCCTCTGTCGAAAGTTTTAGGCAGACATGCAAACATACATACATTTATATATTGGTAGCTCAAATTTTTGACCCAAACCGATTAAAAAGCTGGCCCTATCTCTGAATACCATTTATGTAAAATTTCAAATGTTTAGACCAGAAATTGTCCGAGTAATTTGGTAGAGACAGCAGAGGTCAAATTTTTTTTAACTTCCACCCCTATTATGACCACTTAACATTTATGGTTTTAGGCTCAAATCAAGTTAAGTTAGATCCATGTTCAAGGAACCTTTATCTAAAATTTCAATTGTTTATACCTAAAATTGTCGAGGAGTTTGGTAGAGTTCTGGAAGGTCAAATCGTTGAACTTTGACCCCTTAACAGCCAAATTTCTGTCTGAAAACCGATTACAAAGATTTTTCCAAATCTCAGTACCCTGTATATCAAATTTCGAGTCTGTAGAATGAGAATTGAAAAAGTTATTGTGTAGGGAAATGTACACACACACACACACACACACACACACACACGCACGCACGCACGCACGCACGCACACACACACACACAGACAGAGACACTTTCACTTATATATATATATATATATACATATTGATTTCTGCAGTCAAACGTCACAGCTCACAAGACTCATGACAGTCAACAAACTGGAAGTTGAAGACTCTAGTTTCGCCCTCATTTGGGATCATCAGTTGAACACATCCGAATCTGGATTTAAAACAAGTCATGTGAAGCGAGTACTTTGCCACTTGAGTAACAAGAAAGTTTGTAACCTAACACTGATCAAGCAAACTGTGGCAAATGGAATGAACATATATTCCGACTTAAAGTGTGCATGTATGTTTGTGTGTATATATATATATATATATATATATATATATATATATATATTTATTTACCAGTGGTGAAAAAACCCGGACTAAAGTGCTCAATGTGTAGTCAGAGCAGTATATAGGAAATTTATTACTCACAGTAATAAATTTCCTATATATATATATATATATATATATATATATATATTTCAAATTATTACTTTGTATTATTGCTTTAAATAACAGTAACCAGTTGTGACGGTAATATACAAATGATAAACGAAAACTACATTGGAAAAGGACAGTGGCTATCTTAAACAATTGTTAACAAACATCTAGAACAATAAATTAAGCTGCATCTGGTGATACAAATGATCAAGTTTCTACAATAAATATATTTCTGTATGACATGGTCTGTCAGTCAACAAGTTCATAAGTTTTAAATAGCATTTTCATTATTCAAGATATTAATAGGGAGCTTAAGAATGTTTGAATTTTGAAACCCTTTACCATAGCTGTCCTAATTTCTACTTGAGATTAACAAAAGGTTAAATAATAAAAAAGATTATCTTTAATTAAAAGCAGCCAGAAAGTATGAAAATGTCTTTATTTTGTGTACTGAATTGCATGGCTTTCTTTAATGTTTCTTGTCATTAAAAAAATACATACACTTTGCACTTATTAGCTTTCCATTTATGTTGTTTTTCTATGAAAAGTTTTATTTTTATAGAACCCACATGACATTAATTACTATATTCAATCTTTTAATTTTTTATTTTTTTATACTAACCTGGAAAACCTACTCAGCCTTAAACAATGAATGAAAACCATTGTTTATACTTGCTCTCAACCCTGTATTACCATCTTTTGTTTTGTAATTTAAAAATTTTCAATTTCTTTATCATGTCGTTTATTTACATCATCCTTTTATCTTACAATTATTTTTATCTCTTTTCTCCTATTCTCCCATTATTTAAAAGATTTAATGTTTAAACAAGTAAGCAATCCTTCAAAGCAGAACGCAGGTCATAAATTGTCTATGTGAACTATCACTAATATCATTTATTTATATTTTTATTTTTTTCATTGTGATCCCAAACAAGGTGCAGTGCCACTTTGATGTCTGGGACATAATTTGCGGAGATGCTATGTAGGGAGTTGAGCAGCAAAGTGTCTGTTCACATTACACTTGAACTTCTGCATGTCTGTACAGTCAGGGAAGCAGGGACCCAGAAGGGAATGCCAAAGATTAGCAGTCGAAGGGAAGAAATTATTAGAGTAGGTTTTCTGGCATCTAGGGGTTTTACCGTGTAGGCATGGGATTTAGCTGCTTGCCAGGGGGGTATTTACGTCGAGGAGGTACAAGGGCTTTAGTTTTTCGGAGCACCTACCATTCTCATACTTGTAAAACAAGCAGAAGGATGCAGACATATAGTGGTGTAGATGCTTGATCTTATACTATTAAAACTGGATATTATCTTGTTTGTATCTCATCACTTAACACCCTGGATGAAGTCACAGAGAATGAAGCTGCCATTCATCTTTAATGATGTATTCCATTTTCAAGAATATGTAAGGGTGGGATGAAATAATGTAAGCCTCCTAAAAATTTCAAACAAAATTCTGACTTAAATTGAATTTTCTTTTTTTTTTTTTCTTCAACTAAAACCAGTTCCTACTCTCGATGATATTTACTCTTGTTTTTCTAAATCACAAATGTTCAGTAATATTGAGATTTGTGATCTGTAGTGGCCAGACAAGATGTGCAACTTGACTAGAATGTTCCTCATGCCATTCAGTAGCAATTTGCATCGTGTGAATTAGTGCATCAGCACCCTGAAATATTGTGTTCTCCTCCAGAAACAGTTCCCCAACTATAGGCGGAATTTAATAAAATAAAATGTTTAAATAATATTGATTTATTCTGAAAACATTCTGCCAGCTGATTTTCATGATAAACCTCGCTGAAATAAGTCACTCTGAGCCTTCATCACGGCCTCTGTGTGTAACTTGAACCTGGAGCCTTTACATGGCCTTCGATACATGACTGAATACCAGTTTCATCCTGGCAATCAGCTTATCCTTTGTGTTGCAGGCAATAGAATTGGTGTCATCATCAACTGCACCCTACACATAATAGTTTATACGGTTGAAAGCAGATGAGTTTAGTGTGTATATGGGGAGGGGGAGGTAATGTTGCATCTGCTTAAGTCGTGGAAGATCTTAGACAGCCACTTCTCGGTTATCTCAGATGTAATTTGAATTCTTGCTGCCACACTTATAGCTTTCATATGGTCACCCATGTCATCCAATACTTGATGACAGTGGATAGGTACTCAATATAGTTATCTGAATGAAATCTGAATCCCTTTCAAAAAATCTGCAGTGACATCATGTGGTTTTTACTGGACATACACCCAAGAACCATCAGTTTTAAAAAATGTGGTCTTCAGAAAATTTGATACTGTTGTTCTGCACATAATGAATCTGGTCCTGGCAAAAATTCTTCTCATCTAAGTTCTAGACCCCCCCCTCCCTCCCACAGTTCAACTTGATGTTTGACCATAAATATATTGGCTTTCATAAGTCAGTTCTTTTCCAGTATTCTGGTGCTGCCGACACTCAAATCTACCTTATGGGGAGGCAAATAAATACATTTCTTAATTTTTGAGATGAGGATTGATTAATTCATATTCGGATTATTTGGTCTACTGTTTTCATCTTGAGTATTATTTTTGCAACTTTCGGTCAATGTAACTTCTGATCTGCTTCAAATTTATCTTGTTGAACTCAACAAAAAGCTGCAGCATAGTGAATTTGGTACTTGGTAAAATTCAGTTGTAAAGCTGCACTCTTCTGGAGGTTGAAGGCTCAATCCTCAGTGCAGGAAACCCTGAAAAGATATATTGCGAATTACTTAGGACTTCTATCCAGTCATAGCTGATGAAACCAGAGCATGCTACTCCTATGGATTCTGTTTGAAATTCTGTGCAGATTCCCGAATTCATCAAGATGCACGTGGTTGGAGGATACATCAACTGAAATGTTGTACAAATAAAACTCAAAATGCAAACAGTAAACTGAAGAATTCAAATAATATAAACGGCAACTTATTTTTTTTATCTTTGTTGTATGTTCTTTACATTAAGAAAATGTAATTCGCTTCAATTTCTATCTGAAACTAATTATTCTGGCAAAAGAGATTATTACAATGGAGACAATTTCAAATGACCTCACAAGCTCAACATTTAAAGGAGATGCTTGATATTTTTAACCTTATATTTTGTATATTTTTTTCCTATTTCTTTTTGACTGCATTCTTTTTTTTTTCTATTAAAAAAAAATGTGAACTATATCAATAATGAATCCAGGTACAGTTATAAATATAAACAGTTATAAATATAAACAGTTATAAATATAAACAGTTATAAATATAAACAGTTATAAATATAAACAGTTATAAATATAAACAGTTATAAATATAAACAGTTATAAATATAAACAGTTATAAATATAAACAGTTATAAATATAAACAGTCATAAATATAAACAGTTATAAATATAAACAGTCATAAATATAAACAGTCATAAATATAAGCAGTTATTGTGGCTGTTTTAAGTTGTTTACTCCACAGTGAGTGCGGTATTATGGTGTTTGATAAATTATGACTGTGATAAATGGTTAAGGTGAATCGCAATTGTAAGTGTTCATTGATAAATGAATGCGTCTGATAAGATTAGAATAGATTCAAGAATGACCCCCTCATCCATTGGACTTGTGCCTACTTGTATTTTCATGCAATAAATATAGACTTTTATTGAACGTTCTTGGCTCCCCATGGTGATTGCTGGTCTCCTCATTCATTGAAACCCTTCTTGATATTCATTAATTTCGTTCAATTGTATATTTTCTCTTTTTCTAATCGAATAAGATAGGAAACTGATGGTCAGTCATCATCGTTCATATTTGGTTTAACGTCCATTTTACATCCTGCCATGCATGGCTTTTATAAATTAACCGCCAATTTCGAGCCAGGTCTTTTATTTATCCTTTCACTCAAGTCTATCCTTATCATTTCATGCCATGTTCTTTTTTTTTTTTTTTTTGGTTTTTGGTGGGGGGGGGGGGCATCTCCTACTAACCGACTCAGCTACTCTTCTACATCTATTAACCCAAACACTCTAATCCATTTTTCAATATGACCAAACCAACAAAGTCTCCTGTTTTTCACACATCTTCTTACACTGTCCAGATTTTATTTTTCTCTGTGATCATCATAATAGCATTTCTAAGCATCCCTCTTGGTTTGTTCATTTGTTGCTCGCATCCCTATTGTCATCTTGAATACACTTCCTTCTGACAACAACATACACTTATTTTCAACCTCTTTTTACAATTTAAGAGTTGATCCTTTTGGTTACATTTTCCATCGGTTCAAATGTAGAGATATCGCACTTTAAAAAGAAACAGCGTGAAGTTTATATTGCAAATTCCAAGATGATGATCATCTTGCTGTTTATTTCTTTCAGCATGTTAAAATGTTCATTTTTTGACAGCATCTTTTTCGCAGCACAGAAACATAACTATTTTGTCAATTTTAAAAATATTTTTGTTCTGACTCCTCAGAAGAATAAGAACTCATTAACTTCAAAAGAAAAAAAAAATGGGAAGAGTAGTTGCAATTATGTTTTCTGATATTTACGCCATCTTTGATTCAAATGCAGAATCAAATCATGCTTCACCAATGTATTAATATAATGTGCTTATAGTGTTATAATTAATACTGAAAATATCTTAAATAATAGTTTTTAAATTTATTATTTACTAGCGGGGATGTTTGTAGGTGTGTGTGTGTGAGTGTGTTGGGGGGGGAGATAAAAAGAAAAGAGTTTTAGTTGAAAGGTAGGCTCGAAATCAAATATTAAAAAAATGAAGTAAAACAAAAAATGAAACAACAAAAAAAGTTTTGGGAGGGAGGTAGGCTCGAGCCCAATGAGGGGCGGGGGTACCTGTGTGTGTGTGTGTGTGTGTGTGTGTGTGTTGGGGGTGGGTAGATAAAAAAAAAGAAGGCTCAAATTAAAAAAAAAAAAACGAAGAAAACCCCCCCAAAAAAAACAGCGGAAAAAGTTTGGGGAGGGGGGGGGGTAGGCTCGAACCTGAAGTCTTGAGGTTAATAGTCTGATGACATATCATGAGGCCATTAGTCGAAAATAAGTGTTTAAAAAATTGAAGGTGGTTTTTCTAGGTCAAATCTTGCGCCATAGTAGCAGTAGCAGCAAACGAATTCACGGTGCGAATTTTGTTGTGATTGTAAGATAAAAGTGGTTGAAATAAAATATATTTACGACCACGTTTCGTGTGAGATATTATGATCTGTGTAGCATATAAAAAGTTGTAAGAATGAGCGAGCAAGTTGAGAAACACAAGAGGAAAAAAGCCTTTGGCAGACATACAGAAAAAATGCGCGCACACGCACACACTTTTGCTTTTATATTATAGACGAGTGGGGGTAGAAATCGTTGCCCGGGTGTTTGTGCCGATGGTGGGGTGGGGGGTGGGGGTTAAAAACAAGTTTTGGTAGCTAGGTAGGATCAAACCTGAAGCTTTGATGCGATGTTAGAAAATAAAGTGTGAAAAAAACGTGACACATTAACCGCGCGGCCAGCAATAAAGAGTAACTGAAACACGTTTAAATTTATTTAAGTAGAAACAGAATTGACAGGTGCCCGCACTTAATGACTTAATGAGGTCAAATATCAGTAGTAGAGTTAACATTTACTGCGGGGCAGTTTTTTTTGGGTTGGCTGGTTTTGTTTGGGGGGGGGGGAAGCCAGCTCCCCGTAAAAAGGGGATTGTCCAAATTGAATAGCAATTGTCTGATACAAGGAGAAACTCCGCATTGATCAAAGCTGATTGCTTTCTGGACGCGCCGGGAATAATGCCAGCTTCAAATTAGTTTCGCTTTTATATGAAAAAGCCGAATCAACAAGCGGTGATTGAAAAAAATCTCGAAAATAGCGCGTAAAAGTCTGGTAAATTAAAGATAGATGCAACTCCCATTCTTAAATCGTATGTCTTATGATTTAGACGGCATATAAAAAGTTTTAAGGAGTGATCCGATCAATTGCCCTCCCCCCTCTTAGAACCTTTTGCGGACATACACAAAAAGTGCACACACTAACACACATTTTCGCTTTTATATATGTAGATAAATAGTTAATATTGTCTTAGATAATGTCAACAGTGGTTGAAGCTAGAACGAATGTATTTAGTTTTATTTTATACAAAATGAATTTTTATTTCATAGAATTTGTTTACGCTATTTAAATTAGTTCATATAATCTAAATATTCGGCCTTAACTAATTAACTTAATTACACTGAATAAATATTTCTATTAAGTAAATTTCTACATTTAAACAGACTGCATTAAAATCAAAGATGGTGTAAATATGTCGTTAGCCAGGAAGCAGCCCTACAGTATTGTATTCCACAGATGGGTGGTTCTAAGAAAAAAACTTTGCTCATGGGAGTTTTGTTTAGTTTTAGGTAGAGAAAGGGAAACTATTGACAGTGACTGTAGCTAGACAAGTTTTTGTTGTGAATGTTTTATGTACTAAATGATTTGATTTGGAATAGATGCACCATTCATCATATAAGCCAGTGCATTGACCATGCTGAGAGGATCTTAGTCTTGGAATAAGTGGCCTGAAATGTTATGAAAGACAAGATGTTAAAATTAGTACAAACCTGTTCTGGGGTAGCCGGAAAGAATGGAGAAGAAAGAATGGAGAAGAAAGAAAAATAATGCCCACTGTTCTCTCTCTATATAAAAACCGATAGAATATTAACTCTATAATAATATATATGAAATCTGCAAGAATTAAAATATATTTAAGCGTACTTAACGACTTGGCTAAGCCAGGCTTCCTTGCTAGCTTAGATAAATATTTTTGCAGTTTTAACAAGTTACAATAATATCAGAGCATTTCTATTTATGCCATGAATACCAACATCAATATATTACATCTGAATGAGTCCCCTGTGGAATTTCCACAGGTCCCGCTAATTATTATTTGCATCTCGTTTTTTTTTTTTTTTTTTTTTTTTTTTTTTTTTACAGCAAAGTAAATCAATTTAATAACCCACCAAATTTATATAAGTAAAATAAAATTTATAGATTCATAGAAGGAAGACACATAATAGTTAATGAAGCCCAACGCCCTCTCCATGTTAGAAATGGTTTTCTAAATAGTAACATTATTATTTAGAAATTCGTTTGTAACAATGGGAGGGCGTTGTTAATATTTTGTTCTTACATCGTTTTCTCATTTTACCTACCAATCGTCGACTATTTTCAACTGTTTATGAAAACTTTCAAGTAGCATGTTGTATACTAACGACAAACTGATATAATTTGGCTTTGTTTAAAATCAAAATAAACCTTTTGTTGTCTTTCAATTTGCAATACGTTATAAGGAAAGCATTTGAGAAAAAATACCCGGAAATTACCCGGGTATTTATGTAATAATTAAAAAATTTACAAAAAACAAAACAAAAAACAAAACAAATCTCTAATTAAATATTTATAAGTATTAAAAGAATTGGAATAAGGAATTGAATCTGAAATTTAAAACGGAATCGGGGAAAAATTGTGAAATCATCCCACCACCACTAGTAACTACTTATAAAAACTGCGAGTATCAAATCCAGTCAAATCTATTATGTGCACATACACTATAATATCATTGGTGCAGGAGGAAGCAGCTATCTAAAAACCTAACCACAGATGAGACCCCATCCTCTCTACCAATTTTCCACATCTGCTTCCTATGCTAATCATATAACCTTCTTTTAATCTTAAATTGGAAATTCTATTCTAAGTTTTAAGCCTACGTGAAAATTTATTGTCCCAATCCTACACACCTGTCTTTAATATTGCTTTAATATTGCTACGCATGAATGACTTTCAATATAGAGAACAATCAAAAAAAAAAATTAAAGGAATTCTTGAATTTTACATTGTCAACGATTATTCATGAATGAATATGCTTCAAATGTATGTGCTGCAGTATTATAAAATGTTATATGCTAGCCCTCAAAAGTTATAACTTTATTTTTTCCTAATATTAAACACTTTTTTCTGAAGCAATGGTTTTGCAGTAATTTCAACTTCTAGGTCACTGACGTAATAAAAAATTTGCAGACCTAACGATTTTTGTGAAATGAAATGATAAATTAAGCACATGTTATAGGACCATGTTATAGGACCATGTGGTCCCCCACCTCCCAACGCTGTTTCTGTGCTTTTCCTCTCCTCCTTCTCTTCTGGTTTTGTCTGTATCTTCTTCTCTTATATTGGTGGCTGCCAAGGGTTGCACATTGGCTCACAAATAAAAATGGAAATAAAATAAAACAACTGAAAAAAAAATCCATAGTAAACATTGTGAATGTCAGTTTACCTTTGGGGGGGGGGGCTGCGATGCCATTGTGGGGGCAAAGCCTGTCAAGGCCTTTGTCATCAGTTAATTAATTCATTTCCTCCTCTCGACCTCTTGTGTCAAACTCGCAATTGTCCGCAAACTGTTCTCAGCTGTTATAAACTGTCACAAAACTCATTATCACACATAAAACTAACTCGAAAAATATATTGATCAAGCCTTTGTTCCTTTTACTGCCACACCTTGACTAACAATCCCACTTTAGCTTTCTTTTGTGTTACTTTGTGAACAACTTCCTCTCCATTGTTTTGCTGATTCGGATTTTTTTTAATTATACTTTTTTCTCTCCTTTTTTTTTTTTATTTTCCAACACTTCATGAAGGAGGGCATGGTAATAGTATCACATATACACAGCAAATATTTTAATTCAAAATATTTCATCTTTAAACCAGAATTTCAAAAAACAATCTATATAATATTCTGCTTGTTCCTTAGTCTGTCTGTTATGCTTTGAAAAAACACCAAATACAATTTTTGAAGGCCAAACTGTTTTAAAAATGACCAAATTCGCAAAATTTGGCTTTTAAAAGACCAAGCTGGTAACCCTGGACAAAAATATATGTAACCTTGTTTTGATGTAGCCTCATTTCCGAATATCATACGATCATTGGTGTAATAGAGTGAGAAAATAACTTGTAGTAATTTCAGTGTACAATGATTGACTGAAGAAAGAAGTCAGCGAAATGTTATGTAAAAAAAAAAAAATAAATAAAAAAAAGGGAATATTCAAAAGAAACAGGTTAAAAAAAAATATCTGCCAAGAGGTGTTAGACTGGAGTAAATTAAAGATTGTCTTTTACAATGTGATTTCATCGTTTGTATTGAACGATCTAGTATAATATTACTGTCTGAATACTTATTAGTACTCATAAATTTATCTTATTTGAGTTAGTCCACTATTTAAAATACAATAAACATTAGTTTCATAGAAATATTAATGTTAATAAACTCATAATTGTGTGTTGTTGATATTTCTATCCAAAAAAATAATTTTTTGTGATGTTCAAAAAAATATCAGCTTTATCAAAATATATTTGTTGATTAAATATATTTTTCATTCCTGTTGGATTGTGTAGTGGACTTTCGGTCAGCGTTCAAGTTGTGGATAACTTGACAAAGACTAAAGTTACTTCTCATGAAAGAGGAGAACTATTTATGGCACAATGGGAGATTCCATTGTGCACACATGGGCCAGTCTATTCTTTGGATTGTGATTGGCTGAATCACCTGATTGGATATGCTTGTACATAAATACAAGCCCTCAGTCCAGCTCAATCTGGTGTCTGTCTTGTGCATAAGCTGGACTCTTGGTAAGTGTTGCTGCTATTATTATTGTTGTTGTTGTTGTGTGTTATTGACTAACACAGTTCTTTTGATTATTCTACATTTCCCCTCTTCCCCCCCCCCACGAGTAGGCTGGGTTGTGTGAGAGGTGTATCTCTCTTTTAGGCCTAGTTTGTTGTGTGGTAGTAACCTAGAAAGAGCTCGGGGAATCCTTGATCGAAAGCGTGGGGATATATGTGTGGTTTGTTGTTGGGGTTTGGTTGCTGTGTATGTGCTATTACAGGGAGATAGTGGGATATGCAAGAATGTAGTATCGCTTGAGGGAATTGTTGGTCCTAGTGCTGCATTTGGTATTGGGGTTGGTGCAGGCTTAAGTTCGCATTTTCTGAGGAAACGGCGGTTCCTAAGTGTGATCCTTCCGGATCCGTTAACCCTGATTCGGTATTGTTGATCTGGTAGGGAACTGATGATTTTACCCGTTGTGTTCCATCTGCGATTGACTGGATTTTGGATGGCTACAGTGTCACCAGCTTGTAACGGTTGAAGGTTGTGGGTATATTTATTGTATCTTTCTACTATTTTTGCATTGCGGTGGTGGAGCATTTCCTCGCGATGTTGTGCCGCTGACACCCATTCAGGATGAGGCTTGTAGAAGATTGGCTGTGAAGGGATGGAGTCACGTAGTCGACGGTGAAGTAATAATTGAGCCGGTGATAGGCCAATGCTTTGGATTGGGGTATTCCGATACTGCAAGATGGCCCGGGCAACACTGTCATTGTCCAAGGAACCGTGGGGGCCTGTGTTTCCTTTCACAATCCTCTTTGCAGTTTTTACTGCGAGCTCTGCCCTGCCATTGGATTGGGGATACGCAACAGAAGATAATCTGTGCCTAACACACCATGTTTTCAGAAATTCTTGGAACGTGCTGAAAGTGAAAGGTGGGCCGCCATCGGTGCTGAATTCTTCTGGGGCACCATATGTTTGGAACAGTTGTCGGCATATGGACATCAATTTGGTTGTAGTAGTGTGACCTGATTCTAGGCGGTATAAAATTAGCCAACCAGTTAGCCTATCTGCACAGGCAAGGTATGTGTGATCTCCAACACAAAAAATATCCATGACGATTTGTTGGAATGGCCACTCTGGGGATCGTGTTAGAATGATAGGTTCCCTTGGTTGACTAGGTGCGATGGTTGAGCATACCATGCAATTCGCCCTAATACTGCGGATTGATGCGTCCATCCCTGGCCAGTACACCGATTCGTTGGCACGTGCTTTCATGCCGACTACTCCTTGGTGTGCAGAATGCAGGCAGTGTAGGACCTTTTTTCGTTGTGTTTTTGGGATGACGATCCTTCGATCCAACAATACTAGACCATTGTCAGTGCTAAGGCGGTGCCTCACCTCCCAATACTCACGGATTTCGGGCGCAGTGAGATTACGTGTTTTTGGGAAGCCTTGCTGTATTGTGTCTATTAATTTGTTATATTGTTGATCACCACGACCTGCTGACCGAATTAGGTCTGGTGATATCATGGCTATATTACTGCTGTCTGCAAATGTTGCTATTAAGGCTGTTGACTCTGTTATGTTGCTTATGTTGTTCGACTCCAGTATATCCATTTGAGAGGGTTTTGTTGGAAATACATCGAGGAGGGCTTGCACCATCGCCACTGGGTGGCGGGAAACTGCATCAGGGCCTCTGTGCCACTTCCCGGGGCAATGCTGTATGGTAAATCTGTATCTCAGGGTCTTTTCCTTTAATCTAAAGAGCCGGGGGTTTTGGATCTTGCTCAGATCACGATCGCCAAATATCCCCTTCAGAGGTTCATGGTTTGTGACCACTATGATGTTTGGAGAACCCATGACGAACATACGGCATTTCTCCAATGCCCATGCTATTGCTGCTGCCTCACCCTCTATTGGTGCGTATATGCGCTCAGCATCCGTGCAAAATCTGCTGCCGGCATATATCAGATGCCAACCTTCGGAACAGCAGATTGGGGCTTTTTCCATGGTACATTGGCAATGTTTTTGTAGGAGTAGGAAGCCCACTCCTTCTTTGCTCCAATCTGGAGCAAGGCAAGTTGCTCTGTCTTTGTCGAATGTTGCTACCCCCTTCTGGACTAGGTGAATTATAACTCGCTTGGAATCTTTGAATGCGTCTTCAAGTTTTTGATTCCAAGCAAATTTGGAGTTTTGTTTGACGAGGTCCCGAAAA
The DNA here is from genome assembly GCF_053919585.1 of Euprymna scolopes. Classification (NCBI taxonomy): domain Eukaryota; kingdom Metazoa; phylum Mollusca; class Cephalopoda; order Sepiida; family Sepiolidae; genus Euprymna; species Euprymna scolopes. The sequence goes on from NC_136500.1 coordinate 11,675,241, forward strand.
GGCACCATAACTGGACCCAGTGAATATGCCCAGGCTACTTGGTTGACAAGCCCAAACTATGATCTGGCATCAGTAATTGTCCTTGGGACTGGAAAATCCTGTATCGCTTGTATCATGGACTCAGAAGGGGTCACTCCTGAAGAAGTTATCTGGAGGCCTCCAAATTGTACGACATCCTGACAGAATTGGAATTTGTCGGTGTTGAGCACAATTACATTCTTAGCACATTGGAGCAGAAAATCGAAGGTATGATAAAAAGCTCCCTCAATGCTAGAGTCATATAGCAGGGTATCGTCTACTATCTTCACCTTGCGTGGGATATCTTTTATTATCTCATCGTATCTGCGAGTGTAAGCATCCCCAGATGCGACATATCCTTGAGGCATCCTAAGATACATGTATCTTCCCCACTCAGTTATGAAGGTGGTTAATGGTTGAGATTCTTTGTCTAAGAGAATCGAGTGGTATCCATCAACAGCGTCTAGGACTGTTTTCTTTGTTCTAGGTGGCACTTGCAGTGCCAACTGGAATGGCGACCCAGTATGGTGGGTTTCTCGCTTGCATTGAGAGTTAAGGTATTGGTAATCTATTGTTCTCCGTGGATTACCATTCTTTTTGGCAGTTATTACCATAGTACTGCACCAATCAGTAGGCATACCCACGGGTACTGGAGCTATGATACCTTTTTCTGCATCCTTCCAAAGGGCTTGTCTTACTGGTTCCTTGAAGTGGAAGGGTACAGGAATTGGGTTATGCCTGGCTTTAGGGATTGCTCCCTCTTGGCCTGACATGGCTGGAAATATCCCATCTTTGTTGAATGTCGTTTTGGCAAACTTTTCTAGGAGCCAGCTCTTAAGTTTGCCTATGTTATCTTCTGTTGCGGGGAAAAGGGAGGTTTTTGGGGCGATTTGGCAATTGATCTACACACTTTTTAGACTCGGTGTCTACCTCTTCATGTACGTCTGCTAAAGGGTTTGGAAAATGTTTTTGCAATATTCCCACATCGATGCAGGCTGCTCTGCTGAGATAAAGCCGTTGTATGCCCTTGCATATGTAGAGGGCTTGTTTAGTTGTTTTCCCTCTGACCACAAACTCAACTGGTAGCCAACCCTGACACATGAGTGTGAAACCTTCAACTGTTCGTATGATCTTTCTTGATTGGACAAGACTAATCTCTGTGAGGCCCATTTTGATTAAATGCTTTGGTCCCCCAAGACAAATGGCGGCACCACTGTCGGGAAAAAGCTTTAGCGTTGTACTGCAACTCCTAGGGATATTGGCAGCTTGTCTGGGATCTGGTTTTGGTGAGAATGGGATTACTGATGCATTTATTTCAGTTAACAGATCACCTTCTGTAGTCATAATGGTGCCCCTCATTTGATCGAATGTGATATGGGCCATGAGTGTATTCATGGGAGCTTCTTGGTCTTCAAAACTCTTTATCACTGCCGGGCGATATTTCTTTGTCCGGCACACTGCTGAGAAATGGTTAAGTTTCCCACAAGTGTTGCACATTTGATTCCATGCCGGACATGTTAAATGGCGGGCACTTGTCCTTGGAGTACTGTGTTGGTGACTACCGCAACCTATGCAGGTTTGACGGGGTTCTTTATCAGCAATGTTATCGTTGTGAGTAGCAGTAGAGCTAGTGCGAATATTGCCTCTGCTAGTCCGTACAGCACTTTTTTTTTTTTTTTTTTTTTTGCGATACATTGACATCCGGACTGTAGCTATGTCTGAGGTATCAGTCATTGCGATTTGGTCCCGTAGTGCAGACTCAAATGCCTCAGCATGACAAATATTTTGGTTGAGTTTTTAGCAACCCGGCTTTTGCCAGTAGATCGGTCTGAAGCGTATCATTCGATATTCTTTTGATAAATTGGTCCCTGATGTAAATGTCGGACAGGTCGTGATCGCAGTTGGAGCATGAGAAATTACAGTCTATGGCCGTGGACCTAAGACGAACAAGGTATTGTTGGATGGGTTCATCTTCATGCTGTGATATAGCTGCAAATGTCATCCGATGGACCATGGGATTTGATTTTTGAGTTACCAATGCTTCTGTCATCTCTAGCAGCTTGTCTGGGTTGGTGGTGAAGAACTTAGGGTACGTATTTATGATTGCGTTTTGAACGGATTCATCAGCGCAACTGTATAACTGGGTATTGGCCTGAGAAGTTGGCATGTCCGTTATTCTGATGAATACTTCCCAGTCAATCCGAAATTTTCTGAATTGTTGAGGGGTCATTTCGAGATGAAGTTGGGGAGGCCTGGCAGCTGGTGCCTTAGCATAGGTGGTCTGGGTAGCGGGCTCCTTGGCTTGTCGAAGGATAGACAGAGCTTCTCCCATTGTTGTGATTCCCAATTCTCTTAGCATGGCTCGATCCATTACTTGAAGGTTTTCTTTCCTCAGTTTTTCCTTCACAAAAGTTGCAGCGTAGCTCTTGGCGGAATCGGCAGCAATGCCTGCTTTGAGGAAATAGTCTTCCCAATCTTCTGTCTCGAATCCTGTTCGTAGTGCCATGTTGGATTGTGTAGTGGACTTTCGGTCAGCGTTCAAGTTGTGGATAACTTGACAAAGACTAAAGTTACTTCTCATGAAAGAGGAGAACTATTTATGGCACAATGGGAGATTCCATTGTGCACACATGGGCCAGTCTATTCTTTGGATTGTGATTGGCTGAATCACCTGATTGGATATGCTTGTACATAAATACAAGCCCTCAGTCCAGCTCAATCTGGTGTCTGTCTTGTGCATAAGCTGGACTCTTGGTAAGTGTTGCTGCTATTATTATTGTTGTTGTTGTGTGTTATTGACTAACACAGTTCTTTTGATTATTCTACAATTCCGACAAATTTCCACGGGTCATGCTAGTAATATAGTATTTAATGAGTATTTTTTTACAGAACACTTTTCAAGATGGTACTTAAGAGAGATTTGACGACTTAGAATTTTTAAGACGTGCATTACATGTCTCCTTATATTTGCTTCTGACTTCTTCCAAAACTCGGTTCAAAAACTCCTAGCATAAGTGCATTGATCACCAAAGTTAAGCAACATTGAGCCTGATAACTACTAGATGGGTGACCGCTTGGCAATACCAAGTGCTGTATGTAGGCAGATAACAACGCCTTCTTGCAAAAATCTACAAAACTAACATTAAATCATTTCCTATGAGTGGGATATACAGGCAACCGGGGATCGTTTATGGATTTTATATTCCCTAGAAACTTCCCCCAATGACTTGCACAAAAGGAGCATACTATTCGAAAACTGTAACTCTCCCATCTCATGACTATATACTTCCATAGACGCCATTTTTGAATTGTGATTTTTGATGACAGGTCAATTCCAGTCTGTCGTCAGAAGAGGAATGGAGTGATAGTTTCCAAAATAGGATGAAAAATAAGAATTGATCTTACATTTTTTAATTTTTTAGATAAGGATTGATCATTCAGATTTTTTGGACTATTTTCATCTTTTTAATGTTATTTTCACAATGTTTTAGTTAATGTAACCTCCGACCTTCTTGAGATGTATCTTGTTGAATTTGTGAATCTTTGTCGAACTGAACATTTTACTTCTTCCATGGGAGGTAGGATGCTCTTGTTCCATCAGCTATGACTAGGTAGAACTACTAAGCAATTTGCAATTGTATTTTGTGTTGCCTGCTCTGAGGATTGAACCTTCAACCTCTAGAAATGTAACTTTTACAACTGAATTTTACCGAGTGCTCTATCCACTACGCCACGGGTCTTGTATTAATTTTAGGAGCTTTTAACTTAATTTGTTTTCTAGATGTATAATTTTACTACTCAGCATCATATATCACTATTTCTTACTATATATTATGACCACACACACACTTATGTATTATATATACTATTACTATCTACTTATATATAATTAATGGGTCTCATATTGTTAAATTCTGTACTCGGCTTAGTGGCTAATTGTTACCCATCATATGTGCTGCTTCTTTGAGTCCTGTTACTCTCCACCGTTCTTCTGTCTATAATTTTTACTTCGTCATAAGGGGAGATGGTTTCCCTTTTCTGTCCAGATATGGTCAACGATACCTGACTTCAGTTTCTCCACGTATTACATCTTTTTGATGTTCTAATTTTACTAACTATCCACTGAAAATACAATAGTAGGAACTTGATGCAAAATAACTTCAAGAATTGATCATCGGATCTAAAATCGGAACAACACTTGTTGTTCATTGGCTCTCTTTACAAATGCTGTCGTTTTGTGTACTTGATTGCTGGTCATGTGACGTACATTATTGATTATTTACTATTTATGGCTTTATCTTTCAGACTATTTTCTGTCTACATCCTTTTCTTTCTCTTTTTGCTTTGAAATATCCTGTTTTTTTTTTGTTTTGTGGATGCATCCACACGTTTCTATAAAAGGCTCTGTCCGGCAATTTTTTGCAATGAAAAAATAATTTTCAAAACTCTTTTTGAGCGTTAAACGTTCACATTAAATGGATGCATCCATTTGAAATAGCATTTTTTTGTTGGCATGTCACAATTAAGTCTGAAAATGATTTCTTTGTCAGTCTGTATCATTCATGACTATAAACACATCGACACAGATTCTTGCTAAATCACAAAAGTTAGCACCGTAAAGCCTGGTTAATAATTAGATAGGTGGCCATTTGCGAATATTAAGTGTTGGATGTAAAATCTGGTCCTACTATCCCTACAAGCCAACAACTATGAACAGTTTGGATTGTTTGATATCATCTGTGCCAACCAGATACTGCCTGGCGATGTCAGGTGGATTTCGGGTTTTTGTTATCCATTTTGTCATGGTGTAACATTTTAAACGTTAAAGTTTGCACATCATCGTTTATGGAAACGCATACTTGTGCGCACGTGTGTTTTTGCCAGTGGGCGATCAAGAAACAAATCAAATACATACGTGTGCAGTTGCCGGTCTTAACCAATCGTCTGTTTAACTCAAGATGAATCTACTCCAGCAAGGAAACACAATGGAGATTTGTAAGGTTTCAAACATTTATTAGAGTTTGTTCATCGAGGCAAGGTAGAGATTACCTAGGCTAAAATTAATTCCTTACTTGTTTTTCTACTTGAGAGACACTGATGGGCAAAATCTTGAGGTAATATTCGCTTAGATTCTCTCTATATTGTCAGATGCATGCCGCCTGTCTCACTTCCTTACTCCGACTGACTTTAAAAAAAATTTTTTGTTTCTTTCTGCAAAGGCGTGACGTCAGCACCTCATATTTTGACATCTGCATTTCTAGCACAATTTGTCTGGGAGCTAAGCTTTGACCCCTCCTCTTCGTAGATTCCATGAGCAGGGCTTCTTTCTTAGAACTGCACGACTGTGGAACTCTGTTTCGTTTGCCTGCTTCCCACCTGACTACAACCTGGATGTCTTCAAGTCCAATGTAAACAAATTCCAGATGAATCTCCTTTAAGTAGACACTTCATTAAATCTCCACACTAACGTACTGTACTTGCAATAACCCTTACCCCTGAGTGTCTTCTGGGCCTTGATAAGTGGTGACCGTGTAAAAAAAAAAAAAAAAAAAAAAAAAAAATCACGCCACCTGCAGCTGGTATACTTCCGTTTACTGCCAGACCATCTTGACATGTACTAATGTAACCTTCACCAGAATTCATACTAGTTAACATAATTACTATTTACTGACGTAGGGTTCAATATCTAACATTAGCACTTTCACTGGTCTGTCACGTTTTTATACTGCTATGGCACAGTTTGAATGGACGTATCTTAAGTCGGTTCTTGTTTGTAGGTCAGTTTATGTTTACCGTTTGTTATTCTTGAATAGCATGCAAGATTTCTTTTAACTTCTGCCAAATATTTTGCTGTTCTTAACATCTCCCTTTTATGATAAGGAAATCAGCTTTTCTTGAGAAATTTGTATATCTCAATGGTTACGATGAGTTGAATCAAAGGAAAGGTTCCAATTTACTTGAAAACTTTGACACAAGGTCAGTTTTTGATGTTGGAAGAAATAAGCCCCCCTCCCTCCCCATAAAAAGGGGTCTTTTTTGATTGGGACAAAAAATAAAACAACGTCAAACTAGGAGAATTAAAAAAATAAAACAACGCCTCAAACTAGGAGAATTCGACCTAGGATAGAACAAATATTACACTTTGACCGTCAAAGCCGTAAAGGTGTAAATATTTTATGTGTTCCAATTTTTTTATTTTTTTATTGAAACACTGTCATGATTTTAGTGCTGTTTTTATGGCAGTAAAAAATAACTGATACTATACCCTAGAATCTGAGTGACTTCAAGTTCCCCTAATTGCTTCTACATCTTTCCTTTCAGTACTTTGATATCAAAGTTGAGGGGGCACAAGTGCCATGAGTTCATCAGAACACATTTACTTAAAGTACTTGTAAAACAGGCACAGAAATGTGACAATGGGACAAAGATTGGAGCTTATCTCACATTAGAGTTGAGACTTTTTTGTTTTACTCTAAGAGTGAGAGATTTGTAGTTGATGCATTAGCTCAGATGTAGCCCCCTACTTCAAAGTGGCACTGTGTCTTGTTTGGGATGAAAATTGAATTAAAGAAGAAAAAAAAAGTACTGGCTTGTGGTATCCACTAAGACAGGAGTAACAAGTCTCCTCAACACTCCAGCATTGTTTGCGTGTGTGATGAAGTGATTAATAGTGCTTAAGAACAATTATCTTCACACTTATCTTTACTATTATATAAAAGGAACTTTGTGTGTGTGTGTGAATTCGTTCCTTATGGACCCTGAAACGGCTGGGCTGATTTTTTTTTAAAATCTCACATGTAGGTGCTTGATGAATCTGGAAGTGTTCTTATGTAAGTTTTATATTGGAATGTGTTCGATATGTATCAAAAATATCCAATAAATGAAGAAAGTCTGATTTTGACCAAAGTTAACACTTGTATACAATCTAACATCACATGCATTTGAAAATTTTATTACTGCACAAGCAGAAAGACCCAGCCTAGAAAAATCAACTGTAGATTCCTTTATAGGACGGGTGTATTCGAAATGAATGTTTATTTTAGAGCACAATCAAATCATGATACTTGACTTTTGTAGTACATTTAATTTTAATTCAAGTGATTATGTAAAAATAATTTCATAAAATCAACAGTTGGTTCTTTGAGGGGCGCATTCGAAATAAATGTTTCTGTTCACAATTGAACCATAATACTTGACTTACATTTTTAACTGAGAAGCCATTATTTACAGATAATTAAATAAAATCAACAGTAGATTCTCTACAGTGCAATGTTGACTACCAGGTATTGTGGACTGTCACTGCAGGGAGGGATACCTAACTAGAGCAGGCAATCGATTGATTTGATTAAAAAATTGGCAATTTGACCGATTTCAATGACAGGTAAAAGTATGGGAGGGTGGAATATATATTGAGCCTCATTCAATCCTGGACAACGTTGGGTCTCCCTGCTAGTCATTTAATATGCATTTCATGCTCGCACCTGTCACAGATATTTAATGAAAGAATGAGATTTATCTGGAGTAGAACGCTTTCTAGCATCTAAGGACTGCAATGTTGAAGGGTGAAATTTTTCTGGTTTGGGGCCATTACGAGTATGTATGTTGAGGGGTCACAAGTGCTAGAAGTTCATCAGAACACATTCCATTAAAGTACTTATAAAAAAAGGCACAGGGATGCAACATTGCAACAAAGATTGGAGCTTATCTCACATGTTAGAGTTAACACTTTTTTTTTTTTTTTTTTTAACTCTAAGAGTGAGACACTTGCGGTTGATGCACTAGCTCAGATGTGTCAATAATTATTCTAAAATCAATTTTTTGTGTTGACTGAAACAGTAAAATTTTAAATAAAAATTCCATTTAAAAAAATGACAGTTTTATTTAACTTTCTGCATTTCAACTTGTCGACATATTTCTGTACATGTTATCCAAACAAAGATTTTACTCGTTATAAACTGTTGTTGATATAGGATTACTATTTCCTATTAATTTCAGTGTTATGTGATTAGAGGTTTAAGCGTTTATTGGTTAAATATTTTCACACACGCACACACATCTACTGTTTTATTTATATAGACTAGCAGGATCTATGGAAATTCCACTGGGCATTCTGTGGACGATCAGTATGAATGGAGACCCTATGATATTATTGTAGCCGTTTTGTTAAAACTGTAGAAGTATTTATCTAAGTAATCTGGTTAATGTAGTGTCAGAAGATATATCTTGTTATTACGGTTTATCTTCAATATCCTTAGAGAAGTCTGTGACATATTTTCATTGTATATACACCTGGTGCAAATGGAAACCCCACAATATTATTAAACCATCTTTAAGCAGAACAGATATTACCCTTGGATCCTAGCTAGAAGACCAGGAAGGCCCAAAAGTAACATTTGAAAAAAAAAATACTACGGTATTAATATATAGATTTCTATTTATTTTTCAAATGCAAAGAAAAACTTTATTTTATTCTCTCTTTACTTATGTAATGTCACCCCCCCCCCCAGTTCAGGGTTCAGTTGTTTTTTGATGTTCTTCAGTCCTCACACAGTTTGTGACCATTGAGTGGCTAAACTTGCAGAGTGATTGTTATTTTAGAAGGAAATCATCACTTATCAAGGCCTGAAGGCCACTCGTTATAAGGGTTAATGAGGGTATGGTTGTCAGTGAGACAAACAATGTAGTGATCGTTACTGGTGGAAATTAAGTAGAATTTGATTATTTAAGGAGACGACTCAGCAAGAATTTGTTTACATTGAACTTGAAGACGATTATACTCTAGTCAGTTCCACAGGCCGGCAGTTCTAGGAAAGAAACTTTGTTCATGGAATTTACGTTTAGATAAAGACACAGTTTGAGAATGGGGGAATTGTTGACAGTAGTTGTAGCTAGACAAGTATTAAACAAACGACCCCTGAATAAATGACGTTCAATGAAGAAAAAGAGTTTCTTTAATGAATTTTATATTTCAATTGAAATAAGCTAAGTTATTTTTACGTAAAAATTCCTTTATTTCACTGCAGAAATTAATAAACAAAACAAATTTTTGTCCTCCACTTATTAATGTATACGATGAGTTACGATTAGACTTTGAATATAGCCTTGGTGTGTTGAACTGGCTTCTTTCAAAGGAGGAAATTTCTAGGGAATATCAATTTCACAAGCATTCCCCAGTCAGTATACCCCTGTCAGGTTTTTGCAGTTTATGCAGGGAGGTGTCTATGTCCCACATAAAGTGCCTGATATTCCCAAATGGTCACCCATCTGGTACTAACCAGAGTCAACATTGCTCAACTTTGATGATCTAACAACAAACGTTGTGTCAGCATGATTATGCCATATAACCTTTTAATACAGAACGTTATTGTCGGATATCAAGCAGAACAATTTTGTAGAAACATACTAATGCTTTCATAAACTGTTATTCATGATAACAATACCAATCCTACTTTGTTGATTCATTTTATATTTTTAGAAGTCGTGCATCATTTTGACTTTTATATGAACAATAGTTATAATAGTTTCTTATGAAAAACATTGCACATTTTATCACTATTTCATCTGTAGAAATTATATCTTCTGAAGGCCAACATTGTTCACGTTTTTCCAGCAATCCAAAATGGTAATATTAGAATGATGTGTGGCATAATCACGTTGATGCGTCAGTTCTTGTTAGATCACAAAAGTTAAGCAACGTTGAGTCTGGCCAGTACTAGATTGAGTGAACATTTGGGAAAAACCAAGGAGGACGTCGACTCCTACCTGCAAGAATTACAAAAAAAAAAAAAGTTGCGGCAACTCCCTTGACAGAAATGTACAAGCAACCGGGGACTGCTTTTGAATTTGATATTCCCATGTAACTTCCTCCTTTAGAGGAAATCAGTTTAACCTGCCAAGGGTGAGTGTCGTTTCAGGTTAGCATATGAGGAGGTTGTCAGCTGAAGAGAATCTTATAACAATTCTTATTTATAATATTATTTATTATAAAAGTAGCATCAATGTTCATATCAGTTAGGGATACGTCTTTGGCAATCAGTCTGACAGTGGCTTTGTTGCTCTTGGCTTGAGACAGTTTTGTTCAGTCAAGAGGTCAACTTCCTCAAGCTGAACCTTCTCTTTAAGAATGGGTTTATAGCTAATTTATCAAGTTGACAAGAAGGTTGCTGTGATTTTTAACTTTTAAATTCAGATGAACATTTCTCAGCTTGAACAAAAATTTATTCATCGAAATAAGCGCCATCAGAATCAACACACTTTTTCAATGCAAAACAAGTGTATTTATGCCATTAATGTAAAAATCTTGCGTTCTGGTGGCGATGAAGTCGCTGAAGGTATTTTTGGTATTGCTTAGAGTTTTTGAAGCATTTTTCATGCAGAAAGTTATCGAGATGCTTGAGAAAATGGTAGTCGGTAGGTAAGATGTCTGGAGAGTATAGCAGATTTCGTTGGCCAATTCATTCAACTTCTGCAGAGTCGGTTTAGCAACCTGCGGTCAGGCATTGTCGTGGAGGAGAATTGGGCTTTTTCTGTTGACTAATGCTCGTTGTTGTCAAAGTTTCTGATGCATTTCATCCATTTGTTGACAGTACTTCTCCGCCATAATGGTTTCGCCTGCATTCAAAAAATTGTAATGGATGAGACAGGTTGCAGACGATCAAACTGCATGACCTTCTTTTTGTTACAACTCTGGCTTTGGGAAGTGTTGTGGAGTTTCGTCGGTGTCTAACCACTGAGTTAAGCATCACCGGTTGTTGTAAATAACCCACTTTTCATCACAAGTCACAACCCGTTCAAGAAATTGACCATTCTTGTTGCGTAAAAGAAGGGAAGATGACTTCATAATGGCATTTCTTTTGGTTATCATTTAATTTGTGAGGCAGCATTTATCAAGGTTTTTTTCTTTCCAATCTCAAGTGGTTGGAAATTATATATATTATGTCTAATTCAGAAGCAAGTTCTCGAATAGCTGTGTGTGAATTGGGTTTGAATAAGGCTCTTAATTGATCGTTGTCAACATTTGATGGCAAACCACTACAAGCATCAACACTCTTGTCGCCACCAAAATATTTCTTAAACCACCATTGTGCACGTGTTCTGTAGTAGTTTTTAGGCCAATCACTTCATTGATATTGCAAGCTGTTTCAGCAGTTTTTCGGCCTAGCTGTAATTGTAATAAGAAAATTGTGCTAATTTGTTTTTTTCCATCTTGTATTCAACATTCTGAAAAGAAGACATAATTATTTTAAAATGATTCGTTTTATCCCTTTTATTTTTCCATCAGGTAGCCATGCTCTTTTTTATGCCTGGCCCTTGCTCAATATCCTTACTACACCAACTTTCCACATCCGGGCAACACCGGGTACCCCCACTAGTCTTAAATAATTCCCAGTTGTATTTTGAGTGTTGCCCGCACTGACGATTGAACTATCAACCGCCAGGAGAATATCACTTTTCCAACTGAATTTTACTGAGTATTTTATCCACTGTGTCATGGATTCTTGCAGGTTTGCAGATATGAGGTTACATCAACTGAAATGTGCAAATAACACTCAAGATGAATCCAATGATGCAAATAACAAAATAGTTGTATATTAACCATTAGCATTCTGTAGAAATAAAAAAATTTTTTAGTGATGCATGGAGAATCTCTTAAAATGAAGTTCAAGTGGAATAAATATGGTTTAATGGTTGTGATGTCTTTTTCAACTATAAAATCCTTGATGCATGTATAATGGAATTTGCTAGTTGGACATGATTGTTCCATTACCGAACTGGACTATTCATCCTCGGCAAAACATTCTGATATCCAGCAGACATTAATAATGTCAATACTACTGCCTAATGTATGGGAATAATGGTCAATGCATCTAAAACAATGCCTTTTCTAATAGAATCCCTAACAAAAGTTCTATCAGTCAGCTACTCCCATTCCAATAGAGTCCCTATCTTTCTCAACAGGACTATTGTAGAAGAAGTCACTCAGCTCAACATCTACAGTTCTAGGGATATGGTTGCAATCTGTATCGATAGCATTTTGCCATATTTTGCCCTCTCCAGAGAGACAAAGTTCTCAACAAAATTGAGAATACACCAATTGCCCTATATGTGCTTTCGGATTGCACTGGCTCACACCATTACGTTTATATTTAAACCCACCCCCCAACCACCCAAATAACAGCGGAGTTACTATCTTTAAGAGCATATCTGAGAAAATTGATCACATCCGTCTGTGGAGACTTCAATATTCACGATATGAAATGGTTAGCACACTCAAACAAGACAGATGATGAGGGGAGGTTCTGTCACAATTTCTCCATTGCTTATGATCTAACTTTAATTGTTCATGAACCCACCCGTGTGCCCAGCACTGATGGTTAGTATGCAAATCTCCTAGACCTTTTTCTCACAACTTGCCCTGAGCTATGTTCATCTTACATTCTGTCCCGACTGAGATCTTCTGACCACTCGGTTTTCTCTGTTAAGATAAAAATAAAATGTAATAAGTCCTCTGACATACCTCTCCATTGTACAGTATATTGATACTCTATGGTTGACTGGGATAGCTTTTGTACATTTATATCAGATCTACCTGTATGTTCCATGCTTAAAAAGACCATATCATCCATAGTATCAAACCTGACAGAATGGTTAACTGTAGGTATAGACCGTTTTATACCTTTAAAAAAATTCCAACAAAAATCTAGCAATCAGCTGTGGTTCTCTCTAGAATGTGTTGCTGTCATTGCGCACAGAAATCACTATTTCCATTGCTTCTAACATAATAGATGTACTGAGACTAAAGTCGCCTTCAGGACTGCCAGCAACAACTGTAAAAGAGTAATAAAGAACATATGTTAGCAGCAGCAGCTTGGTTCCCACCAATTTTGGTTGTGAATAGAAGTGTGTACTCTATCCCAATTATCATCAATGGACTTGAGGTGATCTCGTTAGCATTGAACAAAGCCAAACTCTTTACCAAAAACTTTGCAGCTAATTCTATCCTATGCAATCAAGGCCGCCAACCCCATATTTCCTCCTGTGTCTGAAAACACACTATGCGACATACAAATATCTGTGTGATGTTGCCAAGCTAATCAAAAACCTGGATTCCAGTAAAACAATTAACTCTGATGGCATTCCTATTATAGTGCTAAAAAAGCTTCAACTAGAACTAGCTCCCATACTTACAAAGCTGTTTAAGTGTTGTTTTAAGGATAATTGCTTCTCAACACCCATATTTAAAAACTCAGGTGATCGGCCATCTCTCTCTCCATACAGACCAATACAGTCAACCACCTCAGCAAAAATAACCTTCTTAGTGACATGCAATATGGTTTCTATTCTGCTAGATCTACAGAAGATGTGCTAACAGTTATATCTCATAGGATTAAGGAATTTCTTGATGGAAGCTTCTTTTCTGTGGCAATTGCTCTTGACATATCAAAGGCCTTTGATGAGGTATGGCATAAAGGTTTACTTCACAAGATTTCCAGCTACGGTATAACTAGAAATGTTTTCTCAATTATTAAATCATTTCTCTCTGAGAGGCTTATAAGAGTAATGGTTGATGGGCAGAAATCAGAAGCCACAGTATTAATGCTGGAGTCCTTCAGGGGTCCATCCTGGGCCTAACTCTCTTCCTGATCTACATCAATGATTTCCCAAAACATATACTTAGATCATTCGTTGACATTTATGCTGATGACACTACCATCTATGGCAACACATCAAAGGCCGTAAATGACAGTTCTCTCTGATTCTCTCCCCTTTGATCTTGAGCATGTAGTGCAATGGGGAAAGGGATGGCTGATTAATTTTAATGCATCTAATACCAAGCTTCTATTCTTCAATCATCAACACTCTGATCCCTATCTGACATCAATTGAAATCAATAGCCCTTGGACCTTATCGTGGAGAGGCTCCATGTTTTGACAAGCTTCTAGGTCTGACCTTTACTCCTGATGGAACATGCACACTAAATCTGTTGCCAAGGCTGCTGAAGAAATGCTTCAGTAAATATCTAACAATTAATAGGACATGTTCGCTTTGACCACTGTATACGCATTAACCCTTATCCTCGAGCGGCCTCTGGGCCTTGCTAAATGGGGGATTCGTTTGTATATAAAAAAAAATAATACTGATATGCACAATACTGATGTACAGTTACAACGCATCATAAACATCTCTCTGACTAAATCCCAAACTGCACCATCCATGCCAGATACAACACCACATCACAGAGACTCTTCTAAGAAGGAAACTTTGTTGGTTTGGTCACTCTTCGTTGATTACCCTAATTACAACTATGAGCTGGAGGAAGCGCAAGAGACCTGGGTTGGAACAGTGGATCTAGTAACCCCCCCCCCCGCTGTATTTTTGATGTTCGTTGCTTGAACAAAAACATGACTGAAGTATGCTGCCGTATGAGTGGGATGCAGTAAACTCATTTGGAGCTGGCTCAAGCCAACCCAGGTAAACACACCTACAGTAGTTGTGATGAGTACGTCAAGTATATCTTTATCATTTATTCTTTTTGTGCCTTCGTCTGCCCCAGAGAATTCTATACACACAAATGTATTGGATAAATTACATTTTTCTTCATGACTTTAATTAGGGTTCAAGATTTTACCTAAAATTTGGTCAGAATATTCCTATTACTATTCTAAATTATATTTGGAGTAGTAACTACAAAATTAAAGTTTAGAAAGTTTATATTTAAGGAAAAATATGAATTAACAAACGCAAAAGTATTCGATACACTTTTAAAAAATTATTTTTCTGAAATAAATTTAAATGACTTTTGCTTAGCGTGTTGCAGTAATGCAAACGAGTTATCACTGACCAATCAGAGAGCTTTATATTAAAATAATTTTATAAAATTCTTCCAGTTTGGGGCTCATTCCTTTAATTCAACCAGTTCAGTTATAAAAATGCCTAAAACTAAAGAGTTGTCAATAAACATTCGTCAAACAATCATTGATAAGCACAAAGAAGAAAAAGGATATTGAATAATATCAATGGAATTTAATCTCCAACTTAGTACAGTTGGAAACGTTATTAGAAAGTTTAAAAGCCCTGTTGAAGCTGTTGCAAATGTTCCAAGATGTGGTCGGCCAAGGAAATTAAACGAAAAAAAAACAAGGTGAGTAAGCAGAAAGGTACAAAAAACCCTTTTCTTACTCGTGGTGAAATTCAAACCGATCTCAGAAGCTGGGATTAATGTGAGCAACGATACAATCAGTAGAGTTCTAAATCGTGCAGGTTTTGTATCAAGGTCCCCACGAAAAGTTCCATTATTGAAACTTAAACATGTCAGATCATGTTTGAATTATGTTAAAACATATGGGGAACAACCTCAATAATTTTGGAGGAAGGTAATCTGGTCAGACGAAACAAAAATCGAAATCTTTGGAAGAAACACAGCAACACATGTATGGCGTAAAAATGGCACACCCTATAACAAAAAGAATACCATTTTTATGGTAAAGTTTGGTGGTGGTTCGATTATAGTATGGGGGTGTTTTTCATCCAAAGGTACTCGTGAACTAGAAATCATCAATAATAGAATGAATGGACGTATGTACAGGGAGATTTTGGAGAAAAACCTCAAGAAATCTGCTGATTTGTTGGGACATAATAGCAATTTCATGTTTCAGCAGGACAATGATTCCAAGCATACTGCCAAACTAACCAAAGAATGGCTTAGAAATAACGGAATTGACGTTCTTATTTGGCCCAGTCAGTCTCCAGACCTCAACCCAATTGAAAATTTTGGAAAATATTGAAGATCAATGTTCACAAGAGGAATCCACAAATATTCAACAACTAGAACAGTTCTACAAAGAAAAATAGCTCAAAATACCTGCATATCTTTGCAAAAAACATGTGTGACTATAGAAAACGATTGAAAGCTGTTGAACGCAATAAAAGCTATGCAACCAAATATTAAATCAATGTATCCAATACTTTTGCGTTAGTTGATTTATATTTTTCCTTAAATATAAACTTTCTAAACTTTAATTTTGTGATTACTACCCCAATTATTAGTAAGAATAGTAATAGAAATATACTGACCAAATTTTAGGTAAAATCTTGAATCCTAATTAAAGTTATGAAGAAAAATATAATGTATCCAGTACTTTTGCATGGCACTGTAGTTTGAATTTCCTTCAAATAATATTTGAAGTTTTAAAAATAGTTCTGCTTCCTCCTCTCCCTCTGACAAACTGATACTTATATATTCAATTATTTTTATTGTATTGTTTTTTAAGCTGTTTACCTGTTGAATAAACTAGAAGTATAGCTTCCTAATAATGTCCAGATTAAATGTGGGCATTAATAGTGAGATGTGTGCAGGACATGAGACTTTGATGATATAACCTAATTGATAGAATGGATGAGAGTTTTTGATTTATTAGATGTAGAACAGTTGAGGTAGCGGGTTCAGTTCACAGGAGAAAACAAAGAAAAACATGGGAGGAAGTGATAAAATTGCGTTTGAGGAATAACTAAAGACCTGGTCAGAGATAGTTTAGTTTTAAAGTCAATTTTTGTACAGCTGTCTAACACGTGACAGTATGTAAAACGGTTGTTAAACCGATGATGCTGATATGTTTGTCAATATGGATGCTGGGCTGTTAAGATCATCAAATGAAGAAGCTATCAAAGGAAGCCAAAAACGTACAACAAAGTTAATCCTATCATATGCTTCTCTGTCTGTGATGGCAAACCGGAGAAAAGGCAGGCAAGATCAAAAGTTTGAAAGAAATAAGAAGACAAATGAAAAACACAAAAAGAAAACAAACGGGAAAAACTTTAACAGAATCATATTTCGTGGTACAAAATCAATGTCCTATTAAAAACAAGATGTAACATAATTTCATTGGCTTTGTTCGACTACATCTAAATAACAAATATTGTTTTCTGAGTTTTTAAGGTGAGGATTGATTAGTCGTATTATATGGATTCATCGGATTACTGTTCTCATCTTGAATGATTTTTCACAGCATTTCAGTCAATTTAACCCCCGTTCTTTGTCAGGTGTGTATTGTCGAACTCAGGAATCTTTCTGTTAAAATCTGGAATCTGAACAGAATTTCAAACGGAATCCTTTATTTTATCCATGGGGGTAATGTGTTCTTGTTCAGTCAACCATGACTAGGTAAAAATCCTAATTCCCAATCGTATTTTACTGTTGCTTGCACTGAGGATTGAATCTTCAATCTCCAGAAGAGTTTAACTTACAATTGAATTTTATCAAGTACTTTATCCACTATGCCATTGGTCGTTTCGGAAATGCCAAAAATCCAAATAACATGAACATATATTGTATCGTTATCAAACATATGCTATTGAAAAGTATTTCTATTTTTATACAACCAAAGTACATAGTAAATGTCAGTTACTGATGATGTTTAGTTAACTGTTTTATAAGTACAAGTTATATTAATAATATTTGACCGAAATAAAATTAGGATATAAGATATTAAACCCCCACACTTTTAAGTTATTCATTTTCTTCCTACTGAACAAACTATATCCGGTGGTGAGGCCCCAGCTTGTGGGCTTTGGAGATTGTGGAGTCACCCTTTAATTGCCATTGCTCTTGCATTTCACTCTGGCCCGGAGGGGTAATACCTGTTAAGGTCACAGCTATTGGTTAAATAGAAACCGACTTGAAAAAAAAACAAATATATTCTATTAAAAAATTGTTCTTCAAAATCACTGGATTCAGCATTAAATAACCTGAAAAGGGTTGATGATATGCTGTAAAACAAAAACGAATCTTACTGAACACACAAACCAATGATTTGCACCTCCAGTTATTATTTTTTTGTTTTCTTTTTCGCAACAAAAAAACACAAAAAAAACAAAAAAAAAACAAAAAACATTAAGTAAAAAGATAGGCGGAGAGAACAAAGTCGAATTAGCAGCAAATCAGATAAACATTATGTTGCCAAGATAACCCAAATCCTCTAATACCACGAATGGCCAACAATGATAATGTCACTGAAACGAAAAAGTACATTTCTTATGAGTAAGGTTACCACCAGGCATTGTTTAGATTGATATCCTTGGAGAGATGCTGTTAAAATCACTTAATGGAAACCGACAATATAGCATGGAGGTTAGGGTTAATGGAGGCTTGCATGATAGAGAATGCGTTTTTCTTAGGCTTTTAATAAAAGTAAGCAAGCTGTACTTTTATTTTATTCAGTTGGCAATGAATGGTAAGCAGAAGGTATTTATTTTTCTCCCACTGTGAGAAATATAGTACAAGTGTTGAAATGAGGGATTGAAAAGTCAACACCAGGAGGGGGGAGGCACTCTGACCCTGCAAAAGATGCCTGGGCTGCCCTGTCGCATTAAACAATATCGGATTTTCAAAGTCGAACTTGAACAGATTGATATTTTGATACAAGTCTATTTTTGGGTTTTTTCTATCCACTGTTATTGACACTAATATATTGTATTTCACTTCAGTTTTTTTATCCAAAAATACTTACTCCAGCTCAGAAAACTGTCAAAGTAAAGACATATTCCCTTCCTGAGTAAAACAATTAAGGGGAAGTTATCATGTTCAGTTATACAAAGATCTCTTTCTTAAATTCTATAAAAAATATATTAAATTATGCTACTTAAGTGTGTGTATGTGTTTCTCGCCTCCATGTTGATTCCACATTTTGATTTTTTTTTTTTTTTCTTAATAAATTTGTAGGTTAACTCTCTTCACTGCACCCGCTCTTCTCATGAGATTTTACACTTATTTAGGGGATTACATGTAAACACTCTGCAAAAACTTATTGGAAAGAAGAAAAATACAGAAAAACAAATTTTAATTAATAATGGAGGATCGGTTTCATATATAATGTAAAATGATCACCCCATTTCTAAGCGTTTTTCAGCAGTTGACTAAATTTTTTTTACCACATATAAAAAGTTCAAGTGGCTGCTAGTTAATTGGATTGAGGATTAGGTTAAAGACTAATGAATATTTTGAAAAATAATTTATTGTAAGAATGTTTGGAACCTCTCAACATCAAAAAATTATGTTTTCTTACAAGAATTTATATCTCCTGCTTTATCTCCCTCACGATCATTAAATATGATCATGGTTATAAAAAGAATAGAAAATATTGGCACTGAAAGTACTAAAAATATCGGGTACAGAACTAACTTAATATCTGCGAGAGAAGATAATATAAAACGAAAAATAGCCAAAATGAAATTGATCCAATCAAAAAAAGTAAAAAAAAAAAGACTGTCTTGTAAGTACAACTATTTTATATGCAAGAATGCAAATTGTGCTATTTTATCAGTTCAAAGCTATGTCGATTTTTTTTCTTTTTTTTTTTTTTTTCCTTGGGAGTTTGGAAGTGTTGTCTCCCTTAAAACTGAATAATAGTTGTCCCATATGTGGGCAGATAACTCATACCAAGTGTAACTATTACTAAAAATAACACAAAAATCGATGTGTGTGTATATGTATGTATATATATATATATATATATATATATATATATATATATATATATATATATATATATACTCGGGGTTTTTTATTCAAAAGTAATGGACTAATGAATTCAACGAGGTTGTTAGATAGTGCTCAATAAAAAGAGCTGATAATACTTGTTTATTGTTATATAAACATGCTCACATCCCACTGCTACAAATAGCCACTTGTTTCAATCAAACAACAGATATCATCAGGCAGCGACTTGACTATTCAAAAGTAGTCAAGTCGCTGCCTGATGATATCTGTTGTTTGATTGAAACAAGTGGCTATTTGTAGCAGCGGGATGTGAGCATGTTTATATAACAATAAACAAGTATGTGTGTATATATATATATATATATATATATATATATATATATATATATATATAATCTCAGTTCTATGACTCCGCCTCTTTTTTTTTTTTTTTTTTTTTTTTTTTTTTTTTTTGTGAAGAATATGGGTTATGCATAAGAAACACCTGGTTCCAGGAAACTAACCATAAAACAACATGGATGCATCCGCGATCAAGAGATTGGCACTTGATAGATTATGTGATGACAAAAAAACGGGATGTGAACGACTTTAGTCTGACACACCACCTGTTACCTCTCGGATCATGCAAATGTACACTGTATCAGAAGGGTAAAGAAGTGCCAAAGTGCATGAAAACACAATTCCCCTTAAATGTGGTGAAGAACAATCAATTAACTGCATGGACATAACTTCAGACATTGAAATATCCTGGAAGGCTTTGTAAGAGACTATGCATGCCACATCTCTTGAGGTACCGAGTCTACCTATTCGTAGGCACCAGAACTGGTTCGATGACAACAATGAAGTACAAGAGCTGATTTAAAAGATGCACAGTTCTCATAAGGCATGGATGGAAGATAAGAACTCCTCAGAAAAAAAGAAGGCATAACTAGTTGTAAATTCCAAGTTTAGAAATTCCTCAGAGTGATAAAAGAGGCATGGTGATCCAAACAGGCTACCTCCCTCCAATAAGCTTTTCACGGAAAGGATTCAAAAGCATTCTATGACGGCATGAAGAGAGTGTTTGATCCTCAAGAAAATGATGTTTTCTCCATGGAAGGTGATCTTTTGATGGATAAGAACGATATCCTGAAAATATGGAAAGAACACTTTGATTCCATCGTGAACAATGCCTCCTCTACCAATGAAGATATGCTTGCTTCAATATCTCAGCGACCTGAAATCCTGGAGTTCTTGTTTGAACCGCCATTGGAGATTTTGAGGATTATTAAGCAAATTTTGGCTGGAAAAGCACCGGGCAAAGATGCCATCCCACTGGAAATTTTCAAATACGGAGGATCAACACTGGCTAAGCTCTTGTGCTTGTTTATTGAGATTTGGAGACAAGGAATGGTCGCATAAGACTTCAAAGATGCATCCATTCATCATCTGTTCAAAAATAAAGGCAACAAAAAGACATTTCTCTTTTGTCTGTGGCTGGAAAGATCTTTGCCAGACTGATTTTGAACCAAAGCATAACTCCTGTAGTTGTTGATATCTACATTAGATTACTGTGTAGCTTTCATGCAGGCTGCGGCACCATTGATATGATTTCCTCCTTATGGCAGGTTGCTGAGAAGGTTTGCGAGAAGAATCAGAAGTTGTATGTGGTGTTTGTGAACCTCATGAAGGCATTTAATACAGTGAACTATGCTGCCTTGTGGAAGGTTTTGAAGAAATTGGGAATACCCGTGAATATGTTAAAGGTTGTCTCTTTCCATGATGGGATGAAGGCCGAAGTGGTGACAAATGGTGAAACATAAGATTCTTTTCCTGTAACAAAAACAGTTATGGCCTCTGTTCTTTTCGCTCTCTACTTTTCATTTATGAAGGTGGAAAATGGCGTTAAACTCCAATTCAGAGCAAGGCCTTTTCAACCACTAATAATTCAAAGCTAAAACTCTGACAAGGACCAGCATAATCTGCGACTTGCTGTTTGCTAATGATGCAGCTCTGGTGGCATTTTCTTTTTTTTTCTTAAGCTCAACGCCTGGTAGACAGGCTCGCTGCTGTTTGTAAAGCTTTTGGCCTGACCATCAGCATCTCAAAAATGGAGGTTGTTTACCAGCCTATACCTACACCCAGACAAGTACAGGGCATGAAACAAAACTCACCTGTACACAAGGTCTCCTGAGGTACCAATATGTGTTGACAGAACTGATTTCAAATATGTGAAGAATTTTAACTAACTTTTGTAGTAAAGTTAATTCAAGTCAAACTTTGGATAAGGAAATTATCAATAGAATTTCAAAAGCGTCTAGAGCATTTGGCAAAGTACGTCACTGTCTTTGGAATGACGGGTATTCGTCTTGAGACTAAAATCTAAGTGTACAAAGTTGTCACTACTCTTCTGCATGGATCAGTTCTGGACCCTGCATTGTACGCGGATTCAGCAGCTGGGCGTCTTTCATAAGAGATGTTTCCGAGCAATCTGTGGATTAATCCTGGAGGACAGAAGATCCAATGCTAATCTTCTAATGGTGTGTAACATTGATGGAATTGAGAGCTTCCTCATGAGAGCACAGTTACGATGGGTTGATCATGTACAGTCAACTTGAAGTTGGTGAATGGAGTGTTGGCTGACCATTGCTCAGGTTTAAGGATAAAGTGTAAAGTAATCTTGCAGCTGCAAATATTGTGCACACGGATTTTGAGAATACTGCCTCAGGCTTCAAGGCTTGGAGGAGTGCAATTTACACTGGAATCAAGAATTTTTCTGCATCCAACATCGTCAAGCTACGAGAAACAAGAGAAAGGAATAGCGCTTCAGAGGGTGCCATAGCAACACACACTCTTCACCCATACTCTTGCCCAGTCTGGTTTTCATTCTATCTCATTAGTAGGTTTTAAATGTCACTCTAGATTCAAACACAAGTTCTCTAAATGGTTGTCGGAATTTCATATATTGAAATCGATGGGAGAGTCCATATATATATTTCTTTGTTTTGCTTTAGATGGAGCATCCTAGAGGATGACAGATATTCAACCTAGAGATTATCTTCCCCTTTGAATACAATTGTTTGTATCTCTCTTGCACTTGGTTAAACAGAGAGAAAAAGAAAGAAATGAAAAATCTATAATGATGTTTGATAGTTACTTTGTATAATTTAGAAGTCGCTTCTCAATTTCCTATCAACATATCAAATAGCTTTTAGGAAGTAAAAGTCGGTCAGAAAGTACGCTTCTTAGGAAAATCCTTCACCTAGTTTGATATTGAAATGGAATTCATTTTTGTGTTGAATCGATATGGATTTTTATGTCAAATCTAAAGTGCACAAAACCTATCTTTTCTAATTCAACTGAAACCTTACAGGTGATAAATAGTATCATATATATAGTGGTAGTTTGATTTCGTTTCCTAGAAGTACATCCACTGAAACATGTCTATCCCCCCCATGAAACGGTACTCAATGAGTTAACAGAGCAGACTATATTAAATTCATTTATATAAACAAACGGCTACATATGTGCATACATGTTTCTATAATTTCCTGTTCCAGAGAAATTACAGAAACATGTTTGCACATTTGTAGCAGTTTGTATAAATGAATTATATATATATATATATATATATATATATATATATATATATATATATATATATATATATATATTATAATAATTACTCATTTGTAGCTACGGACACGAGTGTTTGAGCTTATGCACTCATCAGTGTAGGATAACAATTCCTGCCGGTCACAAGATTCAAGTTCCCAGTCACAAAACCACCTTTTGCTCCATTTGCCAAACCTCTACCTCAGGGCCACCAAACAGTTGCCACAGGATTTAAAGGAATTAAGAACTATTAACAGCAAAATTTATATATATATATATATATATATATATATATATATATAGATTTTCATGAAAAATTAGAAATAACGAATTTTAAAGACCGGGAGAAACTATTGAACATTAAACAGGAAACAGCAATTTCCTGTAAACATTTCCAAATACATTCACTGAAAAAATTATAAGAATATAAACGAATTAATCATACCATCGACTTATATATTGTAATATGCTTTATTATTTATTTTTAGGATTTTAAACGCTAAATCTTATTTACTTATTTATTTTAAACGCCAAATCTATTTTAAACCCTAAATTTATGTAAAAAGTGAAATTAATTTTTTAAAGAAGAATCTATTAATTTTTATAAAAATAATTTTTAGTGAAATTTTTACCGTGAATAATATAAGTAGACTTAGTTACTAATATTCTTCACCATATTATAAGAGTAATTTGTATATATATAAATTTTCACGTTTGTTTGTATATATGTCGGTACTTTTGTATTATATAGAAAAATAGCGCTAAATTTATAGTTTAGTAATAGATGTATATATTTTATATCTCGATTTTAAAGGAAAAAAAAACTTAGTTAAATTTATTGATTACTCTGATATTGGAGTAATAGTTCTAAAAAATCGTATTAACAAAATGAAAAACAATTATAATTATAATGGTTGGAGCTAGAAAATTTAATGCAAACTTATAATAAATCTGCTTCAGAATTATACCTTGAAAAACCTAACATTATTTTGTGAATAGGTTATATTTGTTTTGATATAGGTTGTTAGTACCCCTCTTTCTTTTTAGAATGGTTCAACCCTGTAAAGTTGACTTTAAAGGGATGGTCTTTATTGAAAGTTTCGTGGATGGTTTTTGGCCTGATGAGGTGATTTTCCCTGCTAGGGGGTCATTGAAACACGTTTGCTAATGTGTAGCCAATAGCTTTCCAACAATCAATATATTGCTCTGTTTCATGCATTGAGCACTCTTGGGAATGACATATTGTGTTGTTATTATGAGTTACTGAAAAAATTCTACCAACAGTATAATAATATATATATATATATATACTAGCTGTACCCTAAATTGGTGCAATGGAAAAATTTCCAAAATGAGAAAATGCGTGTTTCTTATAGGTTTAATTTCCCATTTAGTATGGTTATACAGTTTTGTTGTTCCATTTTCTTAGCTGATATAGAGATTTTCTGGTTTGGTGACTCTTGAATACATAACATAAATTGTCCATGTGAAAAAAACAGTCAGTGTGTAACTGTAAGCCACACAATTGTAAAGATTGTTCCCCGAGCTTTGTTGATGGTCATTGCAAACGACAATAAAATTGGAAAGTGCAATTTCCCAAAGTGTAATGGTGTCTCTGGTGGAATCATAGGAATGCGTGGAATGAAGATATATTCACCCGTGAAAGGTTCTATTCTATGATATAATTTTTTTACTGCAAGCCATGTGCCATTGCAAAGCTTGGATTGGTTTATATTTTACATGCGGTGGCAAATCTAGCTGTTGGATAATTAACCACTTTATCTGCTTCCACAACTGTGTCGATGGATTTGTATGTGACTACCTCACTTGGAATTTTACGTTGAATAATAGCGTTAAGTTTATGGACGTCATTGTATTGAGCTGGATGAATAGCTCGTTCACTCAGTGAAGTGGAATTCGTATAATTAATTTGAATATCTGGAAAACCCTTTTTAACCAACTCTTCTTTTGATATTATAAAATTACAGAAGTTAAGAGTCAAAAAATTTTGCCCTTACCTCGGATCAGCCGGCACTTTTACGTATCCAATTTCCCATAAATGATGCAAAAATTTCTGTGCGGATCGAGCAGTCTGCAACTAGACACGCATATTTTGAGTTAAGTTTAATGTCTTCACATAGTACCAAAAAGTCGAGTATTTGAGGCAAGCATTTATTTCATCTGCTGATATTGATTGAGGAATTGCAGGTAACATTTGTCTGAAATCTCCTGCAAGCAATATTACTGCATTCCCAAATGGTCTGACATTACCAGCAAATCTTGTAGGACCGACCAAGAGCTTCAAGTGATTTTTTGCGTGCCATTGTACATTCATCGAAAACAATAAGTTTACATTTTTGCAATATTTTTCCTCATACTGGATGTTTTGGAGATGTTGAACATGAGATTTTTGAATACGGGAATGAAGTTTAACATAAATGTTTTACGTTTCTGAATTTTTTAGATGAAGATTGGTTATTCGTATTATTTGGATTCATCGGACTACTGTTCTCATCTTGAGTGTCATTTTTACAACGTTTTGGTTGATGTAACCTCTGACCTTAAGGTGTATCTTGCCGAACTCAGAATATTTCTGTCGACCCGTGGCACAGAGGTTAGAGTATTTGGAAAAATCAATTGTAAAATGTGATATTCTCCTGAAGGTTGAAGGTTCAATCTTCCGTGTAGGCAATAAAAAAATGCAATTGTAAATTACTTGATCTCTATCTAGTCATGGTTGTCAGAACAAGAGCATGCTACCCCCATGAAGTAAATAAAGGGTTCTGCTCGAAATTCCATCCAAATTCCTGAGTTCAACAAGACACACCTGAAAAAGGTTTGAGGTTACATCGACCGAAACGTTGTGAAAATCACACTCAAGATGAGAACAGTAGTCTGATAAATCCAAATAATACGAATGTTTTGCTCAAGAAATTTTTTTTTTTTACATGGAGTTCACCATTTATCAAGGCCCAAGAGGCGGGGGTAAGGGTTATTGTGTATACAGTAATCAATGGGATAGTGTAGTAATAGTATTGAAGAATTGATAAAATGTCATTACTTAAGGGGGCAGTTCATCAGGAATTTGTTTGTGTTGGACTTGAAGACATCCAGGTTGAAGTCGGGAGGGAAACTGGCAAGCTTTGTTCATGGAATCTACATTTTGATTTAGGCACAGATAAGGAGTGGGGAAAATTATTGACGGTAGTTTCAGTTAGTCTGGTGTTTTTTTTGAAAAAGATTGGCGAGGGGGGGGGGCAGAGAATGGAGCTCAGACGAGCAACTTATCTTTTCTCTGTCGCTCTCAAATTTGTGCATAAAACATCTGTTTATGCCTAGATTAATTGCTATTTTAGTCACTAAAGCATTAACAATTATTTTGTGTCGATTAAAAGTAAAAAATTCTTTTTTTATTTTCATCAATTATGATTAAGCTTCCCTTCTTTGCTCACGGTAAATTTGTATATGTTGCCAGTCGTAAAATACGCTTAAATATGATATTTTAATTTATGCAGATTTTGTATTTTTAATTCATGCCAATACTTTATTGTTTTATTTACTCAATAGATTGAAGAAATTTCAAAAAGGAAAAAAAAATAAAATTATGGCTTCGGGGCCATCAGTTAATATCAAAACCAAAACACAGCTCTTCAGCATTATTCGTTAACATCTGAGCTGAGTTCGCATGCTTATAAAAACTGGAAAAATAACGTTGTTAAAGTTATAAATGTATATTTGCAGATACGAAGAAGTAACATTAAGTTTATTAAATTCATGCATCTGTCAAGTTCCAAATTTTTTCAATTTGGACCACTTAACAGCTATTTTTATTGGCTAAAAATGAAATCGATTTGTTCCACAGGTTCAAATCCCCTATATATCAAGTTTCAAGGCCAAAAATTGACAGTAGTTTAGTAGACTCTGCTGCACACACAGACAACTAATGTGACTTGTATATTTGGAGAGAGAGAGAGAGAGAGAGAGAGAGAGAGAGAGAGAGAGAGAGAGAGAGATTATTGAAGTGAGTCGGACTAATGTAGGTTCACTTTTCTTCTATAGCTAATTAAAAATGTAATGGATAAATTAAATTTTCAAAATCTCATCTAAAGTCAAAAGCATCTGACATGCATCTTTCGATCTTAGTTTCTTTTATTTATAATTTTATAAAGAATGACTTGTAGTTGCCATTCATCACAAAACATTGCTTTTGATAATTACAAGTAATACTTTGTGATGTCATCCAATTTAAAGTTTCCTAAATAAAACATCATAAAGGATATCCCCCCCACACACACATACACATACACATTTTGTTGGATGACGTCATTTTGTGACTGTTTTAATGGACAATGTCACACGAAATAATAAAGTCATCCAATGTGTATAGGGATAAACAAATAAACAAGATCCGCAGAGTGTTAATATTATTTTTTTATGGAAATCACTCCAGACAAGGCATGAAGCCACTTAATGTAAAGAGCTAACAAAAACAAAAGGTGAATATCACGAAAAGAGAAGATACCTATTGACTATTGAAAAGATCAAGTGTAAAGTTAGGGGGGGGGAAACAGTGAGCAGGAAGAGAGTTCCACAAGCTTGCGATTCTTGGAAACAAGCTACTGGAATAGGAAGCTGGATTTTTTTTTTTACAAGGTAGTTACCACGTATCAAGGCCCAGAAGCCACTCAGTAATAAGGGTTATTGTAAGTACAGTACGTTAGTGTGGATATTTAAAGTGTCTACTTAAGGGGGCAGTTCATCAGGAATTTGTTTACGTTGGACTTGAAGACATTCAAGTTGTAGTCAGGAGGGAAGCAAGCAGACGGAACAGAGTTCCACAGGCGTGCAGTTCTAAGAAAGAAGCTTCTTTGTTCATGGAATCTACGTTTTGATTTAGGCATAGATAAAGAGTAGGGAAAGTTTTTGACAGTGGATTCAGCTAGACGGGTGTTTTTCGTAAAAGATTGGTGAGGAGGGGACCAGAGATTGGAGCTCAGACAAGCATCTGCCATGGAAATAATGATAAAACAAAGATAGGCTTGGGAGAGAGGTTGCAGGGAAGAGAAAAGGGCATCCCTCACTAAGCCACAAAGTCTATTTTGTACTCTGTCAAGGCAGGATAGGCTGTTTTTAGCAGCTCCTGCCCAGATATGGCAGAAGTATTCCATCCTTGGACGTACCTGGCTCTTTTATATAGATAGAGAATTGCATCAGCAGTAAGATATCTTCTGGATCGATAGAAGGATCCCACCATTTTTCCAGCGGCCTTGGCAACGGATTTGATGTAAGTGTTCCATTTCAGATCAGGAGTAAATGTCAGGCCCAGAAGCTTGTCAAAACATGGGGCTTCTCCTAGACGAGAGCCATTCATTTCAATTGATGCCAGATGGAGATCAGAGCGTTGATGATGTAAAGATTAAAGCTTGGTTTTAGATTCATTAAAGGTATCCAGCCACCTCTTTCCCCATTGTACCACTTGCTCAAGATCAGAGGAGAGGGAATCAGAGAGAAATTTGCTGTTTATGGTCTTAGATGTGCTATGATAAATGGTAGTGTCATCAGCATAAATGTCTACAAATGATGTAAGGATGTGATTTGGAAGATCATTAATGTCGATCAGGAAGAGAGTTGGGCCCAGGATAGACCCCTGAGGGACTCCAGCATTAATACTGTAAGCTTCTGATTTCTGCCCATGAACCACTGCTCTTATGAATCTATCAGAGAGAAATGGTTTAATAATTGAGAAGACATTTCCAGCTAAAGGCATTTTTTGCCTTAGTATGCAATCACCTACAGATGATATATATATATATATATATATATATATATATACAAACACTGGTTCCCATCACTTCACTAGATTAGCATCAAGCAGGGCATCCAACTTATAAAGTCTTTTCTTTCTAAAATAAATAACTTCCAAAGAAACCTGACCAAAGATAACTTTGGCAGTCAATTTCTGAAATCTGTCAAACACATGCCAGCATGTTAAACAGATGTTAAGTTGAATTCTAATGATAACAATACTGTGAACATGCGTTTGTTACAGACCATAATCATCTGCTTGTTGTATTAGTCTAAAGTCCTTGCTTGATTCCGACATTGGACACAGTTTCAATTACACGGTCTCAGTTATTCTGCAGCGAAAGAATTCTCCCTCCAAACAAAGCTGCAACTCTAGTTTAAAACAAATAACAAAATGTTTTGGAAGTTCAAATCATATTCCTTTTCTTCTACCGAATTGCAAGAATTCTTAGTTTAATAAACCAAAATAAAAGTCCAATCAAATGGAATCCATTAACTGAGAGCACCAGGGTCTCTCTCTCTCTCTCTCTCTCTGAGAAGAAACACACAAACTTCAGTCAACTGTGAGATGCTTAGAGGTCCAACTATCCTACACCATCACCCATCTGCTGAAATATATATATATATATATATATATATATATATATATATATTTGGACCAGACCAAAATAAAACCACTTGAGATTATCGGCTGCTAGTCTAGGAACATAAAAAGCTACTGTCTAGGGGAAGAGGTCATGTATCTAGTTGGACATTATTTTTTGAACCCCCCCCCCCTTCCAAAAAAACAAAACAAACCAAGTGTGTCATAGCTAGTGCTTCCAGACCAGATTGTCTGAAGATAGTGGCTTCCTGATTTAAAATGCACCAAATATTGATGTTACTGTTTTTTTTCTTTGCAAAATTTAATCATGTTCTCTAAAGTAAAAAACAAAACAACTTTCCTCTACAAAATAACCAAGCCAAACATTATAATTAACTATTTGAAGATGCTTAAAGGTTTAAATATACCCCCCCCCCTCGCCTATCTTCTGGAATATATATATATATATATATATATATATTCTGGGACCACACAAGAAAAGATTGCTTGAGATAATCTGCTACTAATCTAGGGACATAAGAAGCTAATGCTTAGGAGGACTCGCGTATGTAGCCAGCCATTTATTTTTAGGAAAAATTAAAGTCATAATCACATTATTTTTCGAGTGGACAATTCAAATCTTGGATAGTGAAACCAAAACCAAACAATTTTTTTATACTCGGCAAGTCTGCTATGCATATGCATTGCAAACATGCAACATAATGAACATGCAACATAGTGTACTAAGCTGCATGTTTACAGTATACTTTAAAAACGTTTCTGGCAAGTATTAGCATCATTTAAATTTATACTCAAATATGAAGTCAAACGTTTTGGTGGATTTCATGTGAGAAGTTGCATCTGATTCATTACTTGAAACATTATTTGCTGCATCCATTTTCATTTCTAGATGGATAAACTTTTTGATCAATAAAATCAATTTGCCTTTTTTCTTACATGTAACGTGATAAGCAGTGCTTTGCAGTACTACTTTTTGTTTAATGATCTAATTCTGACTGGATGTGACACAGTCAGGATTCATATTAGATTCTTTCACAACATTTCAGTCGATGTAACCTCTGGTCTTTTTCAGGTGTATCTTGTTGAACTTAGGATTTTTTCTGTCAAACTTGCGAATCTATCTAATTTCAAATTGACCTGTGACATAGTTGAGAACTTGGTAAAATTCAGTTGTAATTACACTTCTGTAGGTTGAAGGTTCAATCCTTGCTATACGTGACACTCCAAATACAATTGTGAATTACTTAGGACTTTTACTCCATCATGGCTGACGGAATGAGAGCATGCTACCTCTGTGGATTAATGGATTAAATAAGGAGTTTCGTTTTAAATTATGTGTAGATTTCAGAGTGACAGAAAGATTCCAGACTTCAAGGTCTGAGGTTATATTGATTAAAACATTTTAACAATGACACAAGATGAGAACAATAGTCTCAAGAATTCAAATAATACATATAATCAGTCCTTGTCTAAAAAAATCAGAAAGATAAAGTCAGGATTATGGGATGTAGCCATCATTAAATTCCCCAGATGTCCTCCTATGATTTAGGACATCAGCTTGACTAATTCAGATTGTTTCAACATACCACATTTCCGGACATGTTTGAGATTTCCCTCATACTTGTGATGACTGGCTTGCCTGAGATGCCAACAATATTAGAGCTGATTATAATGATAAAATCATTGCAACTCATCAAAAATGCATGCGTTTCACATAGGGTAATCTACAAGTGTCATGGAAATGAACATGGTATGAATCATAAGTGTGCACGAAGAGAGAATCGTCTGTAGAGTTTTAAAGGATGCAGTGTCTCAGCATCCAACAACTGATACAGGCAGTTTGTTCCATGCTTTTGCAATTCTGAGTGTAGAAATATGTTTCTGACAGTCATGGGTGATGTGTTCTTTTTTGACTTTGTAGGCAGTTTCTTTTTTGTTGTATTTTTTTTATACAAGGTAATCAAGGCCTGAACGCCACTCAAGGATAAGGGTTAATCAATGTAAGGTTGTAACCTGAACAATGTAGTAATTGTTAGTGGTTGGAATTGTGTATAATTTGATTATTTAAGGGGACAGCTCAACTAGTTGTTTACATTTAATTTGTCAGCTGGAAAGCAGGCGAGCAGAATAGCTCCACAGGCGGGCAGGGTAGTTCTAGGAAAAAGGCTTTGTGCATGGAATTTGAATTTAGATTTAGGCGCAGATAGAGAGCAGTGGAAATTGTTGGTAGTGGTTGTAGTTAAACAAGTGTTTTTTGTGTGAAAGTTTGATCAGGGGTGGCATAGATTGAAACTCAGATGAGCACTTACCATGAAAATAACAATAGAGCAATGGCAGGCTTGCAATGTCTCTTTTTGGGAGAAAGAGGTTCCCGGGAGGAGAAAAGGGCTTCACCTACTAGGTTTTGAAGCTGGTTTTGAACTTTATCAAGACAGGATAGGATGCTCTGAGCAGCTTTTGCCCAGATATGTGTGAAGATTAAAAGGATGCTCTAGGTTATTGTTGGCAAGAAGATTAATAATTTTGCAGGTTAGTTACTAAGTTAGTTGCTGAATGTCAGAGCTTCAAGTAACCTAAACCCAAGGAAGCAAGGCATTCAGAGTATGGCAGGTGCCTGTCTGGTAGAGGGTATTCACATTGTCTTTAAATTTAAGTTTAATGAATTGAAATAATATGAATGTGATGATGATGATGATGATGATGAATAGTTTCGTCTTTGTTATAAAAGATGACAGTAACATTCAAAACAAACATTGTTAACGTGTAATGATTTTTTTTTTTTTTGTGGAGGGTGGGTCGTAGATGTATAACAGTTGAGGTAGCAACCTCAGTTCACAGAAGAAGGCTAAAGAAAACATGGTAGAAAATGATAGGGATGGACTTTAAAGAAAGAGGGATAATCAAAGACCTGGGCAGAGATGGATTAGTTTGGAAGTCAATTTCTATAAACGATCCAACACATGCCCACATGTAAAACGGATTGAATAATTATGATTGGTGACTGTGTTTCTATTTTAGAACTGTTGTTGACGCTGTATAAAAAAAATAATTAAACTGAGCCTTCATTTTAGTAATATTGTCTGGGTGGTAAATTTATTGAATTTGTTACTTTAAAAATATCTACAAAGATTTTGTAGTCTTTTTATTTGAGATGGATGAATGTGAAGTTTTACTTGCAACTATTTGCAACAATTTAAACATTAAACAACCATTTTGCACATCATTTATGCAAGTGCGCATTTGTCGATGAGTAATCAAGTAACAAGATAAATAAAATATCTTTTCTACATACATGCGCAGTTGCTGGTCTTCATTCTCAACCATCACTTTTCAATATGTGGGTCAGGATCCCCTCGTAGTTGTTGATCTTAAGACAAATCTACTTATGCATGGGAACACAATGGAGGCTTGCGGAGGTTTCAAAGGTTTTATTTTTTTGTTTACAGGTTAAACAGAAACTACCTATGCTGAAATTAATCCCTTCTTGACGTTTCTGAATTTTTGAGATGAGGATTGGTTATTCATATTTGGATTCATCGGACTACTGTTCTCATCTTTACATCTACCAAAACATTATGTAAATCACACTCAAGATGAGAACAGTTGATGAATCCAAATAATACGAATAATCCCTTCATGCTTGTTTTTCTACTTTGGAATTGACAAACGCAGACATCGGTGTAACATTTGCTTAGATTCTCTCTATATTGCCTGTCCCACTCCCCAACTCGGACTGACTTTAAAAAATCTTTTGTTTCTCTCCTCGAAGATGTGACGTCATCACCTATATATTTCGACATCTGCATTTCTAGCGTGTTTTTTTTGTCTAGGAATTTAACATCTGACCCTCTGTTTCAATCATGTCACTTGCGACTGGGTATATTTCAGTTTGCCGCAAGGTTATCATGACATGTACTGATGTAACCCTTGCCAAAATTCATACTAGTTAACTTAATCTCTACTTAGCATAGGATTCCAATATATAACATCTGTATTCTTTACCAAACTTAATAACTTAGTGTCAATCTATGAAGTCATTGTAGGCTTGCATTTGAAATTTTGATTCTTTCATGAGTTGTGTGACTGTAAGTTGAGGGTAGTTGTTTTGGTGTGTATTAAATCCCGTGTGCAGTTTGGTCAAAATCCAATCAAAAATGGTGACATTGTTGCAAGGTAAGAACTTTTTCACATAGGGAGTAGGGATGTTTTGTAACTATTCTGTATTTTCACTTAACAAGTTAAGCAAAAGATACCGTAAAACTTGAATTTAACTTGAAAATACTATTAAAAAAAATAGCATGGTACCTTCTCTGCATAAACACTGCATATATATTATATATGAGGGGCGTGCAATAAGTAATGCCCCTGACCCACTTCCCATAGCAGTAGAGCAACGAAACTTGGCACAGTTATTAGTCTTTCTCTACATAGGAACCACCCAGAGTTATGCATTTCTCCCATCGTTTGATGCAGCTCTGGAGACCGTTTTTGTAGAACATCCCAGGTTGGTCCTCCAACCACAATGTGACTTCAGAAATCAAGGCTGCATCATCTGGGAAACGCTTTCCTTTCAAAAACAACTTCATGGCTGGGAAGAGGTGAAAGTCAGAGGGTGCAAGATCAGGAGAGTAGGGAGGATGGGGAAAGATTTCATAACCACATGCTCGTGCTTCTGATCTGGCGACATGCGAGTTGTGGACCGGAGCGTTGTCCTGCAGGAGGAGGGTACCTTTGCTGATCTGGCCCCGCCTCTTGATTTTAATAGCTTCCCTTAATTTCCTCAAAAGTGAAGCATAATAGGCTCCTGTAATTGTGGTACCCTTTGCTAGGAAATCTGTCATCACTACTCCGTCCTGGTCCAAAACTGTAGCATTCAAAGCTGGTGACATTACCACTGTATTAATGTGACGCATATGAACTGCTAAAAATTTAAAAATCAAAAATAAACTAAGATGAATGTACAAACTGTATAACTATTTTGTTTTAAATTTGGACCCATTTTTGACCCCTTAAAAACTATTTTAATTGGTTAAAGACCCATGAAAGGTCGGTAAAAATTCCAATCATCTCTCTGTGACTTTTAGTTTCGGAGGAGATAGTTTGAAAATACGCAGACAGACACATAGCCTTTTATATATTAGATTTATTTCTCTTAGTCTGTTTGTCTGTCGTAAGTATTATGATATCTGTCCAGTGCACAACTAAGGATTAATAGTCACTACAATACCGCATTTACTCTAGATGTGAATGTTTTTGAAAGAATGTTAAGTTTCAAATATCTCTTAAAACAACAATCTTGAAATTGTTGCATTGCTATTGTTTGACTAATATTTTCAAGTTTATTTGCCTGTGCATAATTGATTGAAATCTTTTAAGCTATGAACTTTGTAAAACGTAATGATGAATGATTTTATTTGCAATCTGAAAAATTGTGATTGTTTTACATTTTGCTTGTTAGTATAAAAACATCTGATGAGACTAAAACTAATCAATTTTGAAATGAGTTTGGAAGAAATTAAAGATTGTTGACCTTTTTTTTCTGAATTAAAAATCTTTTAATAGAAGTTTGCTTGCATCAATGAACACGTTATTTCGTAAGGTTAATTGATATTTTTTTTTAGAATAATGATCGCTTCTTTGTTATAATAGCAAAATCTGAAAAAAAAAGATTTTTATTTAAATAACTCAATGTTATCTACTTATTTTATGTTGATTTCAACTGAAAGCAATTTGATTGTCATGTTGCAATTAGTTGGATATTACTGCATTACAAAAAAAAACATGTATTTTGACTATTTCATGAATGATTCAGGTGGGGAACAGGCAAGCGGCAGAGAATTCCACTGGCGTGCAGTTCTAAGAAAGAAGCTTTGCTCATGGAATCTTCGTTTGGATGTAGTCACAGATAAAGAGTGGGGAAGATTATTGACAGTAGTTTCAGCCAGACGGGTGTTTCTCGTGAAAGATTGGCGGGAGGGGACTAGGGATTGGAGCTCAGACGAGCACCTTCCATGGAAATAATGATAAAACAAAGACAGGCTCGCAACGTCTTTTCTGTGGGAGAGAGGTTGCAGGGAAGAGAAAAGGGCATCCCCCACTAAGCCACGAAGTCTATTTTGTACTCTGTCAAGGCAGGATAGGCTGTTTTTAGCAGCTCCTGCCCAGATGTGGCAACAGCACTCCATCCTTGGATGTACTTGGCTTTTATACAGATAGAGAATTGCATCAGTAGTGAGATATCTTCTGGAGCGGTAGAAGGATCCCACCATTTTCCCAGCGTCCCTGGCAACAGATTTGATGTACGTGTTCCATTTCAGATCAGGAGTAAATGTCAAACCCAGAAGCATGTCAAAACATGGAGCCTCCCCAAGACGAGAGCAATCCTTTTCAATTGATGCCAGATGGGGATCAGAGCGTTGATGATGTAAAGATAGAAGCTTGGTTTTGGATGAATTAAAAGTGACCAGCCACCTCTTCTCCCATTGTACCACATGCTCAAGATCAGAAGAGAGAGAATTAGAGAGAACTTTGTCATTTACGGCCTTTGATGTGTTGCCATAGATGGTCGTGTCATCAGCATAGATGTCAACGAATGATTTAAGTATGTGTTTTGGGAGATCATTGATGTAGATCAGGAAGAGAGTTGGGCCAAGATGGACCCCTGGGGGACTCCAGCATTAATACTGTAGGCCTCTGATTTCTGCCCATCAACCACTACTCTTATGAACCTATCAGAGAGAAATGATTTAATAATCGAGAAAACATTTCCAGTAATATCGTAGCTGGAAATCTTGTGAAGTAGGCCCTTATGCCATACCTTATTGAAGGCCTTTGATATGTCAAGAGTAGTTGCCCTGAAAAGGAAACCTTAGTCAAGAGATTCACTAATCCTATGTGATATAACCGTTAACACATCTGCTGTAGATCTTGCAGAGCGGAAACCATATTGCATGTCACTAAGAAGGTTGTTTCTGTTGAGGTGTTTGACCACTTTATTTAATATGGATTCCAACAATTTACTCATGACACAGGAGACTTATTTAATTTATTTATTTTTTTTTTACATAGGCATCACCATTTTTCAAGGTCAAGGCCACTCGAGGATAAGGGTTCCAGAGTGCACAGTAGAAATTGGACAATATAGTAATCGTTAGTAATGGAAATTCGGTAAATTTGTTAACTTATATGGAACGGCTCATCAAAAACTTGTTTATGTTAGACTTGAAGAGAACCATATTGTAGTCAGCTGGAAAGCAGGAAAATGGAAGACAATTCCATAGGCGTGCAGTTCTAAGAAAGAAGCTTTGTTCATGGAATCTATGTTTAGATTTAGGCACAGATATTGGTTTATGCTGAATCCGTAGTGCTCAATACCTTTGATAGAGCAGGTGTGTGTAATAATACAGTAGTACATTTCCTATATGAAAAATTTGGATTAGTTTAGTTCAAATGTGCAATAAAAATCGAATTTGAAAAAAAATTGTTTCATTTTAGTTACAACGGTAGGATAAAGGTTAAAAAAGAAAAAAATGCTCAATCCTAGTTTGAAACGATTTCATTTTTAATGCGAGTCAATTTTGCTATTTTATGTTCATAAAACCGATAAAAACAATGTCACATTTTTAAAATCCCCATTTCAGATTATTTGCACAATTTACAAACTTCTGGTTTCATTTTATTGCAATAGTTTACAGTTCATTAATATTACAACATCAACAATAAAAAATCCTAAAAAATCAATAACAATATCAAATAAAAGTATGTTTTCAAGAATATTTCTTTTTCTGAAACTTAAAGAAAAATATATGTGTTTATATATTTCTATGTACAGGTTTCACCCCTAAACTAATTAACTAATCATTATAGATTTTGGAACACAGTTTCTGGGCATAAGGGATCCAAATGTGGGCTACAGTTTAAGAAGGGATGGAAGCCCTGCATGAAAATTCAGATACCTCTGAATTTTTTCAATTTCAACAATAAATATTCTGTAAAATTTTAGTTTCTTTATTTTAAAGGTTTTTAGCAGAGATTTAAATTTTCAATTTTATCTCAGACTTGCATTTGATTAATTAATTTGATCAGATATCAATTATGCCAGATTCCCTGAATTTTAATTAATTCTTAAGACCTTTAAGCTTAAGCCTTAAATTAGACATTTTCTTAACCGAAATCATGTAATGGATTGTTATCAAAATTAAAATAAGGATTCTAGACATTAGTTTAAGTATCATATCTTTATATTAATTTTTTTATCAAGATATAAAAATGGTACAAAACTAATCGGGTATGTTGTATTCTAGTTAGTTTATAAAAATCATTTACAAAGAATTGTTTCTAGTTATTGAACTTCTATTCAAGTGAAAAAAAAAATCATTAAATTCTCATGAAACAAAAGGGTTGATATGCCATGAAATACCAACAAAGCAATCCAAAAATAATGAAACAAAACTTTATTGGATACTACCATACAAACATGGCTACCAAATACCCCTCATATGAACTTTCCTTTATCTGTACGTAAGCCGCAATGATTAAAGCAATTAATGTTCTTCTCGTTAAAATAACAATAGCATTAAATATAGGCTTACCCTTTTTTTTTTTGACCTTTCACACTAGATGACACTCGTTCAAGTTTTCCTCAATTTCTAACAATACCGCCCTCCCCCCGTCTTAAATGGAAGAGAATATTATATAATTATAACTTGCAACATTTGCAATTAGTTAATTTTATCTTTTTATTCAATTCCAACAAAGAGGATTAAAGTTCCAAATTAATTTATTATACCCATGCAAAATTAATTAGTCGACACCTATCATCATCATCATCATCATCATCAGTTTAATATATATTTTAACTGTTGCGCAGTATAAAACCCAAGTTGGTACCAAGTTTGATTGCAAGTCTGGACCAAAGGAGACATGAAAAAAGCTCAGAAAGCAAAATGAGCATTTCTGATATCTTTCTGGCTTTGATCTGTTGCGATGATGATAGAACCAAGGGATTTGAAATCTTCAAGAACTTTCCTGTTGCAGGCGATTGAGTGTTTTTTGTTATGGAGGAAAGCTTTGTGTTTTGAGTGTTGATATTCGTGTCAATCTTCGAGGCATAAAACGGTCTCATTTATCAGATTGGATGTCAGCAAAATTTTCACCCCATCTGGTAATATTGTTGGCATAGTCAAGGTCTGACAGTTGGAAATCATGGCCCACAATGACACTGGGAAAGTTTGTCAATGCTCTAGAGATAATCTAATTAATACTTGATTTACACAACAAACTGCCTATACTAAATTAATATATTTTCATTTTTTTCAAATCCAATATCCACGATAAAAGATACCCCCCCCCAAAAAAAAACGCACTCTCCTACACCTTTCTCACGTCACATAAATATTTTAAGATCAAAAGTCACATCTGCACTTGCATTGCCTTTAAAAAAGAACTGAGATATTGTTTAAAAGAGTATTTTGCTCATATATTTCTCTTAAAAGGAATTTAAAAATAATTTTTTCAATTTATAATAGTTGGGGGGGGGGGTAGTCTAAACGTCTAATTTCAATCCATCAAATTTATTTAAGAGAAAACCTTTTTTTCAAGAAATTATTACATTTTTCAATATTTCTTTTTTTTTTTTTTTCTGAAACTAAAATAAAAAGGGAAAAAGTAATGAATTCAGATTATGAAATTAAAACAGGATGTATTACTGTTTTAATTTTTTTATGTGAAAAAATATTTTTCAATAAAATTCAATTTTGATTTTTTTGCATTATAATTTGAATGTATAATTAGATATGAGTTCACATTGCTGGCTCACTAATGCTTCGCAAAGTTCTGTTATGAGAAATACTTAAAACATTAATTTAAAACTAGCGGAATCTCTGGACATCTTTCATATATATATATATATATATACACATTGCTGCTGGGCATTCTGTAGACGTTCAGTGTGAACCCTGCAGTATTATTGTAGCGCTTTTGTTAAAGCTCTAAAAAGTTATGTAGTGTCAAAATATATCTGGTTATTACGGTTTATCTCCAATATCCTTATTGGTGTATGTGCCTTATTTCCATTGCATGGATGCCCAGCACAAATGGACCCCCCCCCCCCCACAATATCATTATACCATCTTTAGACAGAACAGATACTACCCTTGAATCCTAGCCAGAAGACCAAGAAGGTATATTTTAGTTTCACGTATGGCCCAACGGCGACATCATTTTTTTTTTACATTGCGTCTTCGATGATCGGGAGATCCTATTTATCAAAAAGGAGGATAGAAGGTGAGAACCTAGTACGAACATTAAATATCTATATAATAATTTAATGTCCGTAGTATGTTATCACCTTATATCCTCCTTTTTAATGAATAGGATCTCCCGATTGAATAATTTATAATTTGGAAACCGTGACACACGTACGTACACACTTTAAAAGTACTATGGTATTAATATATAGATAATAAACATTTCATTCGTAACTTTGTTGTAAAGACGAAACCAATTTTTTGTGATGCTAGATTAACATTAAAATTTAGGATTTTTATCAAACTTTTTTTAATGAAAGAAAAGGAAAATAAAGAAGAAATAAATTTGTCCTTTACTTTCGATTTACGCAACTTATGTCAAATACAGTGCAGTGAAGCTCAAATGGTAAATATTTGTCCACGAAATAAAAGAATTGGGTGAAACAGAACTATTTATTAAAATTAAAATTGAGTTCAAAAAACAAAGCAATAAAATAATTAATAAAACATCCTGTTTCAAAACCAATATGCAAATTAGTTAACATTACAACTGATATTTCATGTGAAATTGAATCGAAATAGATTCTTTTGACTTTATTGTCAGCATGAGAAATTGGCCCAACTCCTGAATTTATTCATTCAGACATAGAATCTAAACTGAAATACATTTCATGTGTTAGTGTAGCATTTTATGTTAAACGGTTTACACATCGTCATTTACGTAAGCACACACTTTTGCACGTTTTTTTTTGTCAGTGAGCGATCAAATAACTAGATAAATCTTTTATACATACATCTGCAGTTGCTTGTCTTAATTCTCTGATAGTTTTTTACCATATATGGCCTGTGATCCATTTGTAGTTGATCTTATGTTTAACTTAAGATGAATCTTACTCATGCATGAAAATACGATTTGTTGAGATTTCAAAGGTTTTATTGAAGAAAGTTTGCTCAGGGAGGAGAACCCACGTAATTACTTGTTTACCTACTTTGTTTTCTGAACTTAATCTTAAGAATGGGAATTAAGAGATCAGATGGGCAGACATCGTGGTGACATTCACTTAGGTTCTCTCTTCATCGTTGGGCATATCTCGTCTGTACTGCTCCCAACGAGAAAACTGGCTGAAAACTGTGTTCTGTCCCCTGAATGTGTGACATCATCTCTGTGATGTCATTCGACACTTGCATTTTTAGCGTTTTTGTCTCTGGAAAACTAACCTTTGATCTCTTGCTTCAATTATGCCACATGCAGCTGGATCTATTTCTGTTTGCCACCAGGTAATCATGACATGTACTTAATGTGACCCTTGCCAAAATTCGTACTGGTTAACATAATCACTACTTACTGGTGTAAAGTTCCAATATATAACATTAAAATTCTTTTTTTTTTTTTTTATTATTTTTAGGATTTTCTCAGAGCAATAAGAATGAAATGTTAGATTTAAAAGATATCTGGTGACTGACTGGACATTTTGCTGACAGTAGAGCCTCTCAAATATTAGATCTCTCGACCTAATTCAAATTCTGTAAACGAATGAAACTAATTGAAGTATTTGTTGAGTAGCTTTCATTGCATCAGTTTTTAGATTAGGAAATTTGCATAAGTAACAATAGCATTATGTCTGTATTTTTTGCTTCCAATCAAATATGAATTATTTCACAAATCATTTTCTATGAAATCATTTACTTTTTTGTTTCGTTTTTAAATAAATTTTGGGTAATATGTAACTCGGATTAATTTTTTAAAAATTACTAATTTTTAATGTTTCAAATCGACTTTGATGTGTGTGTGTTGTTAGGCCAACTAATGCAGTTGTTGACTGTGACATTTTGCTATTTTGTTTGGAATGGCTTTATCAATTGGTTGTGTCGGTTTCCAACTATTTGTACTTTGTTGTTGTTTCTTTTTAAGTCAAGGTAGGCCTATGTAGAAATTTTATGAATTGCAGCAAGAAAAAAAAATGAATAGAATTTTTCCTTTTTCTTTTTTTTCTTTTCCCATTTTTTTCTTTTCCCATTTCCTTTCGTTTTTTTGTTCCTTTTTCGTTTTTCTTTTCTTTTTCGTTTTTCTTTTTTCGTTTTGCTTTTCCTCATTTTTCTTTCAATAAACCTGCTTAAAATATAGGACAGTATTTATTTTTTATAATAGATAACAAAGTTGTAAAATGAGAAACTCAGTCAAAAAAAAAAAAAGCAAAAATACATTGATTAGAGAGAAAATAAAACGAGATCACACATTGCTGTTTTACTGCTAATTATTATCTGTAAAAATCAATAAATGGTTATTTCCAATTTCTAATAATAGTTTATAAGTTTTACTCTTGCATAAATGTTTCTTCTCTGATTTTCAATAACAAAACTCAAAATAGCAATTCACATATAAGCACAACCACAAAATTTGATATTAAACTAAACAGTAAAATTGTACTTGCTGTTTGCAAACAAATGCTACGCAATTCATACGATGATTGGAACACTATGAAATTGTGCTATTCGGTTGGTTTCTCTTTTCTTGCTTGTTGCAGACACAGCAAGATTACTAGGTGTTAGAGGCAACAAGTTACCATAGGCAGTGTCTCCAAGTATTTTTGTTTTTTGTAAATATAAAGAAAATAAACTGAATATTCTTTCATCACTGAATGCTTCACTTAGAAAACTTTTTGGAAATTTTAAACAGTTTTGCACATTTAAAAACGTGTAATTAAAGATTCATTTTAGTAAGTAGGAGTTTACTAAAATTTAAAAAAAAGTATATATTTAGCAACTTTTTATCTACAAATGACAAAAAGTGATTATACAAAATGTCACCTGCCTATAATTATTTTCTTTCAAATTTTTCATTGTGTTTCTTTTGAATAAGATATAAAAATTAATATTTTTTAAGTTTTATAAAGGCTTCAATGTAAGTTAAAAAATAATTATATTTCTAAACTGTTAAAAGTAAAGATGAGAAGTTAACTAAAAAACAAGCTTGCTGAATCCGACTCTATTTTAGATATGGTACGTCGACTGAAACAAATTTAATTTCTGATAAAAAAAAAAAAAATAAAAAAAAATGAATTCTTGCACAAATGCTTGACTTTGATTTATTTTTGCTTTTATACAATAAATGATGAAAACGAACATTTTATTTTTTTTTATTTAATTTTTTTTTAATTAAATTTTTTTTTTTAGGTTTTTCATATCTCCCCCCCCTTTCCCCTTAAAATAAAATGTGAATATGCATTTTATCATAATGAGCCATCTTTTTTTCATCCACCAAAGTCTCTGGTGTAGTGTTACATTGTATAAATTAAATTTCAGTAGCTTTAATGCTGCCTTCTTCTATCAAACGGAAAGTTATTAGATTCTAAAAGCATTTAGACCAATATATCAAACTAATTTCGATTTTTTAGTTATTATTGTTGTATTGTTATTGGCACAATAATAACATACACTTCACTACAGTTTATGTAAAAAAAAATATTTAACCCCACTTGGACAATTAATAATATGGAAACATCTTTCAGTTATGACTGAAATCAAAATTAGCAGGTGGAATTACTCATTTTTTTTTTATTAAATTATTATTGCTTCCTTTGCAACTTAAATTTTATTTCTTTTTCTGTATAAGTTTAAAAATGGGCAAACAAATAAGAATTATAATTTAAAATGACTTTATCACATCCTGAGCAATATTGGGTGCATATGACTAAAATATGTTATAAATAAATAAAATATATATTTTGATAAAAAAAAAATATTGGAAAATTTGTATCCTTTACAACTGAAATTTTATTTCTTTTTCTGTGTAAGTTTAAAAATGTGCAAACAAATAAAAATTAAAATTCACTGCATCCTGGGCAATGTTGGGGAGGTACAGCTTGCTGACTATGAATCAATCCCTGTTATTAGTTTTAGTGATTATCAATTAATGTATTTATTTGCTTCCCCACCAAAGCAAATTAGGCACAAGACCGTTTTTAATGTGGGGTAAAAACCAGCTCCCCTAAAAGTAGGCAAAAAGGGGGCACTCTGGTTACCAAAAATAATAATTGTCCCAGTATAGAGGGGTTCCCCTCTATTGACTGGTACACATTATCTTAAGTGCAGTATCTGCAGAACAGATACTACACTTTGATCCCAGGCCAAGGACAACAGAAAAAGGGCAAGCCACTTTTCTGTTTTAGTGATTATCAATTATCCATACCAGAAAATATTTATAAAAAAAAATATAAAATATTATTCTAAAATTGAAGAAACAGATGAAGTAAAATGCGAAAATAATTTGAGATAGATAAAACTCAGATATTGCAGCCAGGAATGTGGATTTAACCTTTGGATCTTTCATGAAGTTTCCGCATCCCTTCCGACAGGTCTGCCATGTTTTCTTTCTGCTCGGCATTGTTGTGGTCAGCACATTGGTCAACAAACTTCTGGCTTCTTGATGCCCCCATGATTTGGATGGAGAATTTGGCGACCTGACCTTCTACTTGTTCATCTTAGCCAATAATGATTCTATCAATATGTGAGTATTGTTTGATTTGCTAT
Organism: Euprymna scolopes; assembly: GCF_053919585.1. Taxonomy (NCBI): domain Eukaryota; kingdom Metazoa; phylum Mollusca; class Cephalopoda; order Sepiida; family Sepiolidae; genus Euprymna; species Euprymna scolopes. The sequence goes on from NC_136500.1 coordinate 11,719,534, forward strand.
ATTCCATTACCATCATCACCTCCATCAAATCCTGATTGACGACCTTTCATCTCTGGAGTATAGTATACTCATTTGTAGCCATACAGACTTATATATATATATATAAGTATCCTTTTATAAAACTCATTTCGTAGTTCACCTTTTTATTTAGTTCCATTATATCTCCCATTCATTTTTTATATTTTATCATTGTTACCAACAGGTAATTATTAATTATAATTATTATTAAAAATATGCACTTTTGTATGCACGTTATCACCTTTCATGCACACCCACAAAAACCAAGATCGCCAAATATGAAATGCAGAAAAGTAATCGAAACAAAAAATCTGGTGTCATTGAAAGCCAAACTTAATATTTTACTTATTTCAAAAAGAATTGTTCTAAAATTGAATTAAGATTTTATAAATAAAATTCTGTTAACTTAAAAATATTTCCTTTATTTATTTGATTAATATTTAGCCAACAATTATTTTTACAAAAAAACAAAAAAAACAGAAAATAATAAAAATAAAACAGTATGTTAGAATGGAATTTCCACAGGATTCTCAATATAATTTCTATTTTTGTACTGACATATTAAGATTAAGTTTTACTATAGAGCTTTGGAGTTAGTAGCTTAATAGTTAGACTCCAATTTCTGAAATTTTGAAAGGTATGACCCTGAGAAATTTTCTTGTTCCATTAGTTTGAATTTATATATTACCATATAATAAAAAAAAACTCTACTTGTATATTTGCCCATTTAAACAGCTTAAACTATATTCTTTAGAGCCATAAGCAGATTTTTTTAAATTAATGACCTGGAAAAAAATATTTTAAAAAAATTTATCACCAAGCAAACATCAAGCAAACTGAAAAATTATAACTATATGGATTTAACTTTAAAAAAATTAATATATTTTAGCTTTTTCTTGCCGATAAATTAGACCTTCAAATCTAAATGTACCCTCTCCCACATATTTCAATATTTAATAGGGGAGTTTCAGTATGCTATTCAAATTTAATCTCTATTGAACACCTCTGATGGATGTTACAACAATTGTAAAGAAACAGGTCAATTGTTTTAAAAAAAAACGGGGGTTTCCTCTCAAATTATTGCTTCATTTTCAAGAAATAATATCAAATAAAAATTCAGGTAAACTTATGTTATTACCTTTTATCAATTTCACCAGTAATTTTTTTTCTAAAGCGTTCATGAAAGAAATTTAATCTGTTTAAGAAATGCATGAAATTTAACAAAAATAAACACATTACATAACTCAATAAATCTCGGCCCTGACTAATTAAAAACAATTTTTAAATAAAATTTGATTTTACTCTTCCAAGGTAATAAACAGATTTCAATACTTTTCTAACAATTGAATGCCTTTTTTGTCGAACAATTTCGTTGATCTTAAAGTACAGTTGTGATATCACTCTTTACCTGTAGTATTCTACTGAGGTTAGCAAACAACCAATAATTACTGGTGGTCAAATCTGGTTAATAGGGGTGCAGAAGCAATTTGATATCTCTGGTTCCCACTCGCCAATCTTTCATGAAAAACACCCGTCTAGCTGAAACCACTGTCAATAATTTTCCCTACTCTTTATCTGTGCCTAAATCAAAACCTAGATTCCATGAACAAAGCTTCTTTCTTAGAACTGCACACCTGTGGAACTCTCTTTTGTTGGCCTGTTTTTCACCTGACTACAACTTGGCTGTCTTCAAGTCCAACATAAACAAATTCCTGATAAACCGCCCCCTTAAGTAAGATACTTTATCAAATCTTCATTACTAATGATTACTATGATATTATCCCATTGATTACTGCACACGCAATAACCCTTATCCCCAAGTGGCTTCCGGGCTTTGATAAGTGGTGACTACCATGTAAACAAAAGTGTAATTTGTGTGGTTTTTGCCATCATTGCAATCCACTTGTGACACGGTGCATTGTTTTAGTGAAAAAGCACGTTTTCTTCATTTGTGATTGTTTTTTGAGTGATTTATTTCTTCAAACGCACTTATAATGCTGTATAATATTCACTATTAATGGTTCTGTCTTTCTCAAGGTAATTTTTTTCTCCTCCCTTGTAAATTATTTTTGTTTTTTTAATTTTATATCTATATTAACATTTTTTTTTTTTTTTTTGCCTTTTTAAATTTTTATCTCACTTTTTAATTTCCCTCATTTTTTGAATTTCACCCTCTTAACTTCCTCTTTTTCTATCCTGTTTTTAATTTTTCCACTTTTTAAATTTATTACCTCTTTTAAAATACAGAATAAACAAATTTTAATTTTTCACTGATTTTTAAATTTTTACCCTTTTCTAAAGTTTTTTTTTACCCTTTAAATTTTTTTAACCCTTTTTAAAAATGTTTTACCCGTTTTAAAAATGTTTTACCCTTTTTAAAAATGTTTTACCCTTTTTAAAAATGTTTTACCCTTTTTAAAAATGTTTTACCAAAAATGTTTTACTTTTTTTAAAAATGTTTTTTACCTTTTTTAAAATGTTTTTTACCCTTTTTTTAATTTTTTACCCTTGAAATTTTTTTTTTTTTACTGTTTTTTAACATTTGCTCCCGTTTTAAAAATTTTAATCTTTTCAAAACAAAAAACAACACATCCTTATTTAAATTTTTATCTTTTTTTTAATACTCTTTTTGAAATTTTGTCTTTTTCACCCGCTTTGATTTAAGAAATGTTTGTTTCTTCAGTTGGAGTCATTCAATTTTCACTGACTCTTATGAATGTGTTTCTCCCACACCATCTCGGTCCTGGATATGACCTTAAACTATATCCGATGGTGAGGCCCCAGCTTGTGGGCTTTGGGGAGTGTGAAGCCACCCTTTAATTGCCATTGCTCCCAAGTCCACTCTGATCCGGAGTGGTAGTACCTGTTAGGGTCCCAACTATGGGTTAAATAGAAACGGACTTAAAAAACAAATATACTCTATCAAAAAATTGTTCTTCAAAATCACTGGATTTGGCATTAAATAACCCAAAAGGGTTGATATGTCGTAAAACAACCAACCAACCAACCCACACCATCTCTACAAGTAACCTGAATTTTGTCAATGGTCTTCATGATTATGACCCATTACTGAAAATGATGTTTTCCTTACAAACATTTCTTGATGAAAAATCAGATTTTTACAGTCACAAAATTCTATAATATTTCTCCATTTCAGTGAACCTTATCAAAGCAGCTTTTAAAGGAAATAATTGATGTTATTTATATATTTCGTGATAAATTCTCGTGTTTACTTCAGAGTTATTTCTGCCAATATTATACTAGCAGGCCTACCCAGCGTTGCCCAGGTTTATAAAAACTAAATATATGTTGAATAGCATTAGGTTTCTCACTCCCTCATCTAGAAAAGAATTTTTTATATGAGGAGTTACAAAATAAATTTTATGAGGCCCTCAGTGTGCTACTGAAAGTACCAAATAAAATTAAGGATAATAAATGACAACAGTTAAGAAACGATGACTCAAATCCGGAGTTTGTGTCGTTCAGTTTGAAAAAAAAATGTATTAATAATCATATTTAATTCTTGATAACATTTTATGATACAAATGCCAGTTGACCCCCGCCTCCTTCACTCCCTTAAGGAATGAATTTGTTTTTTTTTTTTTTTTCTAAATTTTAGATCTTATTTTTCCGGGGTTACGCTGATAAAAAAAATAAAAAACAAACCAACTTTGTAGGAGTTTGTGTAGTTTTGAAGGATCTGGATATACAAGCACATAAACAGCCTTTATATAATAGATTAGCCTGGGTACCCGGCATTGCCTATGTGTTTGGAGGTGTGTGTTGAGCAAAAAAAAAAAAAAAGGGCAGTAGGTAAGCATGCTCGAACCCGTACTGCAAAGGAGAAAAATGTGGAAAGAAAAAAAAAAAAAAAAACGTCTCTGCTGTTGCGTCCATCGACCATTGACCAATCTAGTACCCCCTTTTAATGGGGAGCGACATATATATTATTTTTAAAATATAATTATCCACTGACACGTGTTTCGTCGTCCACGACTCATCAGAGTGGCTGAATCTAGCGAGATTCGAAAGCGGCACCTCGTAATAAGAAGCCTAAACCTCTACCACGGTGCTAACCTCGCCGGAGGGGGTGCCAGATTGGTCAATGGGAAAATTATTCCCAACAAGCATTTAGGTAATAATGCACTTTCGTATAAATACTTGAATTCATTCAAGAAAGTATCGCAAATAAAAACATCTACGTAAAAGTGATACATTTAGTAGTCCGGCGAGGTTAGCACCGTGGTAGAGGTTTAGGCTTCTTATCACGAGGTGCCGCTTTCGAATCTCGCTAGATTCAGCCACTCTGATGAGTCATGGACGACGAAACATGTGTCAGTGGATAATTATATTTTAAAAATAATATATATATATATATATATATATAAAAAGATAACCCTTGCCTCACTATAAACCTTTTGCTGCACAAACACCTTTTCAAAAGGTATCAATTATCTCTCAAAGCGTGAAAAAACCGACCATGTTGATTTAAAAAAAAAAATCATATTTTGTGTAGCAGTTTTTATTCTCCATTGTGTTTTATCATAGTCAAGATTGTTGTCACAGAAGAAACATCCTTGTTATTCTTATAAATTCAGTTAACATTTTTTATTGGTTCTTGATTCGATATTAATAAGAAAGAACATTTGTTTTTATTGTTAATAATTATTACATTAATATGTCCATTTTCTAAATTTAAAAACAAAATAGAAAAGAAAAAGGTTAATTTTTCCTAATTTTTTTTGACATTCTATAATCATGAACACAAAAAACTGAGCCATATTTTGAAAGTAACTTTTACACCTCAAATTAAAAAAGCACAACTTCAAATTAAAAAACACAACTTCAAATTAAAAAAACTAAACTTCAAATTAAAAAACATAACTTCAAATTAAAAAAAGACAACATCAAATTAAATAAACCCAAGTTCAATTTAAAAGCACGTGACATTATGTTAGAATTATTCATACTCAAACTTTGTAAGGTAATTTGCATAACATCACTTATGCAAATTACCCACTATTACTTGTAGTTGCTCGCAACAATAAAAAAAGAAAAGTTTCTAACAATTAACATTACAATAATTTAAAATATGGAAAATAACAATGGATCTCCGGTAGTTGTGCGATCAAGTAGAGGAGTCAAGAGAGGCACAGTACGTGGTCAGTACAAACGCAATCGAAATTCTCCTAAGCGTCGGATTCTGGAAGCCGCTCGAAATAGCAGGGACTGGACAACTGTCGCAGAGAACTGTGGGATAAATAGGAACACCGCGTACGCCTGGGTGAATAAACAGGCCAAGGGGCAAGACGTGGAGGATAAGCCGCGGGGTGGAAGGCGACATGGGAAAGTGAATCCGGACATGGTCAACAACATGCTTGATATAATCGGAGAAGATCCTACCATCACTCTCAAGGAGTTGGCCTTGAAGATTTCGGAGATGCATGGAATCAACCCCCCAATCAGCGTTACTACCATAAATAACCATCTCGATGGTAGACTCTTCACTGTAAAACTGGTTCACAAGCAAGCCGAGAATGTCAACACTCCGGAGAATAAGGTAAAACGTCGTATCTATGTAGAAAGGGTTATGGCCGCATTGGGAGCTGGTAAACATGTGGTGTATTTGGATGAGTCAAACGTGAACTTATTTTGTACTCGGACCGTTGGACGATCCGCGAGGGGCCAGAGAGTGGTGCTACATGTTCCAGGCTCGAAAGGTCCAAATATTCACATGGTTGCTGGTATTAGTCAACAGGGACTCATCAACTTCACCCACAGGCGTGGCGCCTACAAGCACCCGGATGTCAACCAATGGGTTGCAGAACTACTCAATTCTGTCTTCGCAATGGGATATGATGCCGGACAGGTAGCCTTGGTAATTGACAACGCCCCGTGCCATTCCCGAGTGGAACAACTACACGACCAGGCAGCTTTTGCAGAAGTGGAGTTTATTCGCTTGCCTCCATACAGCCCGGCTCTCAACCCCATCGAAATGGCCTGGTCAGCCATCAAAGCCGTCATCAAGAGGGATCTACCGAGCGTTATACATGTGCCACAACCGGAAGATATCACAAAAGTGGAGCACCGTCTTCGTCTTGTGGAGACCGCCATCGACCGAGCCTACCAAGTGGTAACTCCTGCCATGTCTCAGGCATTCTGTAATCGGGTTCAACGCCATCACGCTAGATGTCTCAGGGAAGAGGACCTCCCTGTTGGAGAATAAATGGTTTATCTATCATGTAATAAAATTTTAATTTAATTTGAACTTGGATTTTTTTAATTTGAAGTTGTGTATTTTAATTTGAAGTTTAGTTTTTTTAATTTGAAGTTTAGTTTTTTTAATTTGAAGTTGTGTTTTTTAATTTGAAGTTGTGTTTTTTTAATTTGAACTTTAGTTTTTTTAATTTGAGGTGTAAAAGATGTAGTTTGTGCTATAAGGGGTTTTAATGCCCCCCCCCCAGTAGCATTTTCTCTGAATATTTAGAAATTACTTCATTAAATTTTGCTAAAAATCGATCAAATGTTAGAACTAAATGTTATTTATTGGATTCCGAGAAAGCTCTGGTTAGACCCTGACAAGAAATATAAAAAAATTTCTTTTTAATTTATAAAAATTGTATTTATTTCATTTTTGGTGCAAAAAGTGTTCAGGACATAAGAAACATACTTAATCTCTACAATTTCCGTATATTCGTATCTACTGTAAATATGCCATATATCTATTTATACTTAATTATATATACAGAATACGCCATAGCTGATACTTCATTTCCAATTATACTTGTACTGAATTGTACTTCAAATCATAACTATGTCGTTACTTTACTCCGTATTAAATATACACCTTATTATCCCTCCTGTCGTCTTAAATATTTAGAGTTTGGGCACTTAATTTTATTTTAATTCCTGATATCAAGTTAATCATACTTTAATATTTATCTTATTTCTAAACATATGAACAATATTTTAACCAAATATTAACTCCTCCATCTCAAACCAACCAGTTACAAATTTAGTTGCTTCTACTGCATGAATTTTTACTAAACCCTTTTTTTCCCAATAAGAATGAAATGCCTTTTTTAATCAATTTGAGGAGTGTAACTTTTCAGTAAATATATAACCTCTACTAACTAACCGATTAACATTAACTACCCATGCGGAGTCGCAGAAATATCTGGTTTAGGACCCAGGTGTGAGGCAAACCCTCTCGGTGCTGATGAACTTGTAGATCTTCCCAGGTCATCCGTCTAGGAGAGGAAAACTCTGAAGCTAAATCTGTGCTACTGACCCCATACGTCTTAGCTACTCCTGTACATGGTTCAAAAGACATGATAGGTCCTGAACTGTCATCTAAGCTTCAACCTCTGTCCCATCAACGAAATGTTGAATCTCTCTGCCTGTTCTACAAGTACTTTAACAAACCCGACAAAGAACAAAATCCCACCCATACACTTGTACAAAAATGAAATTAAAAAAAAATGTCAGCCAACGATTGATCTATTTTATGAACTCTCATCAAGTGGCTTTTAACCTTAATAAGTCATGACATATTATTAAAAAAAAAAATCAAATGAAATTTGCACTCGATTAGGTAGAGATAACTCTTTCTCTTTTTAAAATTTTTTTTATTCAATTATCACTCCAAACAAGGCACAGTGCCACTTTGAAGTAGGGGGCTACGATCGGGAACATAAGTTGTAGGGGTGTTATGAAGGGAGATGAGTGGTAAGATGTCTGTTCACGTTACACTTGAACTTCTACATGTCAGTACAGTTGGGAAAGCAGAATCCTGGAAGGGAGTTCCAAAGTCTAGCAGTTCTGGGGAAGAAACTACTGGAGTAGGCCTTCTTACATCTAGGGATCTCTACTAGGAAGGGGTAGGATTTAGCTGCTTGTCGGGGATATTTATGTCGAGGGGGTACAAGTGCGTCGGAGCATTCACCATTAAAATACTTGTAGAACAGGCAGAGGGATGCAACATTTCGTTGATGGGACAGAGGCTGAAGGCTAGATGACAGTTCAGGACCTATCAGGTTGGCGAATCTCTTTTGAATCCTGTCCAGGAGTGAGAGACAAGTAGCAGATGCACCAGCCCAAATGTGACAACAGTACTCTATACATAGGCGAATGGTGGCTTTATAGAGGTACAAGATACTTTCAGGCATTAGTATTTTCTAGCACGGTAAATAGAGCCCACCTTCTTCACAGCAGCCTTGGCAATGCTCTCAATGTAACTATTCCAGTTCATGTTCTCTGTAAATGTTAAGTTGGTCATTTATGAATATCAGGAATATTAAAGGTCCAAGGATAGACCCCTGAAGTACTCCTGCATTTATATCATATTGTTTAGGTGTATGACTGTCGAGGACAATCTGGATTTTTCCCTTACTTAAGAAGGATTTTCTAGTGATACCATATAATCTAATTTTCCTTAGAAGACCATTGTGCCACACCCTGTCAAAAGCTTAAGATATATCGAGGACTACCGCTTTACCCTCCCCTGTTTTGTCTAGTGAACGGCATATATGTTCAAAGACTACAATTAGGATATCTGCTGTGGAATGGGCTTGCCTAAATCCATATTGTTTGTCGGTCAGGAGTTTAGCAGCTGTAAGGTGATGGACTAGAGCTTGGTTAATTAAGGACTCAAATATTTTGGCGAAAAGCAGGAGAAGGCTAATGGGGTGATAATTTAATAGGTCAGTTCTTTCGCCAGAATTCTTGAAAACTGATACCACAGAAGCGTTTTTCCAGCAGTCAGGAAAGCAAGATTCGTTAAGGCATTTGTTGAAAAGTTTGGAGAGAACTGGAGCAACCTCAGCGGAGCATTCTTAGCTGTCACTATTTCTCTCTTACAATTTCGTCTAGCTTCTATATACTTATGTCTGTTTGAACTGGACTTATGTCGGTTGAATCTGTGGTATGCATGCTGCCTTTGAACAATGGCAGCTGCACAATAGAAGTAAACAATTGGGGAGAGTGGGGCTTGTTATAGAATTTCTGTACGTTTTTATTTAGTATTTTGTGATAATTTATAATAGAAACTTGTAGCTAATAAAATAGACTTAGCTATACAAAGAAAATGACCATCTGTTGCATATCTATCGGTTATTATTACTACAAACAAAATATCAAAGCTGTGGCTAACCTTGACATTTCTGGCATAACATTTTAGAAAAAAAAAGTATGCAACTCTGCTACTGTAAATAATTTTCCTTTTTTCGTTTGTGTATCTAAACATAACTTCCATAAGCAAAGTTTCTTTCCAAGAATTACCTATCTTTGGAATGCAATATTACATGGCTGCTTTAGTTTTCAAATCCAATGTAAACAAATTCTTGTTGAGCTTCAATAATCAAATTTTGCTCAATTTCAACCATCATTATCAATCCTGAAAATGTTGTCTCAACTCATAGTCATTAATCCTTATCCTCGAGAGGTCTATGAGTCTTGATAAGTTATGACTCCTGGGTTGATTAAAAAGAAAAAAGTTAACCATTAATATCTCTATAAAAAAGACACTATCAAGTGTTCTGTTATATATTGTTTGGCAAATAGTTTGTGTCCATTAAATCTGTTGCGTTGTGTGGTATATATCCACACACACACACACACATGCGCGCGCGTTTACAGACTTATATACTTATAGCGTATATATTCAATAAAGTTATTCAAAATTGCCACGTTTCATTAAGCTTGGTAAAAATGGATTTACACTTTCAGAGTATATATAACTTTATAAAACATTCCAAAGTCACAGAAGTATTCACTTAATTTACTTTATATTGTTTGATTGCTGTGTCTTACATGTGTTTCATTGAATGGCATGAATATACTAAACAAATCATCAGAGACGTACATGAGTTTCTTCTTTTTTTTCCTGAGGAACTAATGTAAGTCTCTGATGATTTGTTTGGTATATTTGTCATTCAATGAAACGTGTGTAAGACGCAGCAATAAAACAATGTGAATTAAATGAATACTTCTGTAATCACCATATTTATCATAAGTCTGAGTACTTTCTAATCCTTCAGAATTCATCGTCAGGGATAAATTAATTTTTGAAAAATTTATATACTTTTTTCTTTTTCTCTTTCCCTTCATTCTTTTATTTTTTCATTGGTGAAGATTGCAATGGAAAGGATCGAAAATAAAACAGAAACGTCTATATTTTATTTAATGAAATATGCCTAAGAGAAAAAAATGCTGCCTAAATAAATAAAAATATATATATAACTGTAATATTTTAATAATATTTTTATACTTGTGTGTGTATATATATATTCACTAGTTCTACCCTGCCACGCGTTGCTGTGGCTCAAATTGGCACAATGGAAAAAGTTCCAAAATGAGAAAAAGCATGTTTCTTATAGGTTTAATTTCCCACTTCGTATGGATACGCAGTTTTTGTTGTTTCATTTTCTTACCTGATATAGAGATTTTCTGGTTTACTGACTCTTGAATACGTAACATAAATTGTCCATGTGAAAAAACAGTCAGTGTGTAGCTGTAAGCCACACAGTTGTAAAGATTGTTCCTTGAGCATTGTTGATGATTATTGCAAACAATAAAATTGGAAAGTGCAATTTCCCAAAGTGTAATGGTGTCTCTGGTGGAATCATAGGAATGCATGGAATGAAGATATCCAGAGTACCTTTTTTTCGGGAGCTAGAGTTTTCATACATTAGAAACCGACTGGGTTATCTGTACTTTTACCTAACAATTCAATAAACCAAAAGATATTGTAAAACATGACGTCAACAGCTGGATGAAGCCGAGCGTTGCTGATGTAATAATAACAAAGCTATGCAAAAGAAATTATAAAGTAAAATTTTAAATGTAGAAACAAGACACAAAAATCCAAAAAAACCTACCGTTCATTTGTATTGCTTATTAAATGTTTGTAGAAAAATTTTAAGCTATTTTTGCAATAAATAATAGCAAATTCGTTAATTTTATGACTTGGCCCAGTGTATTATAAACACCCCTACTTGCCCATGTTAAAAACGGCCTTCGGAATAAACCCCCTCAGTATCTCCATGTTAAGAATGACTTTCGAAGTTTGGGGGCTGTTTAATCCAAAAGCCGTTTTTAACATGAGAAGGTTATTCTTTTTCTAGTTTAGAAAAAGTGAAACAAACTGTTTTGTGTATTTTTTGCAAGTATTTAAACAACAAACAAAACGAATCCCGGCGAGTAGTTTTATTTTGAATAATTTTTTTGTTATGCCGGGGAGGAACGCATAGTAGAAAAAGCAGGAAGGAAAAAAAAAATTAATGCAATTTTTTCCATTAAAAAAAAAAAACAAACTGGATAAATTGTATAGTCACTATTGAAAGCAGATTCACTATAAACTGGAAGTAGTTCTGGTAAGTTGCCTCGACTGAAATCGGAACCGAAAATAAACAATGGCGAAAAAAGTTTTTTTAATATGGTAATATTTTTACTTTTTAATATTTAAAAACACAGTTGGATTAGATACAATCATTCTTGCAAAATATAACAAAAAACCCACTTGTAGATTTCTAGTTTAGTGATGTGGAACAAGCCAGACGTTTCATTTTTATATATATAAATATTCAAGGTTTTTTTTTTCTTTTCTTTTTTTTTTTTTTTAAGGAGTCACCACTTATTAAGGCCCAGAGGCCACTCGAAGATACGAGTGAATGAGTGTATAGTAGTCAATGGGAAAATGTAGTAATCGTTAGTAGTGGAAATTTGGTAAATTGGATTACTTGAGGAATGGCTCATCAAGAATTTGTTTACGTTGGACTTGAAGACGATTATATTGTAGTCAGTTGGAAAGCAGGAAAGTAGAACAGAGTTCCACAGGCGTGCAGTTCTAAGAAAGAAGTTTTTTTCATGGAATCTATGTTTAGGTTTAAACACAGATAAAGAGTGAAGGAAATTGATAGTGACTTCAGCTTGACAAGTGCTTTTTTGGGAAATTCAGGCGAAGTTTATATATTTACATAATTTTTTTGCAAAACATTTTGTGGGTAAGAGGATTTTCCCTACATTAAAAACCAATGTAAGAATTTAGAATTTGGAATGCTGATTTTTTTTTTTTTTTTTTTTTTTTTTTTTTTTTTTTTTAAGAAAAATATTTGGCTCTTCTGCATTTGTGTTATTTTGGACAATTCTGGAGCACAAAAGATTGCTTATTTTAATGGTACTATTGTCTTCGTAGCTCTTCAACTTTTTAATAAAAAAATAGGAGGCTTTACTTTTGAAATGGGCCTTGCATTAGAGTAGATATAAAACAGCTAACAGTTTCTAAGGTAACGTAGAAAAAGAAAATATTCAAATGATTGATAATTCTTGACTAATATAACTGACATTTCAATCAAGGTGACCTTCTTCAGGCTATATTATGACGAGTTGTGTGAGCCAATATACATAAATAAAATAGTTGCTGTATGTATGTGTGTCTATGCGAAAATATTTAACTGATAAACTCTTAAACTACTGGTCATGCAACATTGAAATTAACATGAAATAGTAATCGTAAAATATCCTTTGTATATAACACGTAAAATCTTGTTTGCCAGGATAAATAACGCACCCAGACATATATCGGCAAGTTGAAATGCAAAATGTTCATTTCAGCTTGTCTAGATATTTCTTTCTTTCCGCACATGCCCAAATTAAATTCATTTCAAGCTGTTAAATATTGAATCTTTCTTACCTATCTCTCAATAGCTATATAGATAGGGAACATGGCTGAAGCGCTAAATGTTTTGGGTTCAATTATAGCTGATGGCACCAAAGTCTTCTTTTTTTTTTTTTTTTTTTTAAAATATATCCTAAGGAATTGGCTCTGTAATAATAAATATGAAATCTGTATTAATTTAAATATATTCAAGTGTATTTTATAACTCGGCAAGGCTGGGCACCACCTACTAAATCCTAAATATATGTAATCTCATAATTGTAAAATTTAAAAATGGATGTTTTTCAGTTATCGTTATTTCAAAGGACATTGTTTGATTCTTTTCAGATTTCAAGATGTTGAACAGACTTGCAGCCTGGGTGGTGAACAATTACATTGGGGAATATGTGGAGAACTTAAATCGTGACAGTGTCTACGTGGGATTGTTGGCAGGTAAGAAACTTGGTAGATTCTTTCGGGGGGGGGGGTATTTTTGCTTCTCTTCATCCATCAACATGTTTCCTTCTGTCTCTTCTATTTCCTCTTCCATGTTTCCTCCTCTTCGTCTTCCATGTTTCCTCTTCTTCGTCTTCCATGTTTCCTCTTCTTCGTCTTCCATGTTTCCTCTTCTTCGTCTTCCATGTTTCCTCTTCTTCGTCTTCCATGTTTCCTCTTCTTCGTCTTCCATGTTTCCTCTTCTTCGTCTGACATGTTTCCTCTTCTTCGTCTGACATGTTTCCTCTTCTTCGTCTGACATGTTTCCTCTTCTTCGTCTGACATGTTTCTTCCTCTTCGTCTGACATGTTTCCACTCTTGTCTTTTGTTCTCTTTCCTGTAAGGATGAACGTGTCTCCTGAGTAGTATCGGTAGTCTTTAATCTGTTACATTTTGATGGTGCCAGGAGGTGCAGTCCAGTGTGGCATTAAGTTTTCCAGGAACATGCTTAATCCAGAACCTATACATTAATGATCATTCTTCAAAAGAAAACAAGCGATGGTTCTTTGTTTTCCAAGACCTAATCTGAGAATATTTTTACCAGTGGCTGGTAGTCCACTATAACCAATAAATCTAGGAACCCCAAAACAAACATCCTACAAGACTCCAATCAGTATATCAATGCCAGAACTTCTCCCTGTATGAGGGAGTAGCGAGATTCTTCATCCTTCGTAAAACTCGATCCGACCCAAATTATTTTCCAGTGTTCCTTACCACAGTTAGGTCCTAATTCTGTTGGGCACTGACAGTGTTTCTGAAACAGAAAATACCCGATGCCAACCTTACTGTAGTCTGTTGAAAGGCAAGTTGCCCTGTTCATCTCAAATGTTTTGACCCCCCCTCCTTGATTTTCCAATGTTTTTTTTTTTTTAATTCTTCGAAAAGTTCGTTTAGGGTCGCATCCCAATAGAATTTGCAGTCCTTCATATGCAACAATTCAGAAAGGACAAAATAATATCGGCCTGTAAAAATGTGTATGATACCTGGTTAACCAATCGAAACCATGATCTGACGTAAGTGATGTTTGTCGGAGTCAGGAAGTTGAAAATGGCTTCAGTCATTTATTTTAGTTGGTTTACGCTGTCAGCAGTTATTAAAAAGCTGGCAAATTCGACATTGTTGCCTGCAAATCAAAATGTATCAGAATTGAAGACAATTCCATTTCTGCACTTTGTACACACCACCCGTCGCTACTACCGATCGAACGGTCTGGTGAGGTCCTTGGATCTGGCCGCCGCCGGGCAGTGCGCGACGTGTCCGTCACGACACTCGTGCGTCTATGCCTTGGCGTTCGATGCCTGCAGAAGACGACCGAACCCGATCGTTTAGAGGAAGTAAAAGTCGTAACAAGGTTTCCGTAGGTGAACCTGCGGAAGGATCATTACCATTTAACGTTCGAGCATCATCTCTGCCGCTGCCACCTCATCAACGTTTCGAATTGCAAACAACAAAAAGCGGAGAGAGAGATTTGTGGTTCCGCGGAGGTTTAAGCCAGCTCTCGCTTGCTTCCGCGTCTACTTCTTTTTCGCCCACCGCAAGTGATGGCCGCCTTTCCGTCACCGCTTTTGTTTTGTCTTGCTGCCGCTGCCGCTAAAACTCGCGACATGCCATCACGCCTCCTCGCACAGACCTCCTCGCACACACTAAAACTAAACCAAACAAATATATGAAAAAACCAAGCGCTAAACCCTGGACGGGGGATCACTCGGCTCGTCCGTCGATGAAGAGCGCGGCCAGCCGCGAGAACTGATGCGAATTGCAGGACTCGGTGAACATCGACACCTCGAACGCACATTGCGGCCCCAAGATCCCTTGTCTCGGGGCCACGTCTGGTCGAGAGGTGGAACGTTACCTGTCTTTCCCATTAACGAAACGACATCTTGCCGTCCCCGTGCCCGGCTGGTCCTCGGCACGGTGGTAACCGGGACGTCGCAGGAGCGAGCGAGTGATGAGGAAAAAAAAAAAAAAGAATTGACCCCTTTCATTTTTTTTGTTTTTCCTCTCCGGCCTCCTCCTCCTTCGTCTCCCGCTGGCAGACCGCGGAGTCTTTCCCTTTTCGACCGCGTGAAGAAACACTGTGGAGGAGGAGCAGAAGGAGTCTGTCCGAAAGCAGCCGAAAAAAAAAGTAACCTAACCGACTGCCGACGTAAGCGCCGCCTGCTCGTCTTGCTCTCTGCCTCATGAAGGTGTCCGTCGTCTACGACGCCGACGACAACGACGCCTTGAGCAGCGCGACGAGCACGTAATATAGACCACTGTGTGGCAGAAGGCAGATTCCACAGTTTTATCCCAGAGAAGGGTATCATCAATGCAATTAGTCTTTCGGAGCATGGTTACCATAATGCCATCGAACCAGTAAGTGTACTCGTCCCCATAGGTATGGAAAACTTGGAGTGCTCTTAGGTACCAATAACGGCACCACTCTGTTATGAATGTGTTTGAATCTCGGGTCGTTGGGAAGAGCAGTAAACTGTGATGACCATTCCATGCATCCAGAACTGTTTTCTTAGTTTGGGCAGGCACACCAGGCACTTGGTTAAATCGAGACGGAGTGTGATGGGTTGCGCACATTCTTACGATATTCAATTTTTGTATGCCACCATCCTTCTTGGTGATCCATCTTTTTTGGTGCGATGGCTCGACGATGCCCAACATAACATCTTTATCTAAATCTTTTGAATCTACTCCTGCTCTGAATAGTTTATAGTCTGTCAGCAGCTCTCATTAGGACACTGGATAGTAAAATTGCAAAACCTTGCTTGGGACCAAAGCTTCACTAAAAACTGTGTGGGACCTCCCCTTTCGTGTCCTCTTGTTTTATGGAATTTACGTCTATGCACCTCTTGATGTAAACCTTTCGCCGCAGTGAGTTGTATATGTTGTAGGATCTGTTCTTCTGTGGCTATATTGAGAGCTTAGGGCTCTACTAAGTCAAACAAAAGTCTGTTTACCTCATTTGAACAAGTCGTTCTTAACTCATTGCATATTTCCACGGGGTCAGTTAAACTGCACATTTGTTTTTACCAGATCCATGTGTCGATAAATAATGCCCACTCCTTGTCAATGCAACCGTGTTCGATCACAGATCTGTTTGTTTTTTTAATGTGAGACTGATTCAAAACTTTTTCCCTGTCAGCATGAAACTCATTGTTTTCTTTCTGTATATTTATCAACTGCTGAACTCGATGCAAGTAATGTTGGTCATCACGTTGTCCTGATGCCATTACTATTCGAATTTCAGTAAGAAAAATAATCCGGTAAAAATAAATACTGTTTGTCGCACCATGTAAAGTGGACTCAAGTTTCCAGAGTTCAAGACCAGCACTATATTTATAATACTGGATGGCAACTGGTGTTCTACTTTTTTTCAATCTGGCTCATCGGTCGTCTCCTCATACCTCCTCCTACAACTCCCACTTTTTTTTTTCTTCTGCATTTGACATGTTCCCTTTTCCTGATTTCTTTTATTCCTTCTATTAGTGAAGGTTTAAAAAAGTTTTTAAACATGAGACAAGCTTCTTTTTTTTTCTTAAAATTGAATTTTCATTCTTTTTCATTCGATTCCTTTTTATTCATTTTTAGGTGCTGTTCAACTTGATGATCTCATCTTAAAGAAAGATGTGTTCAATCAGTTTGGTCTGCCTCTGCAACTCAAAAAAGGTAAACTATTAATAAGTATTTTTTATAAAGTTTTTTAGATGAGGTTTGATAAATTGTACCATTTGGATTATCGGAACTATTGTTCTCATTCTGGATGTTATTCTCACAATGTTTTGGCTCTTGGGTAATCGGACTCTAACGTTCTCTGTGTACTCCCACTTTCCTTTGGCCAAGCGTCTATCACCTGCAACGTCTTCCATTTAAGAAAAAAGGGAAAAATAATGACAACAATATTGGAACTAATGTTTTAGAAGAATCCTACATAGATTGGATTAACAATGAGAAAATCCACAACACTAATGATATGTAATTCTGAAGAAGATTTAGACTTAGGAATTCCTGTGTCTTGTGATGCACAAAGCAGTTAGAGTATGCCATCATTATTGATTTGAAGCCAGATTCACAGCGTCATTCTAATTTCTTCTTATTGCAATTAAATCTCTCAACTGTCTGTTTCTAGTTCATTTTTGGTCTTCCTCTCCTTCTTCCATTAGCAGTCCATTGGAGCACTTGGTTGGCAATTCCCTCCAGGACCAATTTTAGGGTATTTCTGAACCAGCCTGGAAGTCGTTTGCAGATTATTAAAGATACTACCTGTTGGTTAGTGCAATCTCTGACTTCTTGGTTGGTAATTCGATTGCTTCATTTGATTTCTAGAATTCCTTTAAGACATTTGTAATCAAAAATATCTCATTTACTCTCTTGGCTAGTTTTGAGATGCCAAGTTTCACTTTCCTGTAGCAGTGTGGACAAGACGTTGCTATTATGAAATTATCACAAGAGTCCCTACAGTGGACAAACTAGTCCTATGCTTGAGTGAGGATTGATTATATTACATGGGGGCCCTGCTCTGGGTAAATTTGGCAAAGGGCAGCAAAACTCAAATGGAGAACTTCTAATCATGCCTTTGCTTTGAATTAGACTTTGCAATTACCAACACATATTTCTAGCACCCAAACAATCATTACTTCTCATAGCTACATCCTCAATCAAAAGGTCCCACCTTTTAGATTTCATCATAGTAAGATGAAAAAACTTACAGGATATGAAAAGCACAAAGCCATGAAGGAACGTGACTGTTATACTGACCACTACCTCATTAGAACAAGTTTCAATTTTAACATAAAAACTAGGTGTGACAAAAAGCAAACCTGTCGTAAGAAGAAGCTAGACACGGCAAAACTTAATGACCTAAGATACATGAATAACGTGGAAGAAACAGTGGCTAGAGCATAAAGTAATCAGATATTAGAAGACCCCCCACCCCCACCCCAAACAAATGTGGAATAAAATAAGCAAAGCAACCTTTGAAGCAGCTGCAGAAGTACTTTTTTACTCAAAAAAACAAAATACTGGTTCAACGAGAATGATGAAGAAATTAAAAGGAACATCCTAGAACGTAACCAGGAACTCAAATTAAAACTCAGCAACCCAAGTGCAGTCAATCTTGAAAAATTAAAGAAAACGAGGGTTAAGCTTGAAAGAAACCTCAGGGAGATGGAAAACAATTAGTGGCTCCATAAAGCAAATGAGATGCAGAGGTTGGTAGATGAAAACAAGTCTGCTGGCCTTTTCAAATCCCTGAAGAAAGTGTATGGACCCAAGACTCAAATGAGCAATACATTACTGTCACCAGATGGATTCAACTAACTGAACTTGACCAACTAATCCACAGGTAGAAAGAATATTTTGACTGGCTATTTAACATGGAATCATCTACAGAGGACATGGACAATGAATCAACAATGGAAGAATTATTAGATGCGATAAAGAAAACAAAAATTAATAAGTCCCCACGGGTTGATGGTATCCCTGCTGAAATCTGAATTTGGAGAGATGCTAGTGTAAAAACTGCATGTACTAAGAAAATGCGGACTTGAAAGATGTCATAATACCCATATATAAGAACAAAGGTGACCAGAGGCTGCAGTAACTGTAGGGGTAAATCTCTCCTATCTGTAGCAGGCAAGATCATGGCAAAAATAGTTCAAAAAGACTCTCAGGCTTAGCAGAAAATGTGCTCACTGATTCATAATGTGACTTCATATGGGTGAGGTCAACAATTAAAATGATCATTAGCCTCGGATAGATCCTATTGAACATCACCAAGATCTTTATGTAGTCTTTGTTGACTTCCGAAAAGCTTTTAATACAGTTGACAGAAACATGCTGTGGAAAGTCCTTAAAAGATTTGGAAGCCCAGATTACATTCTGGAATTGTTAACCAGTTTGATGAAGGCACAAGGGGAAGAGTATCAGCAAGAGAATGATCAGAATGATCACGGAACAAACATATGTACTTGCACCAACGCTTTTTACCCTTTTCTTAACCTGACTGTACTAATGAAGCTCCATCAACACATGGACGAAGGCGTCTTTATTTGCTCAAGATTTGATGGCAAGCTGTTAAACTTGGCACGACCGAGGACAAAGACTCAAAATGAGCTGATAACAGAACTGCTATTTGCAAATGACACAGCCTTGGTAGCACACAGCAAGGACCAAATCCAAAACATGGTAAATTTGTTTTGTAGAATGGCACAGAAAATCAGTTTTCAGGTAAATACAGGGAAAGCTGAGGTAATATAGCAACCATCACCTGACAATCTACACCCGCATGATAAACAATGAGGAATTAAAAGTGGTGCCATACTTTAATTACCTGGGAAGTACACTGACTATCAATGGGCGAGCAGACAAAGATGTTGCCGCATCCAGAGTGCATGCGCTTCATTTGGAAAACCAGGAAGTTGTTCACAAAGGCAATTAAAATTGTGTTGCAGTAAAAGGGGATAATAGAAGTCAATATATTTAAAATTAGTTTATGGCCAATTACAGCTAGAGACCATAGAAGGTAAGTTGTGGCTTGGAGCAAATTGAGACAAGCTAACTGCAACTGAAGAACCCAATCTCAACAGAAGACGTAAATATGAACCTGAGTTCTTGGAGGGTTGTTTTCTGCGATGGTGTCACACATGCACTCAGAGCCCAATCGGTTCATACAGAAAATGTTGAAGTCTTTTGTTTCTCAAGTATTTTCTGTATTTTCCCTTAGATTATTTTTTTTTGCCTGTGAGCCACTGTGCATCCCTCAACAGCCACCAATGTGAGAGACAACAACACAACCAAAAGAGAAGATGAAATCCACAGCACACAGCGTTGGGGTCAGTAAGAGAGAGCGTACATCATCTTACATTCACAGTAGTCAAAAATTGGCAGTTATCAATGTTGCTTTATAAAATCTCAAGATGATATTGTAATATTTTTTTGTCTTATGTATTTTTTTTATTTCGTTTACAGGATCCATTCGAAAGATTAGTCTTAAAATTCCAATGACACGGATCCACAGTGAACCATGGGTAATTACGATTGAAGGTGTAAATATAATTGTGGAACCGATGAAACATGCAGACGTAAGTTTTTAAAGCTCTATGACAACGCGTTTTGCTTTCTTGAGAATAGTGATTGTTAGATAAATGTACGCTTTGTGGAAGTTGAAAAAACAAATATTGTATGAAAATGATGAAAATTAGAAAACTTTTCACAAAGTCAAGATGTGATTTTTGGCATTCATGTTGAATGGATATTCCATTGAATTTTTTTTCACGAAAAGTAACTTTCAATTAATTAAGATTTGCATTATTTACGTTTTACCTAGACATCAAAATCATCAGTCTCGACCATTCTTGTAATGACCGTTTCCTTGTTGATTGCGGTATGAAGCTGATTTTGGTAGTTCTAGGCTGTCCACTCTCCCAGGCATTGCCATCTCTCTTTTTTATGCTGTCTAACCCAGATATGAAAATGATACTTTAATCATGGTCGAATGGTGGCTTTATAGAGATATAGAATACTGGCAAATGAGAGAAATATTCTAGTCTGGTATAGGAAGCCCATCTTTTGTGCAACAGACTTGGCAGTATCTTCTATGTCTTTGCTTTAATTCATGTTGCCTGTGAATGTTAAGCCAAGGAGTTTGTCTCAGAAGGATCTAATTATATTAAATATTCATCCAAGAATATCATATAACTTAATTTTCACAAGGAACCTTTCGTACCGGATCTTGTTTTAAATATATTAACTGCTATATGCCTTATAGTATAGTGTATAATATGTGTTCAGAGATGACCATTAGAATATCCGCAGTAAAACAGGCGTAAAATCATAGTAGCTTAACGTTTATGTAATGGCAGATTAATGCTAGATTGATTAATGATTTAAAACATTTTATGAAAGAACAGGAGTAGATTGATGGAGTGATAATTTTCCAAGTGAGTTTTTTTTTTTCATCAGAATTCTTAAACACTAGTGCCACTGAGGCCATTTTCCACCTATCA
Source organism: Euprymna scolopes (assembly GCF_053919585.1). Lineage (NCBI taxonomy): Eukaryota > Metazoa > Mollusca > Cephalopoda > Sepiida > Sepiolidae > Euprymna > Euprymna scolopes. Next base: position 11,740,699 of record NC_136500.1, read on the forward strand.
GAGTAGCAAGATTTGTCAAAGCATTTGTAGAAAAAGAGGACAGCTCTGTAGAACATTTTTTTTTAATACTATAGTATGGATCAGATGAGGGTCATATGCTTTGCAGTTGTCAAAGTTTTTTTTTTTTTTGAATAATATCCAGCACATATGTAATGTGGCCGTTGCACTTTAACTGTGTCGCTATATATCAAACCTCTCAGGTTTACACATTGTCTGGTACTGTCACAAAGGAACAAACAAAAAAGAAATATATAAAATCTGACTCAGCATTTTTTAAACTGCAAATGAAATTCTTTTAAAATGATGCATTTCGTTATCTTTCAAAAGTCTTTTCATACACACGTTTTACAATGCTCTGCCATATAACATGTGCTTTTTAAAAATCTCTGTCTCTGCCACTTGATGCTGGCCATAACCAACTCTTTCTCACCCTCGTTTTCAAAGTCCATCTTCCCTGATATGCAACTTGTTTTCTTCTTGCTTGATTTCTGCATTTTTTATTTTTTTCCTCCTTCCCGTGATGTCAATGCATGCACACTTGCTTAATTTGTATATGTGTTAAAACGACTACTACTGCTAATATTCTCACCAGTCAGCTATCCTACGGCTGCTGCTGATTTTCTCATACTCACTATGTAACACTGTGTGTTAAACTCAATGAAATATGGCATATAGAAAAGTTCAGATATCAGGAGTGGCTTCTGTATATTGTGGGAAATTTCTCTTTGTAGGTCGACGGGAGGGAGTGGTTCATGGAGTCCAAAATGGAGTTTAACGCAAACTGTTTGTCCAACAGTTCAGCCTTATTCATTGGTATGCAAGTGACGACATGGTGGTTGGATAGTGTTAGAATTGTTCATTACCAATTGTTCACCACACTGTTATAGATTTCCCAGAAATTGCAAGTTCCTGATTTCTGTATGCAATGCATTTTCTGCTAATCTCATTCTACATACTTTTAGCTGTGATTATTACTCATTATTATAAAAATAATTAATGATAAAAATAATAAAAAGATTGATTTATTTAATAGTGGGTGTCCAAAGGAAATTTTTTTCAAAATTTTCAATACTCATCATGTTGAAGTCTTTTTTTAATACAAAAACAAAAAAAAAAATGTGTTATAAAAACTATTTTGGACACTCCAAACTAAAAAAAAAAAAAGTGACATCTCTTCTAGTTAATTTCCAAATTTCATTAAAAAATTCTGAACACAAATGCGGTGTGGCCATTTACAAATCAGGGGGAGGTAATTACAAAATCTTACTAAAAATGCGGTTTTATGATAACATTTTTATCACTTTATTTGCTTAAAACTCTTAACATACATAATGTTATTATTTCTTAATTTATTTGAAAGTATGTTCATTTCTGAACAAAAGAGTGGTATTTTGAGAACCTAAAGTGCTTTGGTTTTTAAAATATGACGATTTTAACAGAACCCCCTTGAAATCTGATTATCCAAAGCGTTTTATTGTCCGTGTGTATTGCTAGTTTAATACCGGACAATGCCTGGTACATTTAGCATATACATAAATTCAATGTCCGTGTGATGTTTGTCTGTTTCCTATAGAAAGAAAAATTTGAGAATTTACATAAAATCTAAAAGAATATTATGTAAGATCTACTGGAGAAGATGATGAAAGTGTTCCCAAATCTCTAAATGTACCCCTAATGGTGTGATGAGAGTGAACCCACTTAAAACTTTAAATTTTTTATGTAGTAGATGTTATTACTACATAAACATAGACACTCATCTGAAGAAGGTCCAACAATGTAATAGTTGAACGAGCAATAGCAAAAATAAAAAAAAAAAACAGTCTGACTGCAAATCAGTTTTCTTTACTTAAAAACACTGGCTTTAAATTTTTGTCTATATTACCCCCCCCCCCACACACACACTTAAAAAAAAAAAGTCAATTCAACTCAAAGGTCAAACTGTGTAACAAAGTTTAAAAATCGATATGTCATTTTTTTCCCTCCTTAAAAGCCCATTTACATATCCAATCGCAAAGAACTTGTATTGATCAAAAAAATATGATTAATGTATTCGTTTGTTCAGAGGTCATATAAAAAAACATTGGCCATGACCTTTGAATTTTTCAAAAGGCCATTTTACATAAATTAAAAAATGAGAATTCATGTCATATTGTAGGATATATTCTCCAATATTGAACTTTTAAAATTGTGCCTGCATGAGTTTTATTAAATTGGACCAAATTGAAAATGATAGATTTGAGGATCTGTAGACATTTTCATAGCTCCCCTATTATCAATCCATATTATTTGGATTCTTTGAACTATTGTTCTCATCTTGAGTGTTATGTTTCATGTTTCGGTCAATGTAACCTCCAACCTTCTTCAGCTTGTCGAACACGGAAATTTTTGTCGAACTCGGAAATCTGTACGGAATTTAGTACGGAACCCTTTATTTAATTCATGGGGGTAGCATGTTCTTATTCTGTCAGAAACCCTTAGGGAATTCTTTTCATCATATTTGATGAAATGTTGACACGTACCTATATTTCCAATCAAAGGAGTGGACCTGGGAGTACTGGTCATTAAGGGATGATTCTATTGTAATCATTAAAACTGGATTAGGGTGAAATTGCTTATACTCTTACTCTTATTGGACCAAACCAAAGGTCGACTAACCTTTAACCGACTTAAGCTTTGTATGAATGAACAAAGGACTACAAGTCTTCATCAAATACTATATTCAACAAACATTAGTATTGTGATGGGAAGCTCACAGCAGAAACCAAATAGACCTTATCAGCAAGCTAATTATCAGGTTAGTCAGCAAACTAATTGAATAGACAAAATGTAATGAAAAAAAAATCAGAACTTCTTACTAATGCCACAATTTGTATCAACTCTTTAAGTTAAACCATAATTCATAATACGAACTCTGAATGTCTATGCTCTCTCTCTTGGTTCTCAAAAACTAGACTCTCTGTTTTCTCCAATTTGTCCTTCTTATGACTGCTATTCCCCTCATATGCAAATTAATACCATATGTATATAAAGAATCCATCTACAAACTTGTTTTTCTTTTATTCTTTTTCCTTCACCAATCCTATCACCTGACAAGCTAAACAGGTGCTGCTGCTTATGTGAGTTGTATCTTCTATTACAGCTCATATCAAGTCCAAAATATCATTTATTAGTCAATGAAGCAAATCCTTTCAATAATTAGACACAGTTTATTCTGTTGTCGTGGATGTTTGTCTACAATCATTTGTTTGCAACAACCATTGCCCCCCTTTCCACTGCATACACAGCAGCAACATTTCGACCGGTGTGGGTAGCTGTTATCACACAAGCAATGAGCAATTTGTTTAATCAGCTTAATTTCATATCCCTTTCCCAGATTCCAAATTGGGCCTTCGTCACCAGCCAGTTTAATGTTATATTAAGGAGCAAAACTTGGCCCCTGTGAATAGCTGAGATTCAAAGACTGGAAGTCTTTTATTAGTGATGTCTTCCACGCATTTTTGGGATTCATATCTCTGATTATGTCTCAAACACCACAATCCATGCACAATGTAAGCTTTCTTGACTTAAGGAAGATGGTGCATGTTTTTCGTCATCCACCAACTAGCCTGATTAACATGGCAATACGCTCTAACATGAAATACTGTTGCCACATCTGGGCAAAAATTGCTCGGAACATCCTATCTTGCCTTGATAAAGTTCAAAACCGGCTTTGAAATCTAGTAGATGATGCCTCCCCCGCAACCCCTTTCCCACAGAAGAGACGTTACAAGCCTGTCTCTGTTCAATCGTTAGTTTCTACTAGCCTTGGTGCCTGGCATTGCCCTGGTGTTTGGAGGTGTGGTTGAACAAAAAAAAATAAATAAAAGAGGCAGTAGGTAGACAGGCTCAAACCCATACCGCGAAGGAGGAAAAGAATGTGAAGAAAAAGTGACGTCTTTGCCGTTGCATCCATCACCAAACCGGAAGTGATGAAGGTTTAAATTAAATCAATTGAAAAGAGATGACTTTCGAAAATATCAGTGAAAAAAGTGACACCTTCTTGTAGAAAAGTGCCCAATTGAGTGTGAAGGAATTAATGTTTTTAGCCAATTTTTCGATAATTGTCGTCCGAATGGTCGTGCTTTAAAACGATACTACATACATTTAAACACAGGTGAGATTTTTAGTTTCTATAGCAAGTGCTCATCTGAGCTTCAATCTACCCCCACCCCCACCCCTTGTCAAATACAAATACTCCTTTAGTTACAATCACTACCAACAATTTCCCTTACTCTCTATCTGTGCTTAAAGCTAAACACATTCCATGAACAAAGCTTCTTTCCTAGAACTGCCCAACTATGCAAATCTGTTCCTTTGGCCTGCTTTCCAGCTGACTACTAATGTGATCATCTTCACTGTAAACAAGTTCTTTTTACCTCATTTTCACCACTAACTATTAATACACTCATTAACTCTTATCCTCAAATGGCCTTCATGCCTTGATAAGTGTTGACTACCGTGTAAAAAAAACAAAACAAAAAAAAAACAACAAAATGGTACCAATACTGCAAGACGAGTTGTGTTTAACTGAGGACATGGCTTGCAACAGTCAAAGCTGACTTGGAAACTATGATCAACCCTCGCGTCTTTGGTGTGTAACAATAGAATTGCAAATGGCTGAAGTATGCTGAGGAATTAGCAGCAAACAGACATAAATGAACTGCTTTGACTTGTGATGCTGTGAATTCACTTTGCGCGACTTCACCCGCCTTGAGTGAATGCCGTTACAAGTACAAGTATACCCAGGACAATTATGTTAGATAAACAACCATTAATTTATTAAACCCTATAGCGACATCTGTCATGCGAAATATGGAACTGAAGGCTGATTGATTGTACAATGGAATTGAGCCTTCATATTGGCCTATCATTTCTTGTCATTTGTATATCGTTTTCATCTTGGATATATTGATATATTTTATTTACTGAGTGCTGCTAAAATCTGCAAGCTGTTTACAAAGATTGATGTGTTTTTGCTAAAGTGATCATTCAATTACATGCTGATCAGGCTGAATTTGTTTACATGCCTCCCCATGAAGACAAGCTTAGATACAAAGTCAGTTTATAGTTACAGCTCCCCAAAAGTGGCCAGCTTTAAAAGTAGTTTCATCAATGTCATACTGAGTGAGAGGCAATGAACATTCTCCTTTCTCTTCAAAAGTAGACAAAAGGCAAACTTTTCATCACTTCTAAAAGAGTCAGGCCTAGAAAGATGATCTAAAACCAGACTAGATGTTGCTTAAATTTTGGGAATCGGATATTTTCACTATTTTCACTTAACTGAAAATGAAATACAAAAAGGGCACACAATATTTTTTCGCAAGATTACTGGCTAGGAAAAAATAACAATAGTTTCATTTTTTTTTTTTTTTCTTCAAACTATGGTCAGTTTGTCTTCCGAAGACCAAAGCATGTTTGCAAGCTGAATGTGTAGAAGATTGAATCACAGAAAGTCCCACAACTCGAATGCTGTTTGGTGTTCGAGCACTTTGAGGCCTTTCAGGTGGCTTTGTTTTTAAGTACCGAACTTGTAGCTCTAAAATGTGCAACTCCTAGCTGTATTGATTTTCTATCTGGAACAGCATCATGTAGTCCTAAATTGTAATGAACTCGGAAAGCTCTTAGTGTTGCAATTACAGATTCACTATTCTTCAAAAACATTGCTACAGTAAAAACACAACGTGCACCAATCCAAACAATATTGATTGATGAGGTATTTGAAAAAAAAATAGCAAGTTATCAGCTAAATGAAAACACCATTGACATTTGCATAAGTTCATTAGCAACATTAGTTGAAAGTTAAAAATGTGGGAGGTATTTCTGCCACACCCTGTATACGATGTGAACAATATTTATCTGCCAGATTACTGTCTCGAAAAATTTGATGGTTTCATTGTTTTGTCTTCATGATTTATTCTGTCAGTTTCACTTGATGAACTTATCTTTTAGATGCGTTTTATTGAATTCTGGAATATTTACGGAATTTCAAACTGCTTATTTCATTTATGGGAGTACATTGCTCTCAGTCTGTTAACCATGACTGTAGAAGTTTAGAATAATTCATAATTGTATTCTTAGTAGTGCCCTTACTGAGGATTGAACTTCTAGAAGAATTTCACTTCGAACTGATTATACTTAGCATTTTTATCCATTGTACCATGGTTCTTTGTTTTTTATATAAATTCAGTGTTTTGTTGAAACAAATGAAATAGCAAAATATGAAACTATTTCGATTTAAATACGATTGTCTCATGGTTTTGTGCAACTTCTTCCTTGCAACCTCTCTCTCACAAACGTGAGGTTGTGATGTTGCTAGTCTCAGTTTTTATTTACAAATACTATTATGGCATACGTTCTTCAGAATTGACTGATCTATTCTCTGCTTCCTTTGTTCCAGCTCGTTTAACTCATTGGTCAAGTAGTCTCCATCAATTCACCGTTTTAATACCTTATTGTAATATCGCTTCTTATTCAAATTGCTTCTTTCCAAAAATTGCAGGGTTGTGGAATTCTCTTCCTGCTCACTGTTTTCCTCCTACCTACAGCCTTGATTTTTTTTCAAGGCTTAATACAGTAGGCGTCTTTTATCTTTGCAATAATCATTTCATTCTTGTTAGCTCCTTACATCAAGTGGCTTCATGTCTTGTCTTGAGCCGATTTCTATAAAACAAAAATGGGATTATTTGGTTAAAAAAATTAATTTTATATCAACAAAAATATGCAGAATCTACTTCTACTAATTTCCTTGATTTTTGATAATTCAGATTTTCAACTATCAATTTAGTCAGTTTTATAACTGAAGCAGGATTTTGTTTGTGATATAGGTGGAAACAAAAATGACTGAAAACTTCTGGAATTGTGGATTCTCATTTAATTGCATTTCTTTGTATAAGGAGTCTCTTTTTAAGAGATAAATTTTGGTACTAGGTGACTGTTGAAGCATGTCTCACTGGTAGTTATGGGAAGTCATATTTTTTTTGGCAATATTTCTAATTATCAATGTTGATATATATATATATATATATATATATATATATTACTTGGGAGTCTCCACTTATAAAGGCCTGACATCATCATTATATTGCGGCCTCAGCTGAGATAGAATTCACTACACCCTTCCAGTATTCCCTATCTTTCATAACACCCAAACGATCTTCCTTAGAGATGAATGTATCGCATATCCTATCTGGAAAAGTTAACTTGTGTGATCGCTTGTGAAATGATAGGTGCCTCCACCATACGAAGGACATTTGTGGCACTTGCACAATGCCCAGCAAACTGAGCACGATACTCTCTGTAAATCTCTATATACAATTTCTCAAGTTGGGTGATTCCGCCACGAGAGATAAATTACTCTTCTCAAAAGCATCCATCCAAACGATGCTGTTGTTTTGCTGAAAGAGTCCAAGTTTCAGATCCATAGAATAAGATTTGCTCAGTAAGTACGTGGAAAACTCGGATTTTGAATTTGCAAGCAAGATTGGATTTCCAGATCTTATCCATTTTGTAACAAGGAGTCTATGCCAAGCCCTTCCTAATGTTAGTCTTTCTCAGAGTTTCTGGTGTGTGATTCTAGGTACTTATAGTCTTCAACACATTTGAGGATGTTATTTGTGAGGGTTTTAATTTTGTGATTGTTGCGAATGTTGACATACACTCAGTCTTGGTAGAATTCAGGTGATTGTTGCTGATTCAAGAGAAGATAGGAGTGCCTGGGCGTGAATAAGGTTGTCGGACAACAGCGCAATGCTATTAGCAAAATTAGCATTGGTGATATAAAGTGCAGGATTATGTGAGCTTCTTCTAGATTGATACAACAAGGCCTGAAGGCCACTCGAGAATAAGGGTTAGGGTTAATGAATGTAATTTGGTAGTGTAGTAATTGCTAATGGTATAAATTGAGTAGAATTTGATTATTTATGGGGACGGCTCAACAAGAACTTGTTTACATTGGATTTGAAGGCTACCATGTTGTATTCAACCAGGAAGTAGACCAATGGAACAGTGTTCCAAAGGCGGGCAGTTCTGGGAAAGAAGCTTTGTTCATGGAATTTGTGTTTAGATTTAGGCACAGATAGAGAGTGGGGGAAACCATATATAATGGCTGTAGCTAGTCAAGTGTCTTGTGAAAGTTTGGAAAGAAGGGATCATAGATCAGTCAAGCACTTGCCATGAAAATACCAATAGAGCAGAGACAGGCTTGTTACTGCTTTTCTGTGGGGTAGAGGTTGCAGGGGAAAAAAAGGGTACTAGGTTTTGAAGTCAGTTTTGAACTCTATCAAGGCAGGATATGGCATGCTGAGCAGCTCTTGCTCAGATGTGGCAACAGTATTTTAGAGCGTACTTGTCTCTTATATAGAGGATTGCATTGGCAGTGAGATACCTACTGGGGCAGTAGAGTGATCCAACCATGTTTCCAGTAATCTTGCCAACAGATGTGCATGTCCCATTTCAGATCAGAGGTAAAGGTCAATCCCAGAAGCTTATCAAGATATGAAGCTTCCCCAAGATGAGAGCAATTCATTCTGATTGGGTTGTGGCGGGGATCAGAACAATTATGATGAAAGAAGAGAGGCTTGGTTTTCAATGCATTCAAATTAACCAATCCTTCTCTTCCCCATTGCACCAGGTTCTCAAGATCAGAATAGAGGGAATCAGAAAGATCTTGATCATTGCTGGCCTTTGAAATGTTGCCATAGATTGTGGTGTCTACGAATGATCTAAAAATGTGATTTGGGAGATCATTGATGATCAGGAAGAGGGTTGGACCCAGGATGGAACCCTGAGAGATGCCAGTATTAATACAGTGAGTTTCGGATTTCTGCCCATCAACGACTGCTCTTATGAGCCTATCAGAGAGAAAGAATTTAGTAATTGAGAGGACATTTCTAGCTATTCAATAGCTGGCTGAAGACCCTTTTTGTTTAATTTCTTTGCAAGTCCAGAATTCAACCTAATTAAAGAACAAAAATATGGAAAAATCTCTATGGTGTACATACCCATAACTGAAAGAAGCTGTCATATTCCAAAAATCACATAAATTGATCAAGTAGTTTCATTTTAACTGAAAAAATCTGAGTCTCGTGGCACTGTCTTAAAAAAAAACAAGGGCAGATAACTCCACGGTAATTTAAACTTATGAAATCAGCCATATAATGCTAACGATTTCATATTAGTCACTTAAAATCGTTTAAAAATGATTTTCTTTATAAAAAAAAAAAACTACTTGATCAATTTATGTGATGTTTGGAATATGGCATTTTTGTTCTGTGACAGATACACACATCATAAAGATTTTTCTGTATTTTGTTTTTTTCATTAAGGTTGAACAGTAGATTTGCTTTGGGGATAGCTACTGAATAAATGTTCATATTATTTGTCTGAAAGACCTTTTTTTTTTTTTAAATTTTGTTTTCTGTTTTGTTTTTGTTTTCTTTTATTTTTCAGTTTTCTTTTTCTATTTGCACTTTCTTCATCCTTTCTTTTCTTTTTTTTTTATTTTTTATTAACTTTGACTTCTCTTTTACAGTGTGATAAAGTAGAACGTAAAAAACTCTACCAGAACCGAAAACAATTTGCCTTGGACACCATCGATGATATGCTGAAGGTGATTTTTTTTATTCTTCAATTTTTCAAATTCTAAAATTTTTTCAGATTCACCTGCACGTTTTCTCGTTTTCTTTAAGGAAAATCACATTTGACACTTTGCAAAAAGGTGCTTGTACAGAACTTTTTTCCCTTACGACAAAAACAAAAAAAAGTCGGTTCTTGTTTGGAATAACGAAAATCGAAAGATTGAATTTCAACTAATGTGTCGAAATTAGTAACATATTACTGCATTATTACACAAAACATTTACTTTCACAATCCAGTGATCTGCCATTATTATTTTGAAATTATATTTAAATAAGGGAAGTAACTCATAATTGGAATCTGTTTATTATTTAAGTAAAACTTACAATTTTTCAAAAGCAATTTTCATTAATTACCCTGTTCATAATGGCATATTTAGTGGTAAATGGTTCCGAAGCAACTGCTACTCACGGAATCAGAGATCTGTTTTAGGTTAAAACTGTTGTTCTCTCTTTCAAGAATCTATTAGAAATTATAATAAACATAGTGATAATTTTATTTTCTAAAAAAATTGATTTTCTTATGTTTTGATTTTAATAAAAAAATATCCTTTCAGCAATCTGGGAAAGTAAAAGGATCGTCTGGTTCATGGCTTGTCACACTCACATCAATAGCAAGCAACATCCTTGAAAATTTACAGGTAAGAAAACAAACTTAAAAATTTATTTTGAAAAACTTTTTTTCTATAAAACTAACTGTTTTTATTATTGTTTCATTGTTTCTAAATTTTGGAGATGAGGGTTGATAATTCATATTATTTGGATTCTTTGGACTGCTGTTTTTGTCTTGAGTGTTATTTTAACAATGTCTCGGACAATGTAACCTTCGACGTTCTTCACGTGTATTTTGTGAAACTCTGGGAATCTGCACGTAATATAAAACAAAACCCTTGATTTAATCTATGAGGGTAGCATGCTCTTGTTCCATCAGCCATGACTTGTTAGAAGTCCTAAGTAATTAGCAGTAGTATTTTTGGATGTCATCTGCACTGAAGATTGAACCTTCAACCTCCAGAAGAGTGTAACTTTTACGACTTAATTTTACCAAATACTTATCTACTGCACCATGGGTCCTTGCAGAATCTCAGGTTTGACGGAAAGATTGCCAAAGAAGGTTGTAGGTTACAGTGGTTGAAACAAGTTAAGACTCAAAATGAGAACACTAGTGCGAAGAATACGAATATGAATCCTTGTTTCATGTCCTTTTTACTATTTTCTCAACTCGACGTACAAAACATATCAATACCAGACATTTGGCTTATAGGGACAACTTACTAATTCCATATCCCCTAAAATTTACATGTCTCTAGCCCTGTACTAATCTTGTGTGCATATATTAAATTGAATGCAACATATGTTAGTTATTGATTTCTACATATTTTTTTTTCTTATCTACTTTCTTGGTTAGATTTCGGAATGCCTTTTTCGCATTTTTTATTTTTCTAAACATTTTTCTGAAATGTTAACTATACCTGGTGCTGCCTAGGATATAGTTAAGTCATTTTAGTTTTTAATTTTTATTTATTTGCACATTTTTTTTTCAATTTATAAAGAAAAAGAAATAAAATGTTAGTTTGAATGGAGATAACGTTTTTTTGTTATATTATACAAATGAAAAAATACTGAATTTCAAGTAAAACAAATTGTAACTACATAATTGTCATGTCGCAAATAGTAATGTATCCAAAAATTATGGGGAATAATAGATAGAAAAATAATTATTAATGAAAAACTGTTTTCGATAAAGTTTATACAAGGAATACATTTTGTCTGACATTTTTTATTACGTTTGTCACGTGACATTAGCAACAGAACTTAATTATCTCCCCTGTCATGTTATCTCTTTTATAATAAGCATAATAGTGATTTAGTTTCCGTTCTAAATTGCTTTTTCATTATAATTATTTTTCTACCTTATCGTTTTTCGTAATTTTTGGATATGCTACTATTTGAGACCTGACAATTACATTTGTTTCATTTGAAATTACATAATTTGTTTATTTGTATAATAAAGAAGTGCTGAAAGATTTTTTGTACTGCCAACAGAAAATGATAAACAAAAAAGCAGTTGAAAGCTTGCTCATGTTTTTTTTTGGCGGGGGGCAGTAAATAATTTATTTTAAAGAACAAAAAAATATTGTCTTTGTTTTCTTTTAATTTCTAATAAAATGTAGTTTACAATTCAATTATTTAAAGCTTCAAATAGTAAAACATCAAAAAGAATTTGATTAATTTTTTTCAGCTTCATGTGAATGATGTGCACATACGTTATGAAGACAATGAAATGAATCCAGCTTGTCCATTTGCTGTTGGTGTGGATATTGACAGTTTGATTGCGCAAAGTACTGATGACAACTGGGTAAGAATGTTGTTTGGCAAATATAGAAATACTTTTCTAGGTACAATGATTTAGTTATTAGGTTAAGAAAATTCTTGCAGAATTTTTAATTTTGATTTCAAATGAGGTGTAACGATGTTACTTGCCCGGGTAAAACTAATTCACCCTACTACAAGCTAAGAGTTGGGTGGGGTGTTTGACATGGGATATTAGAAATTTATCTTTTTCTTCAAAAGTCTGGAATATGTTTTATTACTGATATGACAAACAGAAAAGAGAAGTGAAGTTGACATGGCGACGAGAGGTCTGCTCTATTATCTGGAAAATATTGTCATAAAGTCACATGGTCTCGTTAAGTGTCAGACCACCAAGTGAGCATGGAAACGAAGCTTGGAAAATGCGAGAGTTAGCTGATAAGTTAGTTTGGACAGATAATACAGTTTCTTTGAGGGGAAAGTAATTTCAGTTGAAGAGGAAGAAAGAAAAAGGGATAAAGTGAGATATGTTTACGAAAGAGAAAGAAGAGTTTCATAAGAAGAGAAAAGAAAAAGAATATAAAATAATGGGAAAGAGAAAAGAAAGAGTAATCTTCAAGTGCCAGATAGGGAAGAAGCCGATTTAATAAAGACAATTGTGTTTTTAGAAATAGTCTTTTGCTGGCTAGCATTGAGGAGTACACATCGCTTGGCCTCCCACCTGGTGTGAAGTGGGCAGAAACCCTCATAAGAGCTAAGTTGAAAAACTCTTGTTTCTAGCTGGGAAATTGTCTAAACGAACCTAGTTGTAACAACCTGCATCAGAAAGTCATTGCTTTCCATGTACAAAGTTTACCATGAAGATTTTTTTAAATAATTATTTTTGTTCATAAGAAATGCTCTGAGTTATTGTTTGAACTGAATTGAAACACGGTTTGTTACAGCACCGATGCCAAATTGCAGCTGAGAAGGACAGCATACAAGCCATTCATCAGAGCATTTACGAAGGATGAATCCAACCCCAGCATCTGATGACAAGCGGCCAGCTGAAGATAAAAGTTGCCACATAGACTTAGGGTCATGCACGTTTCGCGTGCCCTGAGCAGCAGAGCAGTATTTTCCGGTGACCAGTAAGAGTCTGGTCACCCTTGAAGGGTCCACCACTAGACAATTAAGAATGTAGCCCTTCTGGGTTGCATCTATGATCCTGTGAGCCGGGATTTATGAACACGGTTAGAGGTATATCCCAAATATGATCCCGTGAACCAGGATCCGACAGATGTGCCCAGAGGACGTATAGGGTGATAGATGTGTTTTCAAATAAGTTTTTGTTATAATGCCTTTACTTTATCATTTTAATGAGTGTTTTTCATTCTTTCCAATTGTTTTTTTTTTTTTTTTTTTTTTTTTTTTTTTTTTACATGGGTGTCACCACTTATCAAGGCCCAGAGGCCACTCGAGGATAAGGGTTAATAGGTATACATTAGTCATTGTGATTTTAGCATAGTAAACAGTGGGAATTTTGTAACTTGGATTACTTAGGGGGACGATTCAATTAGAACTTGTTCACATTGGACTTTTTCTTTTTTTTTTTTTTTTTCCATAGGTATCAACACATTATCAAGGCCAAGAGGCCACTCAAGGATAAGGGTTAAAGAGTGTACAGTAGAAATTGGACAATATAATAATCATTAGTAATGAAAATTTGGTAAATTTGATAACTTATATGGAACGGCTCATCAAGAACTTATTTACGTTAGACTTGAAGACCACCATATTGTAGTCAGCCGGAAAGCAGGAAAACGGAAGACAATTCCACAGGCGTGCGGTTCTAATAAAAAAGCTTTGTTCATGGAATCTACGTTTAGGTTTAGGCACAGATAAAGAGTGGGGGGAATTATTGATAGTGTTTACAGCTAGACGAGTGTTTCTTGTGAAAGTTTTGCGAGGGGGGACCATAGATTGAAGCTCAGTCGAACACTTTCCATGAAAATAACGATACATCAGAGACAAACTCGCAACATCTCTTCTGTGAGATAGAGGTTGCAAGGAAGAGAAAAGGACATCTCCTACGAGGCTACGAAGTCTATTTTGAACTCTATCAAGGCAGGACAAGTCCTTTCTAGCAGCTCCTGCCCAGATGTGGCAACAGTATTCCATCCTTGGACGTACCTGGCTCTTATATAGATAGAGAATTGCATCAGCAGTGAGATATCTACTGGATCGATAGAAAGATCCCACCATTTTTCCAGCGGCCTTGGCAACAGATTTGATGTAAGTGTTCCATTTAAGATCAGGAGTAATGGTCAAGCCCAGAAGCTTGTCAAAACTTGAGGCCTCCTGAAGATGAGAGCCATTCATTTCAATTGATGCCAGATGTGGATCAGAATGTTGATGATGTAAAGAGAGAAGCTTGGTTTTAGATGCATTAAAAGTAACCAGCCACTCCTTTCCCCATTGTACTACATGCTCAAGATCAGAGGAGAGAGAATTGGAGAGAACTTGGTCGTTTACTGTTTTAGATGTGCTACCATAAATGGTAGTGTCGTCAGCATAAATGTCTACAAATGATGTAAGGATGTGATTTGGAAGATCATTAATGTAGATCAGGAAAAGAGTTGGGCCCAGGATGGACCCCTGAGGGACACCGGCATTAATACTGTGGGCTTCTGATTTTTGCCCCTCAACTACTACTCTTATGAACCTATCAGAAAGAAATGATTTAATAATTGAGAAGACATTTCCAGCTATACCATAGCTAGAGATCTTATGAAGTAAACCTTTATGCCATACCCTATCAAAGGCCTTAGATATGTCAAGAGCAATTGCCCTAGAAAGGTTGCCTCCTTCGAGAGATTTGCTAATCCTATGAGATATAACTGTAAGCACATCTGCTGTAGATCTAGCAGAACAGAAACCATATTGAGTGTCACTAAGAAGGTTATTTTTGTTGAGATGGTTGATTACTTCTGTATTTAACACAGATTCCAGCAACTTACTCATTACGCACAGGAGACTTATTGGCCTGTACTGAGAGGGGGATGAGCGATCACCTGAATTCTTAAATACAGGGCATACTGATGAAATTTTCCAGGGAGATGGGAAACTATTCTCCTTAAGACAACGTTTAAACAGTTTTGTAAGTATGGGCGCTAGTTCAGGTTGAAGTTTTTTGAGTACTATAATTGGAATACCGTCCGGGCCAGTTGCTTTACTGGAATCAAGGTTTTTGATTAGCTTGGCAACATCACGTACAGATATACGTATATCACATAGTGTGTTCTCAGATACAGGAGGAAATATTGGGGGTTGGCGGCCTTGATCGCAAAAGGTAGAATTAGCTGCAAAGTTCTTGACAAAGAGTTTGGCTTTGTCTGATGCTGACGAGATTACCTCAGGTCCATTGATGATAGTTCGGATGGAGCACACGCTTCTGTTTAGAATTCTGTTTGCTATTTGCCAAAACTGGTGGGAACCAAGCCGCTGCTCAGCTACTTTGGTTTAAATGACAATCGTTTGAAAACAATTCTTTTCAGAAAGTTGAATATTCGCACAATTCAAGCTAGGCCGAACAGTTGCTGTTTGGCCCAGGAATCACTACTAAATGCACAGCACAATGGTGGTTTAAGAAATTTTGTGGTGGCAACGAGAATCTTCAAGATGATGAGCGTAGTTGTTGACCATCGGATGTTGACAACAATCAATTAAGAGCTTTAGTCAAAGCCAATCCATGTACGACTGTTTGAGAACTTGCTTCAGAATTAGATGTAACTTTTTCACCCAATTGTGAGAGATTGAAAAGACAAAAAAAAATTAATAAATGGGTGCCTCAAAAATTGAACGACAACCAAAAAGAAACTCCGTTATGAAGTATCATCTTTCCTTCTTTTACGCAACAAGAACAACCCGTTTCTTGTCTGTGTTGTGGCTTGTCATGAAAGGTTGGTTCTTTATGACAACTGGCAATGCTCAGCTTAGTGGTTAGATGCCAATGAAGCTCCACGACATTTGCCGAAGCCAGAGTTGCACCAAAAGAAGGTCATGCTGACTGTTTGGTTGTCTACGACCGATCTCATCCATTACAGTTTTTTAATGCAGGCGAAACCATTATGGCGGAGAAATACTGTCAACAAATGGATGAAATGCATCAGAAACTTCGACAACAACACCCAGCATTAGTCAATGGAAAAAGTCCAATTCTCCTCCGTGACAATGCCTGACCACACGTTGCTAAAACGACTGCAGAAGTTGAACAAATTGGGCTACGAAACTCTCCAGACTTCTCACCTAGGGACTACCACTTTTTCAAGCATCTCGACAACTTTCTGCATGAGAAATGCTTAAGTGATATCATAAACACCTTCATTGCTACCAGAACACAAGATTTTTACATTACTGGCATAAATACACTTATTTTGCACTAGCAAAATTATGTTGATTCTGATTATTTCGATCAGTAAATTTTTGTTTGGGCCAAGGTATGTTCATCTAAATTTAAAAGTTAAAAACTGCAAGAACTTTGTCAATCTGATAGGTTAATTGGTTATAGGATAATCTTGGGATCAATGAGGCCCTTATATGAAAAGTAGTTGATTTGTTGCTCTTTTAAAAAGTTATATATCTGAGAGCAACCAGTCTTAAAATATTCTTAAATTAAATTCTAATTCATGCAAATTTCGTATTTATTATTACAGATCCAATTCTCTAATGAATATTTTACTTAATATATAGTATTGATTTCAGCTAGAATCAAAACCAAAACATTTAGCACTTCAGACATGTTCCCTACTGTTTGAGCTATCGACAGATAGATTTTAAAATTAAACCACTTTAAGCTATGAATAAAAGTAATAGAAATATGTTGGCAAGTTAAATGAGCATTTTGCATTTTAACTTGCTGACATATTTCTATACACATTATTCATCAGCCCAAATCAAGATTTTACTCATTATAAACCATCCTTGGTATATGATTACTATTTCCTATTAATTTCAGTTTCATTTGCCCAGTAGTTTAGGAGTTTATCAGTTAAATTTCTTCACACAAACACAGACGCACACTGTCTTATTTATATAGATTAGTCACTACTTATCAAAGCCGAAACTAGCTTGAGGAAAAGAGTTAATGAGATAAAAGGTTTGTCAGTTTAATGATGAAAAATATTACGAAAGGATTGAAGATGAATAGAATGGACAAAATTTGATTACTTATGACAAATATTTGTTGACATTGGGTTTGAAGATGACCATGTTGTAGCTAGCAGGGGAGTAGTCCCATAGTTTATGCAAAAGAGATTTGAAAAATTGAAGTTTAATTCAGTTGCTGTCAATATTTTAACAACACATCGAGCACACTCCTGTCAAATATAACTTTCTTCCTCTTATGAAGTCCAGAATCAATTTCTAATTTTTTTTTTTTTTAAGGTCCGTAGGCCACTCGAGGATAATGGTTAATGAGTGTACGGTGGGCACCGACATAATAGCGTATTAATAGTTAATGGTGGAAATGGAAGTTGAATTGAAAGTGTTATTTAGTTAACTAAAATCTAATTTACTGTTAAAATCTTGATCATTTCTTTTTCAAGCCTTTGAAATGAACAAAGGCAAAATTATCCTCACATGACGTCTTTGCTTTAATTTGTTTCTAATCAAATAAATAATAGACTGACTAAAAATAATGTGATTGTCAGTTAATTAAAAATTGACTGATCACCGTATGTATGCATGGAAAGAGGAAGAAAAAATTAGAATCCGTCTTGTAAGCAAATCAGAATTTTGAGGTTGATTCTGTTATCCAACATAAGTGTCTGTATTTAACGCTGATTGCTGAAAATTTTGAATCACTTCTCAAGTTGAGCAATAATTTCTTTCACGTTTCTTTGTTACCATAATTGACTTTCACTTTTGTTGTAAATGAAAAATAATTTTTTGTCTTTAATCTCTTTATCTTTCTAGAAACCATGCTTCGTATATCGTGACAACACTGATATGATGTTCAAACTGGTTGAGTTGAATAAACTGTCTCTTTACTTTGATACAAATGCTCAGATGGTAGGAGACATGACCATGTCAGAGATTGTTGTAAGTTTTTCCAAAGTTTTTCATGTTGATTTGAAAAAGAAAATGTTATTTCTATGATGTTGCATATGTTGAAAATGCATACTGGTGTCTATTAATACAAATCTATCAGATTATAATAAATGGTGTGTGTCTTGTACAACTTGATAAAACAAAAAGAAAACAATTTTAGATGAATTTAATTGTTAATGTAATTACCTTTCTTATTTATGACCTTATCAAGATTTTTGTGCAGTATGGGCTCTAGCACTAAAAGAAACCTAGCAGATTTATTTCATATTTTTACATTTGTTAATTATTGTTGAGGTAATCTGACTTACCTTATTTCTGGAATAATGGATTTACCCAGAAATTATAAATATTGTTATTAACACATCTCCATTTTGTTATGGTCTTGTTTTTTTTTTTTTTTTTAACTTTTATTTTTTAAATCATTTTAAGAAATAAAAACCTGGATATGACTTGTCAGGACCCGATCTTTGGGTTAAATAGAAACTATTATTTTCAGACTATTTGTTTAGAAAATATAAAACAAGACTAATCTATGAACACATATGTATGCTTTTTCACTTAAAATGTCCTGATGATTATTGACATGTCATAAAACCGAAACAAAAGGAAATAAAAATCAGATTAGAAGAAAACTATTTTTACTCTATACTATGTAAACATATAAACAATTGCTTACTATAATGATTGTTGGTGCTTCTTCTTTACAAGAGATGAAAATCAAAATATTGAAATTTCAAGTAAAATCAAGTTTTTGAAGGCAATTAGCAAAAATTGAGTTTTGCTAAATTGACTAAAGATTTTTTAAGTTTTCAGTTACGATTTGAGCTCTCCTGTTATTTTTTATTCATTTATTTTTTTGTTTAGCAAAACTCAATTTTGCTAATTGTTTCCAAAAACTATTTTCATTAATAATTAATTCCCTACTTTATCATTTTTCATAATTTTTGGATATTTTCATTACTGCGATATGACAATTAAGTAGATACTATTGATTTTTACTTCAAATTCAATATTTCAATTTTTAAAGTTAACTATTATAATGAAGAAGCGCTTGATTATGCTATTAAATAATCTTATAAAATATATAAACCAAATGATAATATCATGATTAAAGCATTTCAATAACTTTTATCTTGGATTTTAGATAAAATAACTTATTTTAGGTTTCCATGAATCAAACCTTTTTGTGCTGTGAATTTTCACTGAATTATTTTTTTTTATTTTAGGAACTTCTGCAAAGTAAACAGAGCTTACGAAATGGATATGAGGTAAAGCATTTATTTTTTTTTTTTTTTTCAAATTGTTTTTTCTAAATTAGTAAAAATTAAATCATGACCTTTTTTTATGTGTCTGTGTACTTACCACCTCTAAGCAACTTTCACATTTTTTTTATTTTATTGCTAATTGAATACTTATTGAAATCAAACTTGCAATATGATAAAATACTAAAAATGTTTTTATCGGGCAAAATAAGATGAATAAAAAAATATATTCGTTAAGAAAAAGTGTAATGAAGACATGAACACATGTAGTAGCAGCGGCACCTTGCATATGCAAATGACGAAGCCGTAGTGTGAGGTAATGTCACAGTGGAGGAAGTAAAGGAAAACAGATTTTTGGAATCACATAGTAGCGAATGACCAGAAAGCATGTGATAGGATAGGCGTTTTACCTCATGGCAGTATGAGAGACTGGAAAAGATGTGTTGAGACAGCAGACTTTTGTTAACTGCATAGCAAATGAGAGGAATTGTAAAAAAACAAGATGCAGGCATGGTTTGGAAAGTAACGTTAATAAATACCTTTTTTTAAAACTGAAAAAAAGCAAAGTTCTTTCCTATGTTCCTGTCTCTGCGTACAATGTGTTTGGTGCAAGTGAAAATGTAACAACCACATTACATTAAATTACTGTCTCATTTTATTCATGTTAAGCTGGAGTTTACATTTAACTCCCACTGGTGCAGAATGTCATCTAATATGACAGAAAGACCGTTTAAAAATCTGATTTTAAAAGAATAATTACAAAATGAAATCCACCACAATGCATTTTTATTTCTTCATAAACAAGTCAGCTATTTTAATAACTGTAAAAAGAGAAAGAAAGAATGAAGAAATATATACACGGTGCCTTAAATAAGTTTCCAAACATTTTCCGTATGGCAGTTTTATTGATAATCCACACATGAAACTCTTGTTCCCTTCAAAGTAATCTCCTCCAGCTGCAATGCACTTGTACCATTCCAACAACTTCCGAAAGGTCCCCTGGAAGTCCTCTTGTGTGAGTGTGTCAATGTTAAATGCTTGTACAAAAAAGTCTGGAAACTTATTGAAGGTACCTTGCAATTATAGACAGTTTTTATTATTGATGTGCAGTTTTGTGGAGTCGGTAAAATAATCCAAGTTTGTCATAAGAAATCTTCTTCCACTTGTATTAATTTGTATATACTATAAGCCATACATTTTCCCAAGGATGAATCGGTTACGTTGGTGTGGCCATCTGGATAAACCATTGTAATAGCGCGAATGCTTTGAATCACAGGAGGGTTGGCTGGGCAAGAAAAACTTGGAAGCTAGTGACAAAATTGTGCAAAATGGGATCTGGAAACAGTTGACTAACTGAACAGCGAGAACTGGATGGGTAAACTTGTAAAATATCCAAAAATGTCTGCCCCCCTGGACAAATGAAAGGTGATGTGAAATGAATAGATGATGCTGTATTGCCTGCTTGTAGACACATTGTTGGATGGAGAGCCAAGGAAAAATTATTCAAAATATAGTCATGTTAAAACTTTTTTAAAATAGAATTAAAAAATTACTTTTTCATTAAATGGTTATAATAATTAGTAAATAAACTAATAATTTAATATCTAAAGTTAAAGGTATAAAAGGCATGCTCACGATTTTGTGATAGTTTTATTAATACAGAGATTAGTTGAGAAAAAGTGTGCATGTTTGTGCAGAATAGCGATGTTTTACACCAACACATTTCTGGGGAAAACATTAATATGTATGACATGTCGAAATTAGCATAAATTCCAAAAATGATGAAAAATGATTGAGAAAATGCCCTAATTGAATTTTTTACAAAAAATCATCCATAATTTCCTTCTGACATTTTGTGCTTAAATGTCCGAATTACAATTTAGTCAAAATGATCATGGATCTTGCGAACTCTTCAACATTAAAACGTACAAAAAAATTGATAATTCGATTTTTACCTGTAGTCATTTTTCTACTGGATCATTTTTCATAATTTTTGGAATTTATACTAATTTCGACATGACATCACTACACACTGTGTCAAAATAATTTGGAATAAAGATCATGATTTCCATTTGATGAAAAAAAAAAAAAGACTTAGATTTTAAACTTGTGCCAAATTGTTGCATTATCAACACTGAACCTTAAGTCTTTTATTAGATGGTTTAAAAGTTTTGTATTTTGTAATTACATTTTTATCTCAAACAAGACATGGTGCCACTTTTATGTATCTGGGAAATAATTTGCAGAGATACTATGTAGGGAGTTAAGCAGCAAGATGTTTGTTTACATTACACTTGACCTTCTGCATGTCAGTACAGTCAGGGAAACAGGAACCCGAAAGAGAATTCCAAAGTCTAGTAGTCCTAGGGAAGAAACTATTAGAGTAGAAGGTTTTCTGACATCTGGGAATCTCTCCTGGATATGGGTGGGATTTAGCTACTTGTTGCGTTTGTCGGGAGTATTTATGTTGAGGAAATACTAGGGCTTGTAGATTGTCAGAGCACTTACCATTAAAATACTTGTAAAACAGGCAGAGATGCAACATTTCATTGATTGGACAAAAGTTGAATGTTCTGGACTTATTAGATTGGTGACTCTTTTTTGAACCCTGCCTAAGAGTGAGAGATTAGTAGCAGATACACCAGCTAAAATGTGACATCAATACTCCATGCATGGGCAAATGGTGGCCTTGTAGAGGTACAGGATACTCTCAGGCATAAGTAACTTTCTAGCATGATAGAGAGAGCTTATCTTCTTTGCAGCAGCTTTGGCAATGCCCTCAACGTATCTGTTGCAAGTTGCATGAACTTTTTCTTCAAGTTCATATTGAGAGTGTTTTTGATTTTATAAAAGGAAAAAAAAAACAAACAAAAATAAACATTATGTATGGTTCTTAATTTTTGCGTTGAGGATTGATAATTCATTATTTGGATTATTCGGACAGCTGTTGTTGAGTGTTATTTTCAAAACGTTTCGTTTAATGCAATCTTGAACCTTCTGTAAGTGTAGCTTGTTGAACTTGGGAATCTGCACCAAATTTTGAACGGAACCCTTTATTTAATCCATAGAGGTAGCATGCTCTTGTTTTATGTTCAGCAAGATACCCTCTAAAGAAGATCAGAGGTTTTATCGACCGAAAAGTGAAAATAACACTAAAAATGAGAACAGTAGTCTGAATAATCCAAATAATTTAATGACATTTTGTTTTTCTTCATTTGGATCATTTTTCAATCATTTATCACTTTTTCCTGTTAATCATTTTTTGTTTGTTTTGTTTATGTCTCCTCTATTATTAATGAAATTGTTTTGAGTCCATTGCTTATTAAATTCAATTTTCTGTAAAATTTTATTCATTTTTATTTTTTCTCTTTATCTCTGTTCAGAGTCATGACTACACTTTGTTTCCGATCAACGCGAGGGCACACATAAAGAGAAATACAAGCGAGAAACCATTAAAATCAGCAAATATGCCACGAGTCAGCATTGATATTAACATTGAGGAAGTGGCCGTGTCCCTTTCCAATGTCCAATACAAGTTGCTTGTTTATTGGACACGAGAACTCGACAAACAAGATCGTCTCTATCGATGTTTGAAGTGGAGACCAGATGTCAGTGTTAAAGAAAGGTCAGTTTGATTTTCTTTCTTTTGATTTTTTTGTTTACATCAATATGTCTGCCGCTATAAATATGTGAACGTCCGTATGAAACAATGTCTTGTCCACACTTATAAAGAAGTGAAACTTAGCATCTCAAAATCAGTTAAGAGAAGAAATTCAGCACGTTTGATTCCAAGTGCTTTAGAAAGATTCTAGGGATCAACTGAAGCAATCGAACAACCAACCAACAAGTCAGTTTGCATTAACCAACATGTACTATCAATAATCTGTAGATGATGTCTAGGCTCACTTGGACATACCCTAAGATTAGCACCAGAGAGAATTGCCAACCAAGTCCTCCAAGGCACCCCTGATGGAAAAATAAAGAGAAAACTAAAATAAACTGGAAACAGACTATCGAGATTTGATTGCAACGAGAAGAAACTAGAGGGATGTTGTGGTTCTGGTTTTAAATCAAAAACAATGGTATACTTTGATTGCATCATACGTTGCAAGATGTGACAGTTCCTAAATCTAAAATCTAAGTTAAAAAAATATATCCGTGTGGGCCATAATCGACATATTTTATAGACAAATAGTTTGTGACTCAAGTTGAAACATGTTCATTTTTTGTTGGATGATTTTTTTCTGGATTCAATAGAATTCGATGAAGACTGGATGGTGTTAAATGTCTGGATAAATATTGGTAGCATCTTGAAAGAATACCATTCGGTTTCAATTGTGGCTTATCAAAATGCAACTCAATGCTAAAAAATGGATAAAAAGAAAAAAAAAATGAAAATATATCAAGGATAGAGGGAGGGGGTGGTTCTCCAAATAATTTACGACAAGTATGAGAGAAGATTGCCAAGACTTGATGAATATTAGAAGATTTTTAGATGAAACTTAATCCTTTGAAAATGAGATGCTTGATTTCTCGCATTAACGTAATAACCCAAAATGTCACAATCCACACGTTTATTTATAAAATATTTGCTTCATTATTTTTCTTCTTGCAATTCTGAAAACAATATTTGGCAAATGTGTATTATGCATCCTCTCCTTAAAAGTTTTTAACAAAGATTTAGAAAATGCTGAAGAAATTCTTAGAAAATAGCAAAACCAGAGATCAGCTTGTTAAACATGTATAGCAAATTCATTAAATTCCTTCTAAAAATAATTAATTTAAAAAAGTTATGACATTTGCATGTATACTAGCAAGGCTGCCTGGCGTTGCCCGGTTGTAAAATATGCATAATATATCTTTATTAATACAGAATTCTTATTTATTATAAACAAAAATACTGTAAGTATTAAATGTAACGTTGAATTCCTTTAAAAAAAAATAAAAGAAACTGAGACATGTGCATATTATGTTTTTCTAAACAGTTCACTTCTTGTAAGTAAAAAAATAAAGTTTTCCATATGTTTGAATACTCTATACCTAATTTCAAGTCCATAGATCAAAGATTGAGTATATAGGTTGAGAAGTGTCCTCACACACATTCTCACTTTTATAGATATATAGATAGTGATATTCTTTGAACATCCATCAAGTATTTTATCTTGGAGATTTTTTTTAGTTTGATTTTCTTAATTTCATGAATGTAAATTTATTTTCATTCAATACATTTAATAAGAATTATATTTACTATAAAAAATAACTAGTATATATTTGCTTGTTCATCAAATTTTACATTTAGAAACAAATCTTCAAATATAGGTGTTTCGAATATTTTTGGTTTTAAGTTATGAGAAAAGTTTCTGATATTACACAACATCGTTTCTATCCTCAGTCAGTGAAGAACTCTTTCTAGATTGAGATCATTTTAATTTTATCACAATTCAGAGAGCTCCTTTTTGAGATACTGGATTTTCTTGATATTAAGAACTGATCTTGTGTCTACCTCTATTGTCATGGGCAGGCAAGTAAATAGGAACTGCTCTATTATTTTGAATTGCTGCATTAATGTTTTTATTTAGTTGCCTCCCAACGAAGGTAGAGTTGGACACAAGGTCGGTTTTTAATGTGGGGAAAATCCAGCTCCCCAAAAAGGGTCATTCTGGTTAGGAATAAAAATAAAAATTGTCTCAACCTTGAAGGATTTGTCCTCTGCTGACCAAGGGCAAAAAAGGTGAAGTACAGCATCAGAACAGATACTACACTTTGATCTTAGATCAAAGGCCACAGAATTTAATTATGCTCATTAGGTTTGATTAATTTTGTGTATAATTATTTATTTCTTTTCTTTTTTTTTTTGTGATTTCAGCCCCAAGCAATGGTGGGACTACGCAATCACTGCTCATCTTTTCTTCATGAGTGGTCGACCCCGTGATTTCTCTTTGAAAAAATCCGTGCAAAGAGCTCGTGATATCATTAACTACTATAAAGCTTACTGTGCATATCTTAATCAGACAAGTTCAATCACCATGCAAGTGAGTAAACTTTACTTTTCGACTCTTTATTTTTATGTTTTACGTATCACTGAAGACAACATCCAGTTGTGAGATCACAATTTAGTAGCTTTGTTTCAGTTACATCTAGGTTCACTCTGAGCAATAGTGGTAGTATAGCTACCAGGATCTAATCTAGTTTTTGTTTTTTGCCGGCATTCATCCAGGATGCCTTAAGCTGGCTCCTCCCATAGAACATGTAATGTCTCAAATAAACACGGATCATGCATGACTCCATAGCTGCCAAGATAGTTATGAGCATCCAATCCGGGGACCAGCGGCAAATATCGTAGACCTGTAGATCAAAGTTCAGTTTAATGTTGGCTTTAATGGTGTATAAGTACATCTTCAGATGGCCTCCTGAATATCTTTGCCAATCTTGTAGTGGTTTTGGATCTATTGCTGTGTGGATGAACTCTTCTGTGTTGCGGACCACAGTGTAGTCAAATCAACAAAGTCTCTGCTTAAGAGTGCTTGGTTAAGGAGACTGGTTCTGCATTGAATGCAGATTTGTCTTGGAAACGTCCAGAATAAGTATTTAAAGATATTAAGAATTTCAAACTTAAAGTTGATGCCTCCGTTCAGTCTCGAAAGACAAAGGATACCCCTTAGGGACAGCTGCGCGTGTAATTATGAGGCAAGGGTTGCACAATCCCAACCACACCTCTCCTGAATCGGCAATGTTTGAGTCCAGTGGCAAGAAGACCAGGATGACTGGGAACAATGACGAGATGAGTAGAGTAAAGGATTGTTAATATTTCTTGCAGCTACAGTCACTGGTCCATCCTAAGCAGTCAGTATGTTTGCTTTAAATAGTCTCAATTGTCTGTATATTCATCGTTATGTTATCATCAGCATATTTGATTTAATGATCATTTGACATGCTGATAAGTCTTCACTTCATAACCATTCAAGGGAAGTAACTCTTCTGTCATTAACTATCTCTTTCTCTCTTATCATGCAGCATTCTTTACAATAATAACATTTTATTTTGCCCTTTAGTCCTCATATTCTATGAGCCATGTTTCTGACAAAGAGGAAAGACTTGCTGTTTTCTGGGTTGCAATCTATCCAGTTAACACTTATTGTTGATTAGCCATTTATGTTAAAATAGTAATTGCTATTTTTAGCTCCTAACATTAAATGGCTTCATGTATTGTCCGGAGCGATTTTCATTTAGTTGAGTTTTAACAATGTTCATCTTGGTCAGGTTGAGCTGGTTTTTGCCCTAGCGGTCTATACACATTGGTCACACAAAGACTTGACTTAGCATCAAATAATTAAAAAAAAAAGTGTTCATGTGCCATAAAATAATACAATTATTGGTTTTTATCCAGAATTCAAATTAATTTAAAAAAAAAAAAAACCACAGAAAAATATTTGATGTACATACCCATCACAACAAAAATGTCATATTCCAAAATCACATAAATTTATCAACTAGTTTGTTTTTTTTATAAAGAAAATTATTTTTACTGATTTTAAGCGATTAATGTGAAATCATTAGCATTACAAGGTGAATCTTGAAAGTTTGAATTATTGCAAAGTTATCTGCCTTGTTTTGTCAAGATGACGACACAAGACACTTCCTTTTTGCTTATAAAATTTAGTTTTCTTGAAAATATAATTACTTGATGAATTTAAGTGATTTTGGGAATATAATTTCTTCATTCTGTGATGAGTAATTATATAATAAATTTTTCTCTATTTTTTTATATTTTATTTTTTGAATTGTGGACTTGTGACTAACTACTTTTTATTACTTGTTTTGCCTGTCTGGGTTTCTGTGTTTTTAATCATCTTAAGTGAACCCTAAAAAGAAATCTTATTGTACAGAAAATATATTAATATGTAACATATAATTCTGTTAAATATTTCATTTAATAATTCCCAAAAATGCTCTCTTCATTGCTTTCTTTTTTCTTATAAATTTTTTCTTCTTTTAATTCTGAATTCATCCAATTCATGTTGTTGTTGTTCATTTGATTCAGCCATTTATTCCAAAAATCTAAAAAAAAAAAAAAAAATACATTAATATTTTCATGATCTATGTACCCATCATGGAATGGAAATGTCATATTTCAAAAATCACAAATTGATCAAGTATTTTTTTTTTTTTTTTTTTAAACTAAGAAAATCAAATTTTATGACGAAGCGAGATGGGTCTTGATTAGCCATATTTACCAAAGGGGAGACAACTCAATTTGAAGTACTAAAATTTTCAAATCAATCTTAGCTACAATATGGCATTTTCTTGGCCTTTTGGCCAAGATCAAAGTGTAGTATCTGTTCCGGCAGATGCTGCACTTAAGATAATTTGTACCAGTCAATGGAGGGGAAACCCTCTATACTGGGACAATTATTATTTTTGGTAACCAGAGTGCCCCCTTTTTGCCTACTTTTAGGGGAGCTGGTTTTTACCTCACATTAAAAACGGCCTTGTGCCTAATTTGCTCTGTGGGGGAGCAAATAAATACCATCTGTTCTTCAGATGCGGCACTTCCATTTCTCGTTCTCTTTCAGTGGAGACATCCTTCACGACTGAGACAATTTTTATTTTTGTACTTTTCTCCACGTTAAAAAACGACCCCTGGTGTCTAACTCTGTCCCGTGGGGAGGCATTGTGAATAGGTACAATATGGTATTAATTGCTAAAAATCAAAGATGTAATGGATAGACTCAAGCCGGAGCAATTTAAGGTGTGATGGTGAAACCAGCTATGTAGTTTCACTTCCAATTCATGTGCATGCATATGTTAGAGTTGAGATGTAAAAGAATAAAAGCATCAATTAAAAGATTGAACAGAAAGACCAGATGAGTGTGAAATTGTTCTTAATAAATATTGCTATTTATTAAGAATTGAAATTTTTTTTTTCAAATTTTCTAATAATGAAATATTCATTTTCAGGAAATTGGACAGTTGTTCTTTTGTTTTTCTTTTTCTTCCTCTTAAAAAAAAGATGTTTATATGTCCAATTACAGTTTTTGGCGTCTGTCAATCGCATGTGTATCACGTGTTTCAAGCAGTGGCTTTCCTTTTTATTACACATGCATTCGACAGATGCTAAAAACTGTAATCAGAAATATAAACATTATTTTGACTTCACTACAAGAACCTCAAATCATGCTGGGACTTATCACCACCATGCCATATAAAAGGAAGAAAAAAAACAAAAAAAGAACTGGCCAATTTCCTGAAAATTCGAATTTTATTATTCGGGGGCAAAAAAAAAAAGTAAATTTTATTTTTACTAAATAGCAATATTTATGAAAAACAATTTCACACTCATCTGGCTGTTAAATCTTGAATTATTGAGTGTTTTTAACAGTGGATTTCCTTTTAAATGAAGATATGCATTTTTTTTGTGGAACTCACTCCAGACAAGACATGATGCTACTTGATGTAAGGAACTAAAAAAAAATACCATGTTTACTTTTAAAAATTTTAAGCCGTGAAAACCCAGATTTTTAAAGAAAGGTTGTTTTATTATACATTTGTAACAATTTTTATTGTCAATCCTAATTTTTCTAGGAACATCAAAAGAAAATGGAAGATGAGTTGAACATTGAAGACATCAAAGTTTTGCGTTTACTTGCTTTTGATACTGTCAACAAAGAAACGAAAGAGAGTACCGTAAAGGTAAGATATCTTTTGTGCAAGGAATTTCTTCAAGATGCATGTTCATTATTCAGTTCAATGTCCCTTTTACATACTGGCATGTGTTGGACAGCTTAAAAAACTTGACTTCCAAAAGTAACCTATCTCTTGTTTACCCTGGTCTTCATCTTTGAACTGAACCTACTATCTCAATTGTTCTACTAACCCAAGAATTTTCATCTGTTCATTCATGTCTGATCGATTCTTTTCTAGGTTGACTGATCATGCTCTATCCACTGCGCCATAGGCCCCGTGGCACAGTGGATAGAGGCGTTGAGTCTCTACGGTTCCAGGTGAACATTGTCTGAAGATAACGGTTGTAATCCTATCCAAAGCAGACCAGAGGTTTGGCCAAAAACGTGGTGAAACAACAACTATGGATGCTGTTAAGACTCAGCATTCCTATCCTGTTGTGGTTAACCACTTGCAGAAGGTCAGATGATGAGTTGGCCGAAACATAGTGAAGCAACAACGATGAAGATGAGGATAACAATTTCCTACTCCATTCTTTTAGTTGGATCTGATGCTACTTCTGCAACTTGTAGATTTTCTCACCTTAATCGAAACTCAGCATTCAACAATCTTTCACAATGACATTTCCGAGCATCATTCTTATGTTGTTCATTTATTGCCAACACTCCATTGTGATTTTTGAATGCACTTCTTTCAAATGATATCCATAATTATATTTACTGTTATCTTGAATGCTTCATTCTTTTGATCATCCGTTCATATTTGTAAGTGTTATGTTATGCTGTACTTCTATTGTTTTTATCGTGTCGTCTATTTCATAAATCGTGTGCCAATCTGCACTGTGAATATATATGAGACACTGTCAATTTTGGATATATAAAAAAAGTGACAATTTATTCTCTCCACAATACTTTCACAGTATGCTATGGAGGGAGAGAGAGACGTGAAGTAGCAGGTGGCGTGTTGACGACTAATGACCCAGTCGGCTTCCTCTACTGTCTTTTTCCCTCTCTGTCTGTTTAAGCCGCATTCATTTGTTTATATTGACACATCTTTACAATTGTCAAATCAAAGCCACATTCTAAGTGGTTGTTTATATTTTCAAAAATTTGGTCATCTTAAGAATGTTGTATTCCAAAGATTTTGTACATACTTTTCAATGTTATGATTTCTGATGACATTTCTTGTTTTGAAGACTTGTCAACAGTATTTGTGTGCATGCGTTCACCCAGCTTCATATGTGTGCTTTCCTAACAATATTTTCTTTGTTATAATGTGTGTGTGTATATGTGTGTATATATATTAGTTTCAATTATTTTGCATATTTACCATTCCAAACGAGTTCTGAATTTGAAAATCTTTGGAAGTAAGTGGCATTACTTAATTTGAAGACCCTGTTGAATTATGCTCATGTTCTTAATCGAAAAAATACATTAAAAAAATAGTTTGCAGATTTTCTAATATTTAAAAAGATATTGAACTTTCATTATTAATTATTTCTGCAAAACTATTATGTTTTGACCTATTGATGTCTTCAAATTAAGTAACACTATTTACTTCCAAGAAAAATGACTCGTTTGGTAATCATGCAATATTGCCTTATTTTCAGTGTTTACTTCAACAGTGCTCAATACAGGAGTAGTATGCAGTAGTAGCAGTAGTATGAGCTACGCAGAAACACCCGTTTCATTTTTCAAGAGTTATAAACTCTTGATAAACTCCTTTTCTGAGTGAAACACAAACTTTCTGTGTAGCTTGCTTGCTATGAATATATTGTATTTAAATGTGTGTGTATTAAAAATGTGACTACAGTTTTTTCAAACCAATTTGTTTTCTTTGCATATAGGCCAGCACCCCGGTGACACCTACTCCAGAAGAGTACAAAATGGGTTATTTGCAGAGTTGGATGTCTTGGGCAGTTGGCTCTTCAGAACCATTATCTCCTGAAACTCTTTCAGAAGGTTCAGAAGAACCATCTTCTGATGAATCATCTCAGGAGAGAGTTGACTTGGGTAAGTGTGTTGAGAAGATGAAAAAAAAAAAAGAATTGATCTTTGTTTTTTGCAGCAGATGTATATATATATATTAAAAGAAAAAAATCCAAAACAAACTTGGCCCAATCTCATAAATTTATTTCAATCCTATGCAGACCGCATCAGATGAGTCATGCTAGTCAGGTCTGTAGCTGACTTAAAAGCTACAAGCCTGACTCTTTCAACTCGTCTGAAGAGGCCCGCAGTGAATTGAAATAAATTTATGAGATTGGGCTAAATTTATTTTGAATTTTTTCATTTTTAACTGTTCCATATTGAGCTCTCATACTTGAGATTTCTTGGAGCAATTATCTGATCCTTTTAGAGCAACACCCTATGTCAGGCATTATTTAACATTTTTAATGAAACATATTGATATGAGTGAATTTGTTTCTATTCTTTGATTACTTTATGATTCTGACCTCACCTTTTTAAAAAAAAAAAAAGAATTTTTCAAATAGTTTACCTCATGAAGGGGTAACTAATATCAGTCGAATGAGGTATTATCACCTAAAAGAATGGAAGTTCTGATTAGAAATGTTATTTCGTAAAATCACAAAATTGTAATGGCCACTACTGTGTATTGGTGTTTCTCACCTCTGTCACTTGCACATTTTTTTTATGTATTATTAATTTAAATCAAAATGCAATAGTGTAACATAAAAACAAAATGAAAAAAAATCTTATTTAAAAAAAATTATTAAAAAATTAAATCCACTACAATTCATTTTGGCTTATTAACTAAACTAGCAGATGTACCCGGCATTGCTCAGTATTAAACATGACGTAAAATTCCTTTTAAAAAAATGAAGTAAAAAAGCGGAAAGACACTGAGACAAGTGCATTTCTAAGCAATTCACTTCTTGTAAGTAAAAAAAAAAAACCTAAAGACAGTGAGTGATCAAAACCAAAACATAAAGGCTGTGAGTCAAGTATGATAACGATTAGACCAGCTTGCCACATGCTTTAAAAAAGTGTTTTCAAACCTACTTTCAAACCATGTGAACAATCCATACATGCACAGTCATGAAACAGTTGACAAACAGATTAAAATCCGATAACCTCCAAGTACCAATTTTTCAATTTTGACCCTTTTTTTCTGGATGAAAACTGATTAAAAATTTTTCCACATATCTGAATATACGCTACGAGGGGTGTGCAATAAGTAATGCCCCTGACCCACTTCCAGTTGTCTGATCTAGCTGAAATTTTCCATGTGCAATGATTTATATCTCTATGGGTTATGTGGCAAATTACAGCTCTGAACTAATTGTGGTTTCTGTTTTACAGGTGTTTGAACTGAGTCAGGTGTGAAATGGAGCCTGCTGAATGTCGAGCAGTGATCCGGTTTTTGTATTTGAAAGGACGCACACCACAGGAGACTTTTGATGAAATGAAAGAAACTTATGGTGATAATGCCCCATCATATGACCTTGTAAAACGCTGGCATCGTGAATTCATTCAAACATGGCCGGAAGTCTGTGGAAACAGCTCCCAGACCTGGCGCCCCCCCCCCCCCCCTCTGCCATTGATGAGGCATCTGTCCGTCAAGTTGAAGCTGCTATTTTGGAAGATCGGCGCATTACTATTCGCCAAATAGCCCAAGATGTCAAGATTAGTACAGCGTCTGTGGAAACTATTATTCATGACCATATGCATAAGGTGTCTGCCAGATGAATTCCCAGGTTGCTCACACCATTCCAGAAGCAAGAACGCGTCGAATGCTCGAGGATGAATTTAGAGATGTGCCAAGAAGATGAGTCAAAGTTTTTCAAAAGATTGATTACACAGAATGAAACCTGGGTCCATCACTATGATCCAGAGGCCAAAACCCAGTCAATGCAGTGGAAGCACTTGGACTCACCACCTTCAAAGAAGGCAAGGGTGCAGCCCTCCACTGGCAAGGTCATGCTCACAGTCTTCTGGGATCAGGATGGAGTAGTGATGAGAGATTTCCTGGCAAAGGGTACCACAATTACAGGAGCCTATTATGCTTCACTTTTGAGGAAATTAAGGGAAGTTATCAAAATCAAGAGGCAGGGTAAGATCAGCAAAGGTACCCTCCTCCAGCAGGACAACGCTCCGGTCCACAACTCGCATGTCGCCAGATCAGAAGCACGGGCATGTGGTTATGAAATCTTTCCACATCCTCCCTACTCTCCTGATCTTGCACCCTCTGACTTTCACCTCTTCCCAGCCATGAAGTTGTTTTTGAAAGGAAAACGTTTCCCAGATGATACAGCCTTGATTTCTGAAGTCACGTTGTGGTTGGAGGACCAACCTGGGATGTTCTACAAAACGGTCTCCAGAGCTGCATCAAATAATGGGAGAAATGTATAACTCTGGGTGGTTCCTATGTAGAGAAAGACTAATAACTGTGCCAAGTTTTGTTGCTCTACTGCTATGGGAAGTGGCTCAGGGGCATTACTTATTGCACGCCACTCGTATATACCAAATTTTAATTTCATAGATTAAAAATTTGTTGAGTATACAGGTTGAGAGTTGTCCTCACACACACACATTCTCACTTTTCTAGACATATCGATTAGCCATTTTAATATTGTTAATAGTTAAAAGAATGATGAATTACTTTAAAAAAAAACTGTTGAAAAGAAAGTCATTTAAATTGGTTTTAACTTTCTTAGCAAAATTTCATTAAATTAAAAGATTGGGTTTTGGAGTTTTTTCACATTCAATTATTTTTATAAATAAAGATTAAATCATTACCATAAAATAGTTATTGTTTTATAACAATTTGATTCAATTAATGATTTAATCACCAAACAATAATTAAATTTAATTTTTAAAATCATATCCTTTTAAAAAAAACTTTTTTTCTTTAAATGAAAGTAAAGACTTCAGGGAATGCCTAGTTAGTAATTTCTCATTTCTGTTTTTCTTCTCTTCAATTTTTAGAAAAAGAACTCATGGATATTATGAACAAAGCAATGGACAGTGACACATTTTACAAGCGGGACAGAGTATTTGCTAACTTAAATTTCTGCCTTCAAAAAGGTTCTTTGAAACTTCTTACAAGCACTGAACAAGGTAAGCACTCTTTGATTTTCTCTTTTCTATTTTACAAAACCATTTGCTTTGGAAAGTTTGTTTTTTTACTAGGATCAATATTGTTACTTTTCTTGCTGTTTAGTCACTGTTTGTATTCTCAAATAATATGCTACATCAAGTTGATCAGCAGTGATTACTGATCATAATTGACTTGAAGAGACTAGTGCTTGTTTACATTGGTGATCTTTTAAACCAACACACTTCAGGTGAAAACATTATTACGTACTTACATGCCATATCAAAATTAGCATAAATTACAAAAATTGCAAAAAATTATCCAGTAGATGTGCTAAATGTATTTTTAACCAAAAATTATCCAGTAGATGTGCTAAATGTATTTTTAACCAAAAATTATCCACAATTATGTTCTGACAAATTTTGTTTAAATTTAAATCGAGTTATCTCTGTTGCTTGCCATACTGAATTGCTTGCACAACTCTTCCACATTAAAACAGTTAATACATCTCGATAAATTCTATTTTTACTTGTAATTATTTTTCTACCAGATCATTATTAATATTTTCACCATTACACATAAGTATGTAATGTTGTCACCTGAAATGCATTGGTTTAATAGATCACCAGTCACGCAAGATTGTTAAACATTTATGCTTAATGAAAGTACAAAAATAGTTTAGTTTAATAATAACTAGTGTGATCATTTTAAAATGAAATTGTATGGTCACTGTCTTCATCTACCTGATTAATTTACTGGTAATAACATTTCTCTTAGAATAATAACTGTTAATTTTAATAATATCAGGAAAAATTTCATATTATTTATTTATTGCGGACTATTATCCTCATCTTTTTAGTTGTTGTTTCACGATGTTTCAGCCAACTATTCCTCTGGCCTTCGTCAGGTGGTAACCATGACGGGATAGGAACTCTGAATCTCCTAACTGCATTCTCAGCAATTACTGCCTTCCATAGTTGTTGTTGTCGTCTCACCACATTTTGCCAAGTAATGAGGAGATTCGGAGTTCCCATCCCATTGCGGTTACCACCTGACGATGGCCAGAGGAATAGTTGGTCGAAAGGTTGTGAAACAACTAAAAAGATAGGGATAATAGTTTGCAATAAAATAAATTAAGAAAAAGTTATTCTGTAAAAATAATTGTTAGCTGAATATTATTTTAATGAATATAACGAATATATTATAAAAGTTGTAACAATTAATATCATTTTAATATAATATATATTTTCTTTCTTAACATAAAAATAAGTGATACATATTTTTTTGAATAAATGAAACCTTTTTACTTTATTGTAAATAAATTTAAATATTTAAAAGTAATTTCTTTTGTACTGTATAAATAATTGTCAGGTAAATATTCTTTGAATGGAAAAAAAAATGAACGTCACTTTTTTAATTTTATTTAAACTTGTAGCATTAACGTGTTTTAAAAATGTAATTTAAACATTTATTAACATTACATTTATAAACATTACATATATTAATATTACATGTATTAACATTACATATATTAAAATTAAAACTAATTAAAATTACATAAAAATTTTTAAAATCCAGAGTAAGTTTTTAAAACTGGTGAAGTTAGCAGAATTTGATTTTGGAACAATTTATTTTAAAATACTTTTACCTTCACAACACTAGTTAATTTACAACGACTTTATCCAGGGTGATCGAAATAGAAATAACATTAATAACTACTAGTAGGCCACTTGACATTGCCCGGTCGTAAAATACACTTAAATATGATATTTTGATTAATGCAATTATATATATTTTTTTTGTTTTATATTATATATGACCCAATATGTAGTAACGATTTTAAAATTTAAAAAAAAAAAAATGACCCATATGCCACCACCAAGAATCGAAACCAAAAACGTTTAGCTTAAGATTTACTTTTTCTTTTGATGTTAATGCCTAAACAATGAAGACTTGTGTGCTGCAAGGCTAAAAATTAAAACATTAACCAATAGCTATTACATTCTGCATGCATATTCATAATGCCGTCGTTTGACCTTCACCTGACAAATTCCATTTTTTTAAATTTTCACTTTTGCACCGATTTTCCTTGGGTAAAACCCAAATATAAAGTTTTGCATGGGTTCGAATACCCCATATATTAAGTTTCATGTCTGTAGACCAAAAACTGGCAAGTTTAATAGGCAAATTATTTTCAACAAATAAATATATATATACACATACATACATAAATATGTATATAGAGGTTTGTGTTTACTATAACCTTTTTTACTCAAATATCACGCAAGTATAAATCATGTAGAATATCTGCATGAATATAATTACACGTAATAGTTAACTAAAAGTAACCATCCCATATTAGGGAATTAATTCAAATGAATGTTTAAAAGAATATGCAAATTAGCTAGATATTTTGCAGATGAATGCAATTCCACAATCCATATGCAACAGAATTATATTTTCTTTTTAAATAAATAGAAAAAAAGGTTTTTAATATGAATATCAATACATAAGAAAATCCAAATTTATAGAAATATAGATAGTTTTAGCAAGAGTATTAGTAATATTATATAAAAATTGTAATTTTCATCATTTACTTTATATTTTCTACATATTTTATGTAAATGTCCTAATGTGTAGATGGACGTATATGTAAATCAGAATGACAGAGAAAAGTAATAAATTCTTCCCTAAACAGTCACAAATGCATCAGATCAAAAGAGTGGTTTAATCCAGATATGGTTAAATGAGACAGAACTAGATTGAGAGCTTAGAGCGAGATAGATGATACCAATTAAGCTTATTCGGAATCTTAACTCATTGTTCTAAGGGATGTAACTCTATTTTACTAAGAATTGCAAAGAAACTACTTCATTTAATGTAACAAATTTTTATAAAATTAATAAAAAATGTAAAATGCAACAATATTGTAATTTTTCTTAAAACATTTGAGTAATTGTAAGAAATGATTTTCTTTCAACTACTTTATTAATATGGTTACTAGCGGGGATGCCCGGCATTGCCCGGGTGTTTGGAGGTGTGTTGAGCACCTCCCCAAAAAAACAAAGTGGTAGTGGGAAGGCAGGCTCAAACCTGTGACGCGAAAGCGGAAAAGAAAGTGAAAGAAAAGCTGACATCTTACTGCTACGCTATGATGCCAAAGGAAGTGAAAAGCGTTCAAATTTAGCGATGTCAATCAAAAAGTTGAATACGTTCACGCAGGTGCAGAAATGAACGTCTGGCTTTCAGCCGTTGTTTCCCAACGATTAGGGAAAGTTATGTAATAAACCCAAACAGTATAATCATGTTGACGCATTTGTTAGATTACCAAAGTTAAGCAACATTGAGTCTGTTCAGTACCAGATGGGTAACCATTTGAGAATAGCAAGTGCTGTATATTAGTTCTTTTAAATGAGATATATATGCAACTGGAGATTGATTGTTAATATAATATTCCTCTGGAAACTTGCTACTTTGGAAGAAGCTGTTTAAATCTGCACTGGGTGAATCACAGCATCATAATTATTAAAAAAGAAACTGGTTTGTAATAAGCAAAAACAAAAATTAATGATCAATAATTATTGATAATCAAGGAATTTTTTTTATTTGTTAAAATTTTTTAGTCTAAATCTTACAAGTCATCATCTTTCTTACTTGACATTGCTAATGTTCATTTGTGTTTTTTTTTTTCTAGAGAGCACCATTCGTGATATGTTGGTCGCTGAGTGCCATGATGTAAATATACAAGTTGAAGCACGACCACAAGTTGGTGCGTACAAATTTTGTATCAGTTTGGGAATATTCGAACTTCAAGACAGACTCACAAAAGAGTCCTGCTTCCCTCATCTCATATTACCTAACCCAAAGGTTAGTATTTCTTCAATTTTATTTTTGCTAACAATTTGATCCTTTCATTTTGTTGTGAAGACACACAGACCATAGGACAAGCACGATTTGCATCGCTTCATTCTAAAAATGACAAATGGAAAACCTTGGACTATCTAATTGTAAAGACAGTGACATGGATTAATATTTGATGTTGATCTCTTGTTTTATATGAAAAGTTTATTAAGATTATATATATATATAGATTGTTTTTTGGACTATCTAATTGCAAAGACCGTGACCTGGATTGGATGGCAACTTTGCAAATAATTTAGCTTTTCTTAACATACTTGCGCCCTGTTTAAAGAATTGTCTTATTCTGAAAATCAGTATTTGCCATTTTGTTTTTGGTTCTGTGGCATTTATTTCATACAATTGGAAATCTTATTCTATTTGATGTTAGTCTCTTGTTTTATATGAAAAGTTCTTCAGCAATACATTTAGTAAGCTCATATATATATTGTTTTTTTTCTTTAGGAGGTATCTTACATATTCCGTCGTATGCGTTTTGGCAAACCTATTGCCAAGACAACCACAATTCAAGAGGTACCGACTGCTGAATCTGGGATCGATCCAAAGGATAAAATCTTTGAATTAACTTTTGAGAAAAATCCGACTAACAGTTCCCGGTTGTACAGGTAATTTATATATATATTTTTTTAATATTGAAATATTAGATATTTTTCATGAAACAGTTTACACTATATATATTTTGTAGTTCCTGTCCATCTGTTTGTTCACAAATTCCTTTTTGGCTTTGGGAGATAACCCCCCCCCCCTCCTAATCATGTACATGTAGCCTTTGTCCCATCGATGCAACGTTGCATCCCTATGCCTTTTTTACAAGTATTTTAATGGAATGTATTTGCAAAATTTGGCTTAAAAATGTTGAGTGGTTCTAAAAATGGGTGATTGATTTACTAGTACGTTGCATTAGAAATTGAGCACCTCCTACAAATATTTAAATATTGACTTTATTTTCTTTTTTTGATAATCTGGTAGACTAGTATTCATTCTATAATCTGCTAAAAAGATTGAAAAAAAGACAAAACTAAAAAAATATATTGAGGTACCGCCTCCATACGCGTGCCATCTTTTTTGTTCAAGCTGGGAATGGAGCATTCTACCGGATGCCAGATATTCACCCGCTTACTCATACATTTCAACTGAGATCTTTTTAAGATTCTACTTGTTTCTTTAACACTTTAAGTGCAAATGTTTGAATTTGTCTTGCACTTGGTTCACTGGGTATATTTGTCAGGTAGTTTTGAAATTCTTTTTCATGAGTCCCGTTGCTCTTATAATTACTCTTTTTTTTATTTGCTTAGTTTTAAGAAATCAATGGTCTAACACTTGATTCTGTTACGATTGAAATTGATATTCAAGGACTCGTTTAAGAATAGACGCTGTCCCTTTTATGGCTGCTATCTGTATTTCATGCTAACTTGGTCTTCCAGGGATTGTTTCCAAGTAAGATTGTTTTTCATTAGGCAATTTTGCTTCTATCCCAACTGGTATAAGGGAGCGTGTCATTTTTAAATCCTGATATTTTATCATCTTTTCCTGCTCAGCTCTATTAAGGCCAAAGTTATTTGGGACTGTGACATCGATAATGAGCGCAGTTCTTCCAGGTTTGTTCCATATTACAATGTCTGGCTTGATGGCCTTGTCTTTTATGTATCTGCCTGCCTTTATGTCATTTTTTTTTTTTTTTTTTTTTTACAAGGAGGTCACCACTTATCAAGGCCCGGAAACCACTCGGGGATAAGGGTTATTGCAAGTACAGTACGTTAGTGTGGAGATTTGATAAAGTGTCTACTTAAGGGGCCGGTTCATCAGGAATTTGTTTACGTTGGACTTGAAAACATCAAGGTTGTAGTCAGGAGGGAAGCAAGCAGACGGAACAGAGTTCCACAGGCGTGCACTTCTAAGAAAGAAGCTTTGTTAATGGAATCTACGTTTTGATTTAGGCATAGATAAAGAGTGGGGAAAGTTTTTGACAGTGGCTTCAGCTAGACGGGTGTTTTTCGTAAAAGATTGGCGAGGGGGGACCAGAGATTGGAGTTCAGACGAGCACCTGCCATGGAAATAACAATAAAACAAAGATAGGCTTGCAATGTCTCTTCTGTGGGAGAGAGGTTGCAGGGTAGAGAAAAGGGCATCCCCCACTAAGCCACGAAGTCTATTTTGTACTCTGTCAAAGCAGGATAGGCTGTTTTTAGAAGCTCCTGTCCAGATATGGCAGCAGTATTCCATCCTTGGACGTACTTGGCTTTTATATAGATAGAGAATTGCATCAGTAGTGAGATATCTTCTGGAGCGGTAGAAGGATCCCGCCATCTTTCCAGCGACCTTGGCAACAGACTTAATGTACGTGTTCCATTTCAGATCAGGAGTGAAGGTCAAACCCAGAAGCTTGTCAAAACATGGAGCCTCTCCTAGACGAGAGCCATCCATTTCAATTGATGCCAGATGGGGATCAGAGCGTTGATGATGTAAAGATAGGAGTTTGGTTTGAAATGCATTAAAGG
The DNA here is from genome assembly GCF_053919585.1 of Euprymna scolopes. NCBI lineage: Eukaryota > Metazoa > Mollusca > Cephalopoda > Sepiida > Sepiolidae > Euprymna > Euprymna scolopes. Next base: position 11,781,190 of record NC_136500.1, read on the forward strand.
TAACCAGCCACGTCTTCACCCACTGAGCCACTCGTTCGAGATCAGAGGAGAGAGAATCAGAGAGAGCTTTGTCATTTACAGCCTTTGATGTGTTGCCGTAGATGGTTGTGTCATCAGCATAGATGTCAACGAATGATTTAAGTATGTGTTTAGGGAGGTCATTGATGTAGATCAGGAAGAGAGTTAGGCCCAGGATGGACCTTTGAGGGACTCCAGCATTAATACTGCAGGCCTCTGATTTTTGTCCATCAACCACTACTCTTATGAGCCTATCAGAGAGAAATGATTTAATGATAGAGAGAATATTTCCAGTTATACTGTAGCTGGAAATCTAGTGAAGTAGGCCTTTATGCCATACCTTATCGAAGGCTTTTGATATGTCAAGAGCAATTGCCCTGGAAAGGAAGCCTTTGTCAAGAGATTCACTAATCCTATGAGATATAACCATTAGCACATCTGCGGTAGATCTTGCAGAACAGAAACCATATTGCGTGTCACTAAGAAGGTTATTTCTGCTGAGGTGGTTGACTATTTCTCTATTTAATATGGATTCCAGCAACTTAATCATGACACACAGGAGACTTATTGGTCTGTACTGAGAGGGAAATGACTTATCACCTGAGTTCTTAAATACAGGGCATACTGATGAGGTTTTCCATGGTGTTGGAAAGCACTTCTCCTTAGGGCAACGTTTAAACAAATAAAAACTTTCTGCCCTGCTATAATTGCTCTACAAGAAACCCACCTAAAAGAAGATAATACAATTAATATAAAACACTACTGCTCATATAACTACATAAACAAGAATTCAAACATCCCACACAGTGAAATAAACCTAAAAACAAACATACAAGCTGTTGCAATAACCGCAACATTCCATAAAACAATAACATTCTGTTCACTATACATCCCACTAAGAGAAAGAATAAAAGAAACTGAACTAAATGCCCAATCCAACAACTACCAAAACCATTCATACTAATGGGGGACCTAAACGGCCACAATGAACTATGGGGTAGTACAAGAAATGACAAACGTGGTAAAATAATCGAAACGCTACTTAACCAAAATCAATTATGCCTACTCAACTATTGATTTAGCAATTTGCGACCCAACTCTATTTATGGACTACAACTGGAAAACACATGATGATACATGTGGAAGCGACCACTACCCAATTATACTAGAAAACAAAAACCCAGAACCAGACGACAAACCCTCCCGTTGGAATTTAAAAAAGGCAAACTGGGAAAAATTCCCAAACTCCTGCAAATCTAGACTGATACAAGAAGCAAACACCCAGACTGAGGATCACATAATATATTTCAACAATACACTCCTTTCCATTGCAAAAGAAAACATACCAAAATGTCCCCCCGCCCTACAAAAGTCAACAAACCATGGTATAACAAAGAATGCCAGGAAGCAGTGAGAATGTGACGTGCCAAACTAAGAAAATTTAAAAAGAATCCAACTAAGGAAAACGTAGATCAATTTAAAAACAGAAAATTTAAAAAGAATCCAACTAAGGAAAACGTAGATCAATTTAAAAACAGAAAATTTAAAAAGAATCCAACTAAGGAAAACGTAGATCAATTTAAAAACAGCAGAACAAAAGTAAGAAAAATCATCAAAGAAACAAAAAGGAACACCTGGGAAAACTTTGTATCAAAAATAAATGAGAACACCAAAATCAAAAAAAGTATGGGAGATGGTAAGGAAAATATCTTGGAAAAACAATAAAGACCCAATCAAACACCTTACTTGCAATAACATAAAAATTACTAACAAAGAAAATATTGCAAACAAACTAGCTGAACAATTCTCCATAAACTCATCAAAAAAACAATCAAAGAAATTCCAAACCCTAAAACAGAACGAAGAAAAGAAATCAAAAAACGAAGAACATTACAACCAACCATTCAACAGAACAGAACTAAAAGAGGCAATCCAAAAATCTCATGATACAGCAGTAGGCCCTGACAAAATTCACTATCAATTTCTAAAAAAACCTACCAGAACCATCTATCAACTACCTTCTACAAATATACAATGACATGGTTGAACAATAACACCCCAAAAACTGGAAAGAAGCCATAGTAATTCCAATACCTAAACCAAAAAGAGACCATTCAGATCCAACAAATTACCGACCCATTGCCCTCACCAGTTGCGTATGCAAGACCTTTGAAAGGATGGTCAATGAAAGACTAACGTGATATCTTGAAAGCAAAAACCTGATAACAGAATATCAATCAGGCTTCAGGAAAAATAGAAGCCCCATCGACCACCTAACCAGATTAGAAACATTCATCAGAGAAGCTTTCACCAGAAAAGAACCCCTAATAACAATCTTTTTCGACCTAGAAAAAGCATATGACACTACTTGGAAATATGGCATTTAAAAAGACCTATATGAACTTGGATTTAGGGGCAGAATACCAGAATTCATTTGCAATCTCTTAAATGATAGACATTTCAAAGTAAGACTAGGCAACACACTCTCAGCTCAAAAAGAACAAGAAATGGGGGTACCTCAGGGTAGCATCTTATCCGTTGCCCTTTTCAACATAAAAATAAATAAAATCATTGAAAACATAAACCCTGGTACTAACTGCGCCCTATACGTGAACGACTTACTCATCTGCTACCGATCAAAATACATAACCACAGCTGAACGAAAACTGCAACTTTGTCGAAATAAAATAAACAAATGGGCCGCAGAAAATAAAAGAAAAAACAAAATGCGTCCATTTCTGTAAACTCCAAAGAACTCACCATGATGGCATCCTAAAACTGGATAAAAATATTATCCCTGTTGTTGAACAACACAAGTACCTGGGCTTAATATACGACAGGAAACTGACCTTCATACCTCACATAAAAAATCTAAAAACAAAATGTCACAAGGCCATTAAACTGATCAAAGTCCTAGTCCACACTGACTGGAGCGCTGAAAAAAATCACACTACTTGAACTATACTGTTCCTTAATAAGATCCAAGCTGGATTATGGATGCTTCATATATGGAGCAACCAGAGAATCATATATAAAAGAATTAAACACAATACACCACCAAGTCTTAAGACTGGCTCTCGGAGCCTTCACCACTTCACCAGTGGAAAGCCTATATATCGAGTCTAACGAACCTCCACTGACACTTAGATGGAAAAAACTAGCCCTTCAATACTGCTTAAAACTCTCATTATGTCCATCAAACCCTGCAAAGAATTGTTTTCCCCCCACAACACACAAACTTCTTCAATGGGAGAGAAAATATTATTAAACCATACAGCCTACATATAAAAAACCTTACAGAAGCCCAAATAGATACCACAGAAATCCGGGTTTCCCTCAAACCAAAATCTCCACCTTGGTTAATTAAACAGTCATCGGTAAATTTAAACCTCAAGAATGTAACAAAATCTTCTAAATCCAACACACATCCCCTAACTTATGCAAATAACTTCAATAATATATTAGAACAATATCAAAACTGGACACACATCTACACAGATGGCTCCAAAGAACTACACAAAGCTGGAAGTGCAGCCATATCTAACAACATTATACTACAACATCGTCTCCCAGACAACTGCTCAATTTTTAGTGCTGAATCAATAGCCATAGACCTAGCTTTTGACATTATCCAAAAAACCAAGTCAAACAAATACTTAATATTATCTGATTCACTTTCAGTCTTAACGTCATTAAATAACAAAAACTTGAACAACCTCTTGATCATAAACCTCCTGGAAAGAATCACCTCCCTTTCTAAAAACACTGACATCGTATTCTGCTGGATTCCCAGCCACATAGGACTCAAAGGCAACAAAAAAGCTGATACAGCAACAAAAAAATCTTTAAAAATGAATATCAGCAATACGAAAGTACCTCACACTGATTACAAACCACTAATCAACAAATACATCACTTCCAAGTGGCAGGAGTCATGGAATGCCTGCAAGAATAACAAGCTCCAGCAGGTGAAGCCCAACCTCGGGAAAAGAACGGAGGGCGGGACCTCTAGCTGGGAGAAGACAAGAAGAGAAGAAACAGTAATGATAAGACTTCAAATAGGACACACCAGGATCACTCACTCGTACCTGTTAAAAGGCGAAGAGGCCCAATTCTGTGTGTCATGTCATGAGCTTTACACAGTGAAACATATCCTGATAGACTGCGTGGATCTCCAGCAGATACGAATGAGGTACTACCATGAAGGTAGTCTAAAAGATCTTTTTCACGGAGTGGACCCTGGCAATATCCTGAAATTCCTAAGAGAAACAAGATTATATAACAAAATCAACAATAATAAACAACAAACAAACATAACCAAATAACCACTTCAGAAAAACCTAAAACCCAAATAACAAACAAAATACAACCAAACAACCTTTCCAGCAAAATCAAATTACCTAATAAACAACAAACAAACATAACAAAATAACCTCCTCAGCATTAAATGACCCACAAAGGTTGATATGCTGGTTAAATAACCCATCCATCCATCTATTTATGACATTTTATTCCATTTTGGAACAATTCATTTTAAAATGTGTAAAAACCTTAAGTTTCAGCATTCAACAACAGCAGTTATTGATCGCTCATCTTTTGTTTTTTTTTGTATTTCATGTTGGAGATTTTCAATACTGGAAGATAATGTACATACAAATAAAGATACGCACTTTAATAATCTGAATCAGAATGGTTGATATGCAATAAAATCATATGAAAGATGTTACAAATAATTTTGTTTTGTTTTTTCTTGCAGGATTTATGTGAAAACTCAATCCATTGCAATCATCTGCAATCCGTACACTGTGAAAGAGTTGAAAGATTTCTTGTCTGTATCTCAATCGGGTTTTGCTTGCCAAGATACAGGACAAACCCTCACAGGTAATGGACTTCTACGTTTCTGAATTTTTGAGATGGGAATTGATTCTTCGTATTATGTAGATTCTTCATAGTTTTATTCTCAAGAAGCTGTGGTGTAGTGGATAAAGCTTTTGGTAAAATTCAGTTGTAACGTTATACTCTTTTGGAGGTTGAAGGTTCAGATGACACTAAAAATCAATTGTGAATTACTTGAGACATTTACCCAATCATGGCTGATGGAACAAGAGCACACTACTCAAGTGGAGTAGATAAAGCTTCCATTTAAAGTTCCATGCAGATTCTTGAGTTCGACAGAAAGATTCCAAAGTTCGACAGGATACTCCTGAAGAAGGTTGACGTAAATGTTGAGAAAATAACATTGAAGATGAGAACAGTAATAAAAAGAATCCAAACAATACAAATGGAATTTTATTTTTTATTTTTGATGTCCCTTTGAAAATATGCATATACTACTAGAAATAAATATTTGCAGATATAAAGAATTTGAAACATAAAACCTTTTTTTTCCCAAATTATTGGATTCTGCATTAAATAACCTGAAAAGGGTTGATATACTGTAAAACAACAACAAAAAAAAACAAACAAAACTGACCAAACAATAACCACCACTGTCAGCAAATTGTAAATAAACAGTTAGGAATTAATTCAGCCCATTCTTATGTCAAAAATGTTAAAATAATCAACCGTTTTTGAATCCATTTCTAAATCTATAAAATCTTTTTCTTTTTCAGATGCTGCTTACAAAAGATATCAGAATTTAAAATTCCATACCAAAACTGAACTCCAGAATCGATGGAGAGAACTTCTCCAAGGGAAAAAAGTACCTGTGAGTAAAGTTTGTTGACCTATTGGGTCAGAAGTTGTCATATATATAATTAAATGTTAGAAAATTCCAAGTTTCTGCTGCTTTCAAACAAATATTTTATGTCCACAACATTTTAGTATTAGTTAAACCATGACTATTTTATCTTTTCCAGCAAAAGAATCGAATCGAAATCAAATTAGATATTGCTGCCCCTAAGATCATTGTTCCAGAGTCTTTTTTTGATCAAAATACAACGATGGTTGTTTTTGACTTGGGATATCTCAGTTTTCAGAATGCTCTAACTGACAATTTTAATCGTCAATCTCCAGATTCAGAAGACCAAGATGGTGAGTAAAGTGTGCTGTGATGTCATTCTTCATCCTTTTATCCAAATATTTATGAAAATATAACTTTCCTAGTTACGGATATCCCAAACTATAATTTTTCATCATCTCTCCTCGACACTAGTCCAGTCTAAGAATAATAAACCAGCAGTGTCAATGGAGGCATTAGGTGCAGAATGTAAAATGTAGATTTAAATGACACTCAGACTGTCGTTCAAAAATGAATCTGATAGAAAAACGGAAAAAAAATGTGTCAAGATAAATTTCAGCTGCGGAAGGAACAAATACAGACGTGTCTCAGGGGTCAATCCTTGCACCTTTATTATTCCTGATATTCAAAAATGATCTCCCTGATAAAATTATGTCTGAGATGTGTATAGTTTGCTGATGACACCACACTCTATAATTGGAAAAACGAATGTACACATATCCAAGGCAGTGGCAGAAAGAAGCACCTGATTTGCTTCTGAAGGAATTTAAAAAATATATATTGTCTCAATTTCAGATTCATCTGTAAAAATAGATTTTTTATTATTAAAAAAGGTCAGTTGTTTTATTGTTTCATAAGATATGCTTAAATATGATATTTGAATTTATACAGATTTCATTCTTTTTTTATTATAGTTAATTCTCTATTGATTATTGTATCCAACTGATATCAAAGTATTGATCTCAAAATAGTATTTGTCTGTATTTTTGAGATGAGGTGTTTTCATTGATTGAGATTGTCGGACTGACTTCCTCATCTTGGTTGTTATAGACACAACGTTTCGGCCGTTTTGCCCTCCGGCCTTCATCAGGTGTTTTGTATCAAACTGGGGAACCGTTTGTTAGGAGTCTTGAACCCAACCCTTTATTATTATTACGGGGGTACCGTGTTCGGACTCCAGCTAGGCTCTGGGACATAGTTGCTGATTCTCTGTTTTGAATGTTACTTTTCACTGCCTTCGTTCAGGATTGAACTCAGCACCTTTGGGTAACTGTAAACTTTGATACGACGTCTAGGACCACTCAGCCATATGTCATGGCCGTTGTGTCTATAACAACCAAGATGAGGAAGTCAGTCCGACAATCTCAATCATTGATCTCAAAAGTTAAAAAAAAAATTACTTGGTTACCATCACCTAGAATCGAAATCAAAACATTTAGCACTCCAGTTTTATTTATTTCTATCTAAGCTAAGTCCACATGCATATCAAAACTTTACAAATTAACTGATTTAAACATATAAATGTATATTTAAGCATAAGTTTCAATTTTTCACTTTTGACCCCTTAGCAGCTATTTTTATCAGCTAAAATCCAAATCAAATTTGTTCTATAACTCAGTCCCCTATGTAATCAGTTTCAAGTCTGTAGACCAAAAATTGACATAGTTTGGTAGAGACCATTCCACGCGCACACACAAGTTCACACACACACACACACACACATATATATACATATATATATATAAAGATTGTTTGAATTTTTATTTATTTTTTTTATTAGCGATTAATTTCTTTATTTCGCTCCCTGAGCGTTTTCTCTTATTGTAAGAAAGGAGTTATTTGCCCTTTGTTTACATTTTTCTTCGCTCAAATCTTAGGACGTTTTTACTTTTTTATTTTTATTTAAATATTAATTATTAATTAATAATTACTATGTGCATAAAAGTAAGTTAATAATTAATATTTAAATATATATATATATATATATATATATATATATATATATATATATATATATATATAGATAGATTATATGTAATAAAAATTTTTTTTAATCTTTTAGAGGAATTTTTGACCCCGTCACAGTCCCCTCCAAATGAACCTGAGGTTCCAGAGGTGATTGAAATAGTTGTGCCTCAGCAGTTAAGTACTGAGAGCATGGATGAAAGTTTTTATGAAAAGTGAGTAACTTTGATTTTGCAATTAAATTGGTTCAATTTTTTTCAGCTGATTAAAATAAAACAAAATAATGATTTGTTTCAGAATCTTTCAGCTTGATTGATACTATGGATTATTCAAACTACTGTTCTCATCTTGTGTTTTATTTTCACATTCAGCTGATGTAACCTCCAACCGTTTTCAGGTGTCCAAGAAGATTGTAAAAAGCTGTAACTAATAAAGTACTAAGAATACAGTTACAAATCGCTTAAGATTTCTAATTGATCATGGCTGACAGAACGAGAGCAATCTAACCACATGGAATTACCAAAGGGTTTTCTTTGAAATTCTATACAGATTCTTGAGTTCAATAGAAGATTGGAGGTTACAAGAGTTGTGAGAATAAAATCCAAAATAAGAACAGTGGTTCAAATTATACAAAATCACGATTATTTGACTCTGATCAAAATTTGTTCTGATACATATCTGTACTGTCCTCGGTTAGTGAAGGAGGGGTCAGTCTACACTGAAGAAATTGTTTTTATTTCAATCTTGAGTGCACCGCTTTTTAATTAAAACCGACCTTGTCTAATTATGCATGTAAATAGAGATTATTTTATTTTTTATTTTATGCTTTTCAGCACGAAAACTATTTTCAAAATTTTATCTTATACAGAAATGAATTATGAAATTTTTTTTTTTTTGTTCTGAAATCTTTGTCAAATATGCTATTAACCAAAATTGTCTTGTTACATGTAAAACGGAAAGAAAAAAAAAAGTCACCTATGAAAACGAGAAGCTCCCAAATGAAAACCTTGAATAATTATCTAAACTCGAATGTAAATTAATATTAAGCCGACTTCACAACTTGATAAAAGTTCATTATTTGATTCAAACTCGAGATATATAATGCCAAAAATATCCACCCATCAATATTGGAGGGGAGATTATCTTCAAAAGCGTCCTAAATTGATAATTGAGCACCGGACTTCTAATAAGTAGATATTAATAAGTCCCTTGTACCCATTCCCCCTAATTTTTTTTTTTTTTTTTTTAATGGAGAGTAGATAATACGGTGGATGTGTTATCGGCAGCTCCAGTAATTCTTGCTTCTCCTTTTTTGTCCCTCAGTCCTCATTCAAATGATTAATTTTTCTGACAAAGGGTGAAGAAAAAGCTGCTCTAAAGATCGGTAGTACTTGGTGAACAGTAGTCTGAGATGTCAGAAATTTTTTTGTCTCTATGTCTATCCTTGTGGCCATGTCACTAGTAAGGGTGCTGGAGGTAAACATTTTGTCTGGGCTGACATTATCCGCCTGATAGTCAGGGACCCGAACCTTGGATTAACCACTAAGTAGGCTGTTTTATCAGCAGGCGCAAAGTACTGGGACTGCTGTATTGCCATTTGGTGAATGGATTCTGACCATGCAGTATTTTCTGGTAGGACCTCTCGATGCCATACTAGTGGGTAATTGTTACGGTTTTACCTTTTCATGTGCTACAAAAAAAAAAAATTTCCTGTCTTTTTCTCTCTTACTTTCCCTCTCTATCCTGCTCTAACTAAGTATGCCGACCTCTTCCACAAATCCCAAAACCTCAACATGAAACATCTCAAAAAAAAAAAAAAAAATTTGAATACACCTAGAACCCCATCTTCCAACTACCATGTCTCCTCCTTCAACATCAGGGGTCTACGTTCCAGCGGTTGAAACCCAATTACAGGAGACGAAACTGGACATATTCTTTCTAAGCGAAACTGGAATAGGGCCGACCACTTCCCTAGATGAGTTCATAATTAACAGATACTCTAACTTAGAAAATAGACCACATCCTGTCTGCACATCCCTCGGCTAACCTCCACATCTGTAGTGACTTCAACGTCCATAACGTGGAATGACTGACCCACTCAAATAAGACCGACGATGAGGGGAAGTTCTGTCATGATTTTGCCATTGCTTATGACCTCACTCAGATTGTTCGCGAGCCCACCTGTGTACCCGATACTACAGGTCAATATGCAAGCCTCCTAGACCTTTTTCTCTCCCCTAAGTTATGTTCATGTTCTGTTCTTTCTCCTCTAGGATCCTCTGACGACTCCGTCGTATCAGTTAAGATAAAAATGAAATGTAATAAGTCCCCAGACGTACCCTTCCACCGTACTGTATACCGATATTCTATGGCTGACTGGGATAGCTTCCGTACATTTATATCTGATCTACCTCTGCATTCCATGTTTAAAAAGGATGTGTCCTCTATAGTATCAGACCTGACCGAATGGTTAATTGTAAGCATAGACCGATTCATACCATCTAAAAAATTCCAACAAAAACTTACCAGCCAGCCAGCCAGCCATGGTTCTCCCCAGAATGTGCTGCTGGCATCGCGCACAGAAATCACTTTTTCCATAGCTACCAATGTAATAGATGTACTAAGACTAAAGCTGCTTTCAGGACTGCCAGCAACCATTGTAAAAGAGTAATAAAAAATGCAAGAGAGCTATATGCCCAGTCTGTTAAATCCAAAGTAGCTGAGCAGTTTTGGCAAATAACAAATAGGATCCTGAACAAAAGTATGCGTTCTATTCCAATTATTATCAATGGAACAGAGGTCATTATTAATGGAACAGAGGTCATCTCGTCAGCTTCAGACAAGGCCAAACTATTTGCAAAGAACTTTGCAGCTAATTCTATCCTATGCCACGAAGTCCATCAACTCCCCATATTTCCTCCTATAACACAGAACACACTAGGTAACATACAAATATCCGTGCATGAGGTCGCCAAGCTAATCAAGAACCTTGATTCCAGTAAAGCAACTGGCCCTGACGGCATCCCAATTATAGTGTTAAAAAAGCTTCAACCAGAACTTGCTCCCATACTTACCAAACTGTTTAAGCATTGCCTTAAGGAGAAGTGCTTTCCAACACCCTGGAAAACCTCATTAGTATGCCCTGTATTTACGAACTCAGGTGATAAGTCCTTTCCCTCTCAGTACAGACCAATAAGTCTCCTGTGTATCATGAGTAAGTTGCTGAAATCCATATTAGATAGAGAAATAGTCAACCACCTCAGCAGAAATAACCTTCTTAGTGACATGCAATATGGCTTCCATTCTGCACGATCTACCGCAGATGTGCTTTTTTTTTTTTTTTTTTTTTTTTTTTTTTTTTTTTTTTTTTTTTTTACACAGTGATCACCACTTATCAAGGCCCGGAAGCCACTCAGGGATAAGGGTTATTGCAAGTACATCACATTAGTGAGGAGATTTTATGAAGTGTTTAATTAGGGGGCCGGTTCATTAGGAATTTGTTAACATTAGACTTGAAGACATCCAAGTTGTAGTCCGGAGGGAAGCAGGCAGACGGAACAGTTTTTGACAGTGGATTAAGCTAGACGAGTGTTTTTCATAAAAGATTGGCGAGGGGGGACCAGAGATTGGAGTTCAGACGAGCACCTGCCATGAAAATATCGATAAAAAAAAGATAGGCTTGCAACGTCTCTTCTGAGGAAGAGAGGTTGTAGGGAAGAGAAAAGGACATCCCCCACTAAGCCACGAAGTCTACTTTGTACTCTGTTAAGGCAGGATAGGCTGTTTTTAGAAGCTCCTGCCCAGATATGTCAGCAGTATTCTATCCTGCTAACGGTTATATCTCATAGGATTAGTGAATCTCTTGACAAAGGCTTCCTTTCTAGGGCAATTGCTCTTGACATATCAAAGGCCTTCGATAAGGTATGGCATAAAGGCCTACTTCACAAGATTTCCAGCTACAGTATAACTGGACATGTTCTCTCTATTATTAAATCATTTCTCTCTGATAGGCTCATAAGAGTAGTGGTTGATGGATAAAAATCAGAGGCCTGCAGTATTAATGCTGGAGTCTCTCAAGGGTCCATTCTGGGCCTAACTCTCTTCCTAATCTACATCAATGACCTCCCTAAACACATACTTAAATCATTCGTTGACATCTATGCTGATGACACGACCATCTACGGCAACACATCAAAGGCTGTAAATGACAAAGTTCTCTCTGATTCTCTCTCCTCTGATCTCGAGCGCGTGGTTCAGTGGGGGAAGACGTGGCTGGTTACCTTTAATGCATCTAAAACCAAGCTTCTATCTTTACATCATCAACGCTCTGATCCCCATCTGGCATCAATTGAAATGGATGGCTCTCGTCTAGGAGAAGTCCCATGTTTTGACAAGCTTCTGGGCTTGACCTTCACTCCTGATCTGAAATGGAACACGTACATCAAGTCTGTTGCCAATGTCGCTGGAAAGATGGTGGTATCCTTCTACCGCTCCAGAAGATATCTCACTACTAATGCAATTCTTTATCTATATAAAAGCCAAGTACGTCCAAGGATAGAATACTGCTGACATATCTGGGCAGGAGCTTCTAAAAACAGCCTATCCTGCCTTAACAGAGTACAAAGTAGACTTCGTGGCTTAGTGGGGGATGTCCTTTTCTCTTCCCTACAACCTCTCTTCCTCAGAAGAGACGTTGCAAGCCTATCTTTTTTTTATCGTTATTTCCATGGCAGGTGCTCGTCTGAACTCCAATCTCTGGTCCCCCCTCGCCAATCTTTTATGAAAAACACTCGTCTAGCTTAATCCACTGTCAAAAACTTTCCCCACTCTTTATCTATGCCTAAATCAAAACGTAGATTCCATGAACAAAACTTCTTTCTTAGAACTGCACGCCTGTGGAACTCTGTTCCGTCTGCCTGCTTCCCACCTGACTACAACCTGGATGTCTTCAAGTCCAACGTAAACAAATTCCTTTAGTAGACACTTTATTAAATTTCCACACTAATGTACTGTACTTACAATAACCCTTATCCCTGAGTGGCTTCTGGGCCTTGATAAGTGGTGACCATCTTGTAAAAAAAAAAAATTACTGAAATTTAACCAATTTTCAAGCAAAAATTATATTTAAAGTATAACAAATTAATAAAAAGGAAACATTTTGGAAAAGTTTTCCCATTTGATAGCATGCATATAATTGTCATAAAAATGAACGAAGAGTCAATTTTTACTTTATTTTCAAAGGTACAAAGTTGTTCTAGAGGACATGCAGGTTTTAATTGGCCACACCCATGACAACTGGAAAGCTGCTCACTCGCGTGGCAATAGCAGAGTTCATCTGCTGGACAAATTCACCATAGAACTGCTATTAGAACGGTAAGTCTTTTCTAATGTTTGCTACATGCTTTTATTTAACATTATAAACATCCTATAAATGGTGTAGATTTCTTTATGGCAATTTGTTTCCTTATTCTATTTTTCTAAACATAATTGGCTGATTCACTAAATAAAATGATTGTATTCAAACCCCAAACAAGGCACAGTGCCACTTATATGTAGGGGGCTATTATCTGGGACATAATTTGCAGAGTTACTATGTAGGAAGTTGAACAACAAGATGTTTGTTTACATTACACTTGAACTTCTGCATGTCAGTACAGTCAAGGAAGAAGGAACCTGGAAGAGAATTCCAAAGTCTAGCAATCCCTGGGAAAAAAAACTGTTAGAGTAGAAGGCTTTCTTACATCTAGGGATTTCTGTGTAGGGGTGGGATTTTGCTGCCTGTCAGGTTTGTCGAAATTATTTATGGCCTTCCTGCTCAGAAAAGAAAACCCTCCAGAATGTTAGGCATGCCAAGAACCATGTATGGTAAAACACTTTCTTTTGGATTGTGGCGATCTCACGCATATCTGGCAAAATTATTACAATGGCAACAATATTAAAAAAACTGTTTAAAAATTAAATTCTAACAAAATACTAACTTTTCTGAAAAAAGTAAATTTATACAAAAGAATATAATTTGAATTCAATCCAACTTTACCAAAAAAAAAAACAAAACAAAAAGACCCCCACATCACCTAATGATCCAAAAAGGCTGCTTTGATTTACTGAATAAGTTAAAATATAAAAAAAAATCAAATTACAAAACTCTGTATTAAATAACCTTCCTCTCCCCCAAAAAACATATGCCGTAAAACCAAACCAAACCAAACCAAACTGATAAACTCAAAGCACTAGTTCCCTCTTGACAACAATACCGTTGACAAACCCAACAAGCAGCAAAATCCCACCCCTACACTGTAGAGATCACTAGATGCCATGAAGCCTTCTATTCGAATAGCTTTTTCTCTTGAACTGCTGCACTTTGGTTTCTGGTGCTACCAGATCAGGCTGCCCTGTAGCTTCCTGAGAGGAAATGCACCTACATTGACGTTTTTTGGTTTTCTGATCTTTTTTGTAAAACTTAATTATGTTCTGCAAAACAAAAAACAAAAACAACAGCCTTTCTCCCTCCCCTTTTTATTTTATTTTTTCCTACCTTACTCCCGGTCCTGGATATGACCTTAAACTACATCCGATGGTGAGGTCCGGCTTACGGGCTTTAGGGAGTGTGGAGCCACCTCTTTAATTGCCATTGCTCCCAGGTCCACCCTGACCCGGAGTGGTAGTACCTGTTAGGGTCCCAACTCTGGGTTAAATAGAAACAGATTTTAAAAAGGAAAAGAAACAAACAAAAAAAAAACAAGACAAATATATTCTATTAAATTATTATTTTATTTATTTATTTATTTCTATTTTTTTGCCCTGTCGGTAGGGCATGAGAACAAACCGACTGCCCCCCTGCAGAGAGTAAAAATCCCTCAATGGGGCAACCAGTTAGCCGTGGGTTGCTACCCGTAATGTCTTAGAACGTTATCCTGGTGATTGAGAGAACCTAGACCAGGATACATAGAAGTTTAGGCACCGCAACACATTACTTTGGCCCTTACTTCGACTAGACGGGCGGTCGGAGAGGCCCGATCCGACCAATCGGCCAGTCACGCCAAGCCCCACCATATATTGCCCATTCCAAAAACTCACTACTAACTCAACACATCCCCCCCTCTCCCACAAATAACTCTACTTCCTAATATATGATGGAAAGCGGTGGCTGAGGGTCAATCGATTACGAGGCTGTAAACCCCTCAGGATTGCTACAGATCCCATAGCAATATCAAGATAATCAGATAATCATTATGATACCACCAAAGTCGGTTATATCATCATTGTATCCCTGTGGAGGCTGGGCGAATGGGTTTCCCCCCAGGCTCTTCCCAAATAGGACTCCGAGGTGGGTGGGGAACAAAGATGACGAAAAAAGAAAACAAAATATATGGCTTATTCCTCCCAAAAACCACCCAACCACCCAAAGAGAACTCACTCTGATGTCTCTGACATCAGTAGCTCTGAGGAAGAGACGATAAAACCAAGGAACTCAACATTTGTAGTAATAGAATCAATAGAGGAAACCCCTTTGAGCAAACTATCACCTTTTAAAATTGAAAGAAATCTTAAAACTTCAAAACCAAAGTCTATTAAAAAACAATTTAACGACAGCCTACTAATAGAAACCCATAACGAAGAACAAACTAAAGAAATATTGAAACTAAAATTATTTGAAAACATCAAAATCAAATGCTACAGACATCCAACCCTAAATACCTGCAAAGGAGTTGTGAAAAGCCACGAACTTGCACTTTGTCCCTTGGAGGAAATCAAAACAAACTTACAGAAACAGAATGTGTTAGATGTTCGCAGAGTTCAAATAAAAAAAAACAGTGAGAAAATCGATACCAATACATATATACTAACTTTTGATTCCCTCACCATACCCAAAGAAGTGAAAGTTGGATATATGAAAATAAATGTAGAAATTTATATTCCAAACCCCCTCCAATGCTTCAAGTGCCAGAAGTTTGGACACCATCAAGATCGGTGCACACGATTACCAGTGTGTGGAAGATGTGGAGAAAGCGGTCCACACATTGACTGCAGAAAAGATTTCAAGTGTGCCAACTGCCTTGGAAATCATGGCGCTGACTCTAGATATTGTGAAATATGGAAAAGCGAAAAAGAAGTAACCAAACTAAAACATACAAAGAATATATCCTACCCAGAGGCCAGGAAAATCATCGAAACTAAAACATATGCAGATGTAACTAAAAAAACTACTCCAATCAACAATCAAAATGGTCATATACATGTAACGGATACAACTGACAAGAAAATTGATGTCTTAAGCAAACTAATAAAGGAAATGAAAGAACTATTAGAAGAAATGAGGAAAATGAATAGTGCAATGTCTGCAACCAATCCAAGGATAATATTAAGTAAAGACACTACTGAACCACAAAAAGAAACAAAACCACAAACCATTTCTACAAAAACAACCGAACAACCATCAAACACATCACAAGCCAGAAAAGAATCAAAAATCCCCCCAGACAAAAAAAAAACAAACAAACAAACAAAAACAGGAAAAGAAAAATCCCGATCTATATCCCGAACAGGGACTCCGACAGAAAATAGATTTGAGGGATTGGAGGCGATGGAAGTTGAACACAATTCCAAATGATGAATAAAATATTACAATGGAATATCAGAGGGATAAAAGCAAACCAAAATGAACTCACGTTATTAATAACAAATATGAGCCCAGCACTTGTCTGTCTGCAGGAGACCTTTCTGAAAGAAAATAATACCATCAACAAAAAACACTACACATCTTACAACTACATAAATAAAGATACGGACAGAGCTTCTGGAGGCACATCAATACTCGTGAAGAATGAAGTCCCTCAAAGACAAATAAATATAAACACAAACTTGCAAGCAATTGCAGTTTTAGTGACTCTACATAGAACTATAACACTTTGCTCAATCTACATCCCTCCAAAAGATGTAATATGGGGAAGTAAAGAAACAAATAAAAAAGGAAAAGAAATAGAAAACATAATAAATAAAAATAATCTAGGCCTCCTTAATAAGCAAAACTACACCTACATGTACCCAGCAACAGGTACTTTCACCGCCATTGACCTTACCTTATGTGATCCTTCCATATATATGAACTATGATTGGAAAGTACACAATGACACCTGTGGGAGTGATCATTTCCCAATCATCCTGGAAAGTCTAAGTACTAGTACTGAACAAAAAACACCCAAATGGAACCTACATAAAGTGGATTGGGAAGACTTTCAGGAACAGTGCAAAAACCAATTAATTATTAAAAAGAAAGATGAAGATGACCATTTGAACTACTTCATTAAAACACTCACAAACATAGCAAATAATACCATACCGAAAACAACCAAAACCAACAATCAAAACAAATCTTGGTTCACAAAAGAATGCAGAAAAGCCATCAGAGCTCGACGAGCTGCCTTGAGAAAATTCGAAAAGTACCCAACAAGCGAAAATCTGGATTTCTTCAAAAACAACAGAGCAAAAGCCAGACGAATCATAAAGGAATCCAAAAGAACAACATGGAGAAATTATATATCCAAAATTAATGTGAATACCAAGGCAAAAACAGTTTGGAACATAATGAGGAAAATAGAAGGAAAGTGTAGTAGTACACCAATATCCCACATCTCTAAAGACAACAAAATATACACCAATCAAAAAGACATTTCCAATAACCTGGCAGATAATTTATCAAAAATTTCATCATGTGACAGACAGAGAAATTCAAAAAGATTAGAGAAAAGGAAGAGAAGAAGAAAATTCTATTTAAATCACAAAATACCGAAAAATACAACCAACCTCTTACCTTGCCTGAATTAAAAGAATCGCTAACCAAATCCCATGACACAGCTACAGGGCCCGATGAAATTCCATATGAAATCCTCAAAAAACTTCCAGAAACCTCAATGAAATACCTACTTGAAATTTTTAATATTATATGGTCCAGTGGAAACGTACCTGAGACCTGGAAAGAGGCCACAATAATACCAATCCCCAAATCTGAAAACTCAAACATCCAATCCCAATCAAGTAACGTCTCAGATCCATTGAATTTCAGGCCAATAGCTCTAACAAGCTGCATTTGTAAAACCATGGAAAGGATTATAAACAAAAGACTAATCTGGTTCCTGGAAACAGAGAATCTTATTACATAATTTCAAACAGGATTCAGGAAAAACCGAAGTTCAATAGACCACATAGTCAGACTTGAAACCTTCATCAGAGAAGCCTTTGTAAGGAAGGAACATTTAACAGCAGTGTTTTTTTGGCATGGAAAAAAGCCTACGATACTGTGTGGAAGTACGGTGTTACAAGGGATCTGAAGGCGCTTGGACTAAAAGGCAGAATGCCAATTTTTATTGAAAATTTTTAAAAAAAATGACGGTTCAGAATAAAGGTTGGCACAGCTCTCTCGGACTTGAATGAACAAGAGAATGGAGTACCTCAAGGGAGTATACTGTCAGTGACCCTGTTTAGTATCCGAATTAACAACACTGTAAAAAACCTTAACCCTGGGGTAGATTGCTCCCTATATGTGGATGACTTCCTAATATGCTGTAGATCTAGATATATATCTATAATAGAAAGGAAGCTTCAATTGTGCTTAAACAAAGTAATGAGATGGACAGAAGAGAATGGATTTAGATTCTCCAAAAGAAAAACGAAATGCATGCATTTCTGCAAACTAAAGAACATGCATAATGATCCTGTCCTAACCATGGAAGGAACGCCCATACCTGTTACTGACCAGTACAAATCCTTAGGGATTTTATTTGACAAAAAGTTAACATTCATCCCACACATAAACTATCTGAAAAAAAAATGTAACAAAGCTGTAAATCTTTTGAGAGTGGTAGCACATACCGATTGGGGTGCAGACAGGGAAACACTCCTTAAACTTTACAGAGCACTAGTCCGCTCAAAGCTAGACTACGGTTGTTTCATATATGGATCAACCCGAACATCATATAAAAAAGCCTAGACCCTATTCACCATACTGGCCTAAGATTGGCCCTAGGAGCATACAGACCCTCCCCCGTGAACAGTCTATACACGGAAGCACATGAATCCCCACTAGATCTAAGGCGAGAAAAGCTAGCCCTTCAATATTTACTCAAACTGAAGTTTTGCCCAAACAACCCTGCATACCAATGTACCTTCTATCCTAAATATGAAGAACTCTTCAACATGAGAGGAAAAACTATCAAAACGTTCGGGCTCCGAATGAAGGAAAGCATTGAAGAATCGAAAATTCCAATCTCCAGCATTCACAACTTCATACTACCTAAAACACCCCCATGGATCATGAAACAAGTAGAAATAAAACTGAACCTAAACAAAAAGTCCAAATCTACCACAAACCCTATTGAATACCACGACGAACTTCAACATTTAAAATTACAATATTCAGACTACACCTTTATCTACAGACGGGTCTAAAAGCAACAATCACACTGGATGTGCAGCAACGTACCATAAAACCACAATGAAGAGAAATCTTCAAAATGAAGCATCTATATTCACTGCAGAGACTATAGCTATCGATCTAGCACTCAACATAATTTCAGAGGAAACCACCAAAAACTTCATCATTCTCACAGATTCTCTATCAGTCCTATTATCTATACAAAATCAAAAACAAGAAAATCCACTAACAACAAAATTAATAGAAAAAATCAATAGCCTTTCAACTACTAAAGACATTATTCTTGTCTGGATCCCCAGCCATGTGGGGATCAAAGGCAATGACAGGGCAGATACAGCTGCAAAAAGATCTTCTCACCTTCCAACTGACAATTTTAAGATTCCACATACTTATCTTAGACCCCATAGACCCCAGATAAAAGCATACATACAGGAAAAATGGCAACTGCGGTGGAGTCAGCAAGAGGGCAGCAAATTATACTCAATCAAACCTGAACTTAAGGAACGATGTCCGGACATCAAGAGATCACGCCGAGAAGATGTGATACTGACTCGGCTGCGCATAGGACACACCAACTTTACTCATTCTTATATACTAAATGGAGAATCGGCACCAGAGTGCATGCCATGCCAGGAGACACTCACAGTAAAACATATCCTAGTTGGGTGTGATGACCTCGCCCCAACTAGAAAACTATATTATACAGAAAGCAATATGGAGGACCTTTTTGAAAAGGTCAACTCAACAAATATTCTAGCATACCTAAGGAAAGTAAATTTATATAAGAAAATTTAAGGAAGTTTAAAGTCACCCAAATATACATATCCATGTATAAATACAACATTTAATTTCTTAGTTCGATTTTATGAAAAAAGGGAGGAATGGCTGAAAAAGTCCCCCCCATAAAAAATGGTTAAAAAAAAAAAAACGGACTCCGGCATTAAATGACCACATAGGTTGATATGCCGTAAAACCAATCAGTCAATCAAACAAGCACTTTGGAATTCTTTTTCAGGCATCTGCTTCCCTGACTGTACTAACATGCAAAAATTTAAGTGTCATGTAAACAGACATCTCGTTGCCCAACTCCTTAAATAGTATCCCTGCAAATCTGGTCCCAAATAGTAGTCCTTTGCAACTAAGTGACTCCGTACCTTGTTTGGGTCGAAATGCCAATAAAAACAAAAGCCAAATAATAATGATAATCATTTATTTCGCTTTTCGTATTAGATGGCCACTTTCTTCATCAGTTACTTTATGCACCAGTCGAGTGCCATCTGGCTGACTCAGATTTTTGATGACAAGCATACGAAATCTCTACTTTAGCCAATAGTCATAAGCAGAGTTTAGAGCTTATTCCTTTGATGTGAACGAGATAGGATTAACTTTATCATGCATAACGATGATGGTAGATATAAGGGCGTTTTAAGGTAGATTAAACAATCACAAGTCGCGTAAGTTTAAAACAAAAAAAACTTCTTGTTAATAGTTACGATGATTGATATTTGTTTTGATTTCACATTTTTATCTGCCATAATTAGCAAATATGATTATAAAATTGTTTTATCAAGTTTTATTTGATTAAAATATTTTTTCATTTTTACAAAAATATTTGATGCTGATATTGTTTTCTTATTTGACCATTATGACCTTTTTTTTTTCGTATTACTTTCAGCCGACTTGTATTTACAACTGACCCTGAATGGCCTTCTGCCAAACTGTCTGGAACTTTACCATCGTTGACAATTCATGCTGACCAAAGAAAGGTAAAGCAAATGTAACGACTCTTTGTATAAACGAATCTTGATGACAATCATCATCATCATCAGTGAAATCTTTATTAAAGAAATTTTCTCTGATAAAAAACAACGCAATTTGCTTTCTCTTTGGCAATCAGTTGTAAATTTTATTAAAGATATTGTAATAAAAATCACCATGGAAACGAGTTTGTATTCAGTGAGTGATCTTTGTTCCCCAAGTGTACTAATTGTTACCAGCCCAGATGGGGGATAAAACTGAAAACTAGTCCCCTGTATTGGACTTTTGTGTTATCCTTTTTTTCACAAATAACTAAATTTACAGGAAAAAAAAACCTTTGAATTTAAGAATTAATTTTGTAGTTTTTTAATTAAATTTTAACAGAGAAACTAATTTCTATAGGGTCGTGGGTGTGCTGCATTATTTAATGCAGTGTGTCTTGAGCAAGAATAGCCTGCAGTGCCCATCCCTCTCGAGGCTCCAAGTATATACAGCACCTGGCATTACCAAATGTTCACCCATTTTAGTATTAGGCAATCTCAATGTTTCTTAACTTTGGTGATCTAATGGGAACCGGTGTGTCGTGATTCTGCTGTATCATCATCATCGTTTATCAAATGACTAAAACCATCTTAAAAACATGTATTTTATTTTCTTGACAATTGGTTTTCTAGATTCATTGAACTACTGCTCTCATCTTGTCTTTTCGCAATGTTTTCGCTCGATGTAACCTCCGACCTTCTTCAGGTGTATTTCCTAAAACTCAGGAATTTGGAGAAGATTGGTTACATCGATCAAAATGTGAAAATGACACTTAAGATGAGAACAGTAATCCAATGAATCCAAATAATACGAATAATTGATTCTCATCTTAAAATTTCAGAAACGTGATTTTTCTAGATGTTTTAATTCTTGTTTTTCAGATTAAAGCTTTATGTACGTGTATGTCTCAGCTGCATACATTGCAGAAGATGAGAAAGAAACGAAAGTTGAAAAATGTTCTCAATGTTTCACAAAATCTTGAGACGGATCCAGTCGACTTTAGTGTGCCAAGTGCATCGCTTCTCAAGTAAGTTATTTTTTTTAAGGTTTAAAAAATATCAGTTTTAATCAAACTTGATTTTATAACCTTTGTTATTTGAATTGCATTATCTCTCCTCTAAGCCCAACACTCCATGACATAATCTGTACCATTTGGTATACAATATAATTATACTCAGCATCTTAAAACATTCAGTTGCACTAGACCTCTTAGACTGAGAATTTCTTACTCTGGAATTGTTCAGCACAAATGAAGAACACCCTATCGATTTAGAAGACAATCACATTTTTTTTTACGTAGATGTGCGTTAAAATAACGGCCACTGCTGGTTTGGCGTTGTAAATTTGTCAAGGGATAAGCTGATGTATATCCATTTCAGGAATATTAAGGTTTAACTAGAGACTTTAAATATAGTTTCATTTAACATGTTATTGATGGCATGATTTGCTAATGCATTTTTGTTTATTATACCACTGTCTTCAGAATTCTGAATTTTTGAGATGACGTATAAATGTTTGCATTATTTGAATTGATAGGAAATAATAATAATGGGTATTATTTGTAACTTAACAATTAATTGATGGATTTGATTAAAAATTTTAATCATAATGTTAGAAATAATACCCCCCTAGTATTTCCTGATAATTCAATTGACTTCATCTTTTGTCTGGTACGACCAGATCAGGCTGTCCAGTGGCTTCCTGGGACGAAATGCATCTACATTAAACTTGTTTTTGTTTTCTATTCTCTTTTATAAAACTTAATTATGTTCTGCAAAAACAAAAACAACAGCCTCCTTCCCCTACCTTTTTTTTTTTTTTCCTTCCCTACTTCCCAACTCCGTCGGTGGGGCATTAGAATACACCGACTGTCCCCCTGCAGAGAGTAAAAGCCTCTCAAAGGGGCTACCTGTTGGCCGTGGGTGGCAACCCGTAATGACTCGGAAAAGCATCCTGGTAGCTGAGCAACTGATGTCTAGGGAAATTAAAGATATCAGTTGCAACACTCCACTTTGGCCTCGTACAAGACTAGACGGGCGGTCGGAGGGGCCCGATCTGATCAATCGGCTAGTTACGTCAAGTCCTAACACATCTTCTACTTTTCTATCAATTTCCTCTAAACCGTAACAAATACAGTTCTACCCTGTACCACTATAAACTATATACATATTTTCCCCTTATTTCCATGTGTTAGAAGGCGGTGGCTAAGGTCAAATGTGCCAAATGATTTAAGTCATGACATGGCTGTATAGTGCTGGAAGTTAGCACAAATGACTTGGATTATGTAAGGATTATGGGTGCTCATGGCTCCCATTTGGAACATGTATACTGTTTATGTAGCCCTGGCATGACAAGGCGAATGCGTTTTCCCCTTAACATGCCCCAATATTGGACTTCGGGATGGGTGGGGAGCATAAACAATGAATTTAAAATGTATAATATATATATATATATATATATATATATATATATATGGCCAAGTATAAAAACTCCAAGCACCAACACGTCGACTCGGATAGTTCAGATAATGAACTACATCAAACATACTCAAAATTTATTATATTGGAATCCACCGAAGAAACCAAAATAACTGACTTATTACCGTTTATTATACATAAAATTATATTGGCATATATTACTCTAAAAAATGTAAAAACTTTAAAAAATAAAACCCTATTGGTGGAAGTGGAAAGAGAAAAACATGCCACTTTTTTCTTAGCAATGAAAACTTTCCACAACATAAATATCAAAACTTATCCACATACATCCAAAGGTGTAGTAAAATCAAAAGACCTATCAATGTGCACTACTGAAGAAATAACAAAAGAACTTAAAAACCAAGGAGTAATAAACGTTAAAAGAATTACAATAAAAAAAGAGAATCAGACTATACATACAAACACTAACATTATGCAGTTCGATAGATCCACTATCCCGAAAAAAATCAAAATTGGGTTCAATGTTGAAAAAGTTGAACCCTTTATACCAAACCCACTTCGGTGCTTTAAATGGCAGAAGTTTGGGCACCATGAGGATGCATGTAGGGGACGAGCAGTGTGCGGCAGATGTGGCCAGAGAGATCCAGACCACACTGTCAATGACTACAATCTTGATTGCAAATGTGCAAATTGTGGAGAAAACCATCCTGCTTATGCTAGAGCATGCAGAATCTGGAAGAAAGAAAAGGAAGTAGTGCCAATAAAACATACCAAAAACATCTCCTTCCTTGAAGCCAGGAAAATAATAGATGGATATATGAAGGAAAAGACGTACTCTCAAGTCACCTAAAGTTGTATATCATCCAACATCACTAACCAAGACTCCAAATACGAAATACTAATAAACAAATTGTTACAATTGGGACCAAACGACTGGCCCAAATTTATAAATGAAATCAAACCAAACATCTCATCAAAAATTAACATCCTATTAAATCGTCAACTAATGTTACCAATAAAACAAATTCTCAACCAAAATTGGAACATCGAAGAAAACAAAGTTGATCAAAAGAAAGACCACAAAAATCACCAGTACGTCGTGCAGATGCTGAAAAAAATGAAATTAAGGAAAAACAAAATCAGTTAAAAGAAAGACCATACAGGTCACCAATACGTCTTCCCCGTGGTGAAAAAAAACACACTTGAAAAACAAACAAAAAATACATTTACCAAAAAACAAAATATAAAGAAATTACCATAAATAGAAGCCACTACTACTACTACAAATAGATTTATGGAATTAAAAGACATGGAAACTGAAGTTACTCCTCAAACCAAAAAAAAATCCTCATGAATTACAAGAAAATCCAATGGAATTGCCGTGGATTGAAGGCAAATTACAATAAAATTTTATTGTTGCAAATCAAATTTAATCCTTTCGTTATTTATCTTCAAGAAATCTTCCTTAAGAATGAGGACAATTTGAATATAAAACACTATCAACAATATAACTACATTCATAATACAGGACTTAATAATACTGTAACCCTTTTCCCCTCCCATTGCAAAACCCAATCATATTCTGCAAGGCAGAGAACAAAAATGACAAAATCCACAACCAAATCAAAAGCTACGAATTCACGATTGAAAATACAAGGAGCTTGAAGAATAAAAATCTCATATAAAATAACTGGATACAACATCGAATACTATTCCCAAAATAACTGGATTCGGCATTAAATAACCCACAAAGGGGTGATATGACGTTAAAACAAAAACAAAATTCATCTTTTGTGGAAACTTTTTAACTAGATACAAAAATATGAAACCTTAGAGAGCTGAGCTAATCCTCTCATTTTTTGACCTGCCAAAAACATGGCGACTTTTATACTTGAGGAAAGTCAGAGGTTGTCTCAAGCGAAACGTTCAGCTAACACAAGATGAGAACAATTGTCTAATAATTCCGAATAATGCACATTAGATTGATATCCATTTGTACAATATTTTTGATATCCATTTGTACAATATTTTTGATATCCATATGTACAATATTTTTTGATATCCATTTGTACAATATTTTTGATATCCATATGTACAATATTTTTTGATATCCATATGTACAATATTTTTTGATATCCATATGTACAATATTTTTGATATCCATATGTACAATATTTTTTGATATCCATATGTACAATATTTTTTGATATCCATATGTACAATATTTTTTGATATCCATATGTACAATATTTTTGATATCCATATGTACAATATTTTTGTCTCTTTTTTTTTTTTTCTTTTTGGTTCCATATGAGCTCTTGCATTGCATCTTTTTCTGCCGTTGATGTATCCATTTATTTTCTCCACTTGTAAGGATCAATGGTTGATCAAACAGGCACTATTTGTAAGATCATGCTGCCCCTCTTAACCACTCCCAGTTGATTATCTATCCTATTTCCTATTGCCTTTGTGTGCCTTGATGAATCGTTTCCTCTCATTGTTTCCTGGCTAACAGGGAGAACAAACAGTCCATAGTATCACATAGTATCACATACCATTTTCTATAAATCTATTGTTCGCCGTTTAATAAAAAGATAAATGTATTAAAAAATAACAAAACTATATTTTAGTTTTAAGAAAAACTATTCAATGAACTTTTCTCTTTCCGTCTCTCAGCTTGGTGCCGGAGAAAGACAACGAAAAAGAGAAACAAGATCAGAGGAAGTTGGAAAGTTCGGTGTTGCTTGTATCAGAGTTTTCAGTCAATAAACTATCTCTAGAAATCAACAGCCGAGGTGAGCATTTGTTTTCATTAATTTTTAATCTTTGCCAAAAATATTGAATAATTCATATTTTTGTTCTCTAGCAGCTGAATTTTTTCATCTAGTTGAAGTGTGTAAATGAAATGCAAATCAAAGTTAAAACTTCTTAGATTTTGTGACATTTTAAGTGTATTTTGGTACATTTGGCATGGAATAAAAAACATATTATAACAAGGACAAGTTAAATTTTTTTTCAAACAATACATATAAAAACGTTGCAACATTAGTATAGGACATAACTAGAAAATCCCCACCCCCTCCAAAAAAAGATAGTGTAAAATTAAGAGAACACTAGATTGCAAATGAAATAGCATGTATGCAAGTTATTGTATTTACCCCCTTTCAAAGAGGTCAGACCCAATGTCACATTTGATTTAAAATGTTTCTGCAGAACAAACTGGATTTGAACGTGGCACACCCATGTTTTCAGTCCGTGTTGTTAATTACCTAAAAAAATAGCCATTATTTCATTACCTTGGTACCAAAAATTTATAAAACAAAAAATTTAAACTTTTATCAAAATATATTAACATGGATAAAATTCACCTCAATAGTTGAGCACAGATTAATTGTTTATACAAATAATAAAATGAAATAAGAAAATCTTTCTCTCTCTCACACACACACACACACATACATACATACATACTGATCATGACCAAACCTGGGCTGATGATGGTCCTCAACCTAGGGATAGTGAGCATCATTTTTCAAGGTCAAGGTCATAGCCTATGTGTATGTATATATATATATATATATATATATATATATATATATATATAATATATACACACACTCTCTCTTACAGCCCACATAACTAGACCGATCATGACCATACCTGACATGATGGTGGTTTCTAATCCAGGGATGGTGCATACTAGTTTTCAAGGTCAGGGTCAAATGTTCAGGTCGAGACTTTGCTGCATGTGCGGGTATCTTTTCTAGTAATGAATAAAAGTAAAAAGCTATATAAGTGAACTTACATGTGTTTGATTTGCTTCAATAATTGCATATGCAAATTTATTTTATAAGCAAAGATAGAGGTTTAATCCTAATAATAACTGATAATAATAAAAAAGAAAACAATCATGTCTTAAAATTTAATTTTATGAGATTAGAATGGGGAGGGAGCTTAATTTTTCAATTTTTTTTGCATGGAAGGAAAAATTTTCAATTTTTTTTTAATCAATTTGATTATTTCTATTTGTAATTTTATGTATTTAATTTTGTCTTTTTTTATTGATCAGTTTTGAGTAAAATTGCAAAGCAATATTGAGTGGGCAAAACCATTTGGTCAGAAAAAAAAAAGATAGGAGGCATTACTTTTGGAATTTCTCATGTATATAATAATTAAAAAAAAGATTTTAATCTTATTTAACCCAAACAAGGCTTATTACCACTTGGAGCCAGGGATAAATTGATGATGATGACGATGATAATAATAATAATAATAATAATAATAGCAGTTGATAACAGTAATAAGTGTACATTATAAAAAAGCTAACATAAAATATGTATTTGTTAATGTGGATACTCCAAGCATAGTAATGAATGATTCCAGTATAGCTGTTACTAACTTAGTGGTTATATAATCCCAATCAATTTTATATTCCCTTTGAAAACCCACAAACATTGTTGCTTGGTTCTATTTTACATCTTTTTAAGACTATACTGATAATTATGTGCAGGTGTCCATCCGAGTAAAAATGCTTAATTTTTTTTTTTTTCTGTAATGTGTTAGAATTTTTTTTTTCTTTTTTGTATAATTTTTCGCCTCTTTAGTTTATTGAATTTGAACCATTTTTTTATTTTTCCTATCATTTCTAGGACGTCCAATTACGGAGCTGCAAGTTGATCATGTACAAGGCCAATTTGTGAAGAAACCCAGAGAAGCAACAGTTATGCTTACTGTTCACAGTTTGCTATTAGTTGATGGCTTGCAAACATTTGGCAAAGATTTTGAACTACTTGCCGCATCGCACAAAAATCTGGCGTATGTATCGCATAACAAATTCTTTTCAATGAATTCTATTTTTTTTTTCTTTTTGGTTTGGTGTATTTAATCACTATTAAATTACTAAGAAACTATTTATCATAAATTGATGATGCACCATGTTAAGTGAAGTAACCTTATTGTTTCTATTCGAAAATAAAATCGGTACACTGGTGCTACCAGATCAGGCTGTCTATTGGGTTCCTGAGACGAAATGCACCTACATCGATTTTCTGTTTTTGTTTTCTATTCTCTTTTCTTAAACTTAATTATGTTCTGCAAAAACAAAAACAACCCCCTCTCCTTTCCTTCCCTATTTCCCAACCCCGTCGCCCCCCCCTTCTCCCCCCCTCACAATTTTTTTTTTTTTTTTTTTTTTTTGCCCTGTTGGTAGGGCACTAGAATAAGCCGACTACACCCCTGCAGAGGGTAAAAATCCCTCAATGGGGCAGCCAGTTAGCCGTGGGTTGCTATGCGTAATGCCTTAGGACGTGATCCTGGTGATTGAGCTAACCTAGACCTGGGTGCATAAAAGTCTAGGCACTGCAACACATTACTTCGGCTAGACAGGCAGTCGGAGAGGCCCGATCCGATCAATCGGCCAGTCATGCCAAGCTCTAGCACTTACACCCAAAGTACCAACTACCACAACAAAGAACGAAACTCCCATCTTTTTTTAATTTTTTTTTCTTCCCCCACTACAAAAAATAGGCAAACCAAGTAAGTGCTAGAAGGCGGTGGCAAGGGTCAATCAATTGGAAAGACCAGAACTCAACACTCCATCTGAACAAATGTATTTTTGAGGACATATTGAACAGAAAATATAGTGCTTGAGAACTCCTTACCAAAACGTAGCCCCGACATGGTCAAGGCGAATGGGTTTCCCCCTTACTATGCCCCAATTTTAGACTCCGAGGTGGGTAGGGAGCGTGGTTGATGAAAAATAAATCCCAAAATCTATGGCTGATAAAAACAAATGCGTCCCCCTCAAAACCCTTAAAAGAAACCATTCCTCTGACTCTGACCTCTCAAGCTCAGAACAAAAATTCAAAACTAGAAAAACCGTTCCAACTATAGACGAAGGAAACTTCCCACGATTCTTGGTTATTGAATTAATCGAAAATAAAAAAATTAGAAATTTATCACGTTTTCTAATAGAAAAGACATTATCCACAAAAAGTAAAGCAAAAATGATAAAAAAAAACAAAAGATGGAAATCTACTAGTTGAGATAACCAATCTTAGAGATGCTCAATCTCTACTCAAAATGAAGAACTTCCATGAGTACAAGTGCAAAGTCTTTCCCCATAAAACACTAAACACTTCGAAAGGAGTAGTTCAAAGTTATGAACTATCCCTAGCAACTGAGGAAGAAATAAAAACCGAATTAGAAAAACAAGGAGTAATCAACCACATCCGCATAAACATAAAAAAAAACAATAAAATAATAACCACCAACACATACATACTAACGTTTAACAAACCAACAATACCTAAAGAAATAAAAATTGGCTACTTCCATGTAAAAGTAGACCAATATATCCCAGCTCCATTAAAATGTTTCCATTGCTGAAAAAATGAACATCATAAAGAAGCCTGTAAAGGAATAAAAAATATCTGGAAAATGCGGCAACAAAGAGCCTGACCAAACCAAAGAAAAATGCATAAATGAGGTGAAATGCGCTAACTGCAAAGAAGATCACCCGGTTTTCTCTAAAATATGCAAAACATATAAAAAAGAAAGAGAAATTATAGAAGTAAAGTACAAAAAAAACAAAACCTTTCCAGAAGCCAGAAAAATAGTTGAGACGTACATGAAAGACAACACATTAAAAAGACAACTAAACCATACCAACATAATGAAATACATGATCAATATATAAACAAACTGATTACATTAAACATTAAAGAATAGACAGAATTTCAAAATAGCCTGAAAGAAAAATACTCAAATCTGGGAAACAAAATAGAAATAACAAATCCAAACAAAGAAAATAATATTCCATCCACAACAGAACCATTAAAAAAATTATCATAGAAACCAACAAAACAATCACCAGAAATTAATTAAAACATAAGCAATGATAAAACAGCAAATAAAGAACGTTCCAGAAAAAAAGAAAACCAAACAATAGACACTCAAAAATAGATTCCAAATTCTAGAAAAAATGGAAACCGAAAACACCCTATATAAAAACAGTAACCAAACACAAGTAATCAAGAGGGGAAAAAATGAACAAGAAGCCAAAACAGCAACATTTCAAGGAAGATCCAGATCAACGTCCAGATCCAAACAAAAAAAAGAAAAAAACCCAGCAAAGCACTTCACCAAAGACACAAACTCTGACAAAAGATAAACCCTCTACTTCTGAAGAGATGGAAATAGAGGAAAACTAAACAACCTCATGGATAGAAATAAAACACAACAAATTATCCAGTGGAATTGTCGTTGAATAAGATCCAACTATAATGAACTTCTTATACTTATCTCGCTCTTCAACCCAGTCATTGTCTGCTTACAAGAAACCTTCCTACAAAACAATAACCATTTCAAAACACCAAACTATGAACAATACAACTATTTCCATAACACAGGCCTTCGTGCTAATGGAGGCACCTCAATTCTTGTAAGGAATAACATACCTCAAAGCAATTTCTCTGTCAAAACAAATCTTCAAGCTAATACAACTCAAGTCACATTACAAAAAACAATCACAATCTGCTCAATATACCTCCCTCCTCATGAAATGAAAATGAACTAGCAAATTTAATAAAACAACTACCTTCACCATTCATTCTTTTAGGAGACTTTAACTGTACGTTATGGGGATGTGAAGTCACAAACTCAAAAGGAAACAAAATTGAACAACTAATTAACAAAAATAACTTTAATTGCCATTGCTTCCAGGTCCACTCTGTTAGGGTCCCAACTATGGGTTGAATAGAATCTGACTTAAAAAAACAAATATACGCCATTAAAAAATCGTTCCTCAAAATCACTAGATTTGGCATTAAATAACCTGAAAAAGGGTGATGTGCCGTAAAACAAAAACAACCAACCAAAATCAGTACATTGCAAGAAACATGCGAATAAATAAATTTAACAAAAAAAAAATTTTTATTTCTGGAGTTTTATAGTTTTTAAAGCTTTTTTTTATTTAAGTATGTAATTTTTTTATTTTTTAGTATGGATAGTCGCAGTGGAATACTCCGTGGCTCTGAATCACAGATTGACTTGGTACCATCTCCGGTCGCTTCCTTTTCTGGTTTGTATAATTTTTTTTACTCCATTAGTTAAAATTTACTTTATTCTATGTACGAAAGAATCATTTATATTAAAATGAAATATAAATAAAACGATGCCCCCCCCCTCTTCCCCACTTTTAAATAAAATATTTTTATGTTTTAATTTGGTTTGGGAATTGTTAAGAAGTTGATTAAGGTAACATTTATTGGACTTTTTTTTTTTTCTTGCAACCATTGTGCGATTTTACTTTCATTATTGTTTCTCAGTCCTGATGAAACATTTTGTGCAGACCAATTTAAATGCTTATATAATCAATGTGAAAAGTTCTTTTGGGAAATAAAATATTGGTTTTAAGTTCATTTTATTAATGTGTGTGTGTATATATATATATATATACTAGCATGCGTGCCCGGCGTTGCCCAGGTGTTTGGAGGCGTGTTTTGAGCAAAAAAACAAAAAATGGTAGTAGGAAGACAGACTCGAACCCGTACTGCAAAGGAGGAAAAGAACGGGGGAAAAACGTGACGTCTTTGCTGTTATGGCCACCGCCAAACCAGAAGTGACGAAGGTTTAAATTAAGGCTAGACAATCGAAAAGAGGGGATGACTTTTGAAAATATCGGTGAAAAAAGCGACCCCTCCCTGTAGAAAAATGCCCAGTTGAGGGTGAAGAAATTAATGTTTTAGCCAATTTTTCAGTATTTGTCGCCTGAAGGGCCGAGCTTCAAAACTATACTGATCTTGTGAAAATCCGTCGCCTCTGTCAAAAGTTTTAGGCAGACATGCAAACATACATACATTTATATATGGGTAGCTCAAATTTTCGACCCAAACCGATTAAAAAGCTTGCCCTATCTCTGAATACCCTTTATGTAAAATTTCAAATGTTTAGACCAGAAATTGTCTGAGTAATTTGGTAGAGACCTCATAGGTCAAATTTTTTTCAACTTTGACCCCTATTATGACCCCTTAACATTTATTGTTTTGGGCTCAAATCAAGTTAAGTTAAATCCATGTCTAAGGAACCGGTATCTAAAATTTCAATTGTTTATACCCAAACTTAGCGGAGGAGTTTGGTAGAGTTCTCAAAGATCAAATCGTTGAACTTTGACCCCTTAACAGCCAAATTTCTGTCCGAAAACAGATTACAAAGATTTTCACAAATCTCCATACCCTGTATATCAAATTTTGAATCTGTAGACTGAAAATTGACAGAGTTATTGTGTAGGGAAATGTACAGAGACACACACACACAGACAGACACTTTCACTTTTCTAGATATATAGATATATATCAATGCGATATCTTGCTAAGGGTGTAATTGTTGGCCACCTGATTGCACTAGGGGATCACCACACTCCTCAACACATCCAGGTTGGTGTTTGATGTTGACTTTCAAGCTGATTTTGAAGATGTGAGGTGGCATGATGTGGCCCTCACTTGAAACCACACTAAAGCCCATAACCATGGCCGGAAACTTTAATTTATCCCTGTTATTCATAGCGATCCAGCAATGCATTTTGATGGTGCTGGCAATGGTCCTGTTGTCATAACTGAGATCGGCAGAAAGCATGAGTTGTACAGCGGCGCATCTCCAATCTTGTTCATTGAACATGGTGTCACTTTCAAATATGATAGAAGGCTCTTATCACTCTTGGGATTTGTACACATATGGCTAACTAGTAAATGGTCTGCAACCAAAAAAGAAACCCAGTTTTCATCAAACATCGATAGAATTATGTCGTCTTTTCTAGGGCGACAATTTTATTGTTCCACCCTGTATATATTATGGGAATATATACTATGCCACATACTATGCCACATACTATGGGAATTTAAAGGAGCAGAACTTAAGACCAGTTGTCAAATGGGACATTCTTAGGAACACAAACACTTGCAAATCTCTATGCTGTGCTATCTTTGCCTGAGCAAAAAACTATTTCCAGATTTAAAGAAAGAGATAAGCTCCTTAATAAGAAAAACAAAACCTCTATTAACTTCGGACACTATAAATCCCACCTTTTCAGCCACTTTGATTTCCTTTTGTAACTCTAAACCATCTTTATCTTGATTGTTATTTTTAATTCTCACACTCTTAGTAACTATATAGCACCCGATATTATAAATTTATAATGTGGGTCTTGTTGCATACCATTACATTTCCTCTTATTACCTTCTATTTTACTATCTCTTACCCCTCTGTATCCCTTATTTCACCTTTTATCGATTTTACCTGTATCTTTATTTTATTATCATCAGGATTATTAATAATTTTTCTTTATCATCGTCATCATCATTATTTTTAGTATTATCATTATCAATATTATTTTTATCATCATTATCAGTATTTTCATTATTATTATTACTTTTATCATTTTTACTTTTTATCACTATCATCATCATTATTATTGCCATTATTATCTTTATTGTTATTATTAATTTCATTATGGAAATTTTAATTGTATAATGTATAAATATATTTATGCGTGGGAGATCAATCTATTTACCTTTATATAAAGTCGTCTCAGTTTTTTTTTTATTATTTCTTTACACACATGTGCATATATATGTGTATTTGTCCTGCGGGGCTTATGACCTGCATATAATTATTATTTGTGTAGAAACCTTACTGCAAAGCCTTTTTGCTAACGTCCTTATCTATCCTCCCTCCCTTTCCGTCATCTTCTTTCGTTGACATATTATTTTTAAACACTTGTAAACTTGGCATATTGTTTTCATCCCTCCCCTTTTCTTATAGTAATGTAATTTAACTATACTGACCCCTTCCATCGTTCGGTTCGTTTCTTTTTTCTCTTTTCTTTCTCCTTTTTCTTTTTTTTTTCCCTTTTCTATCTCTTTCTACCCTTCTCCTTTACCAATTGGGCCTTGACATCCCCTTTCCCCATATTACCTTCTATTTTTGAGTCTAAAATGTAACTTAATATCATTCCTCCCACTTTATGTTAGTGAATTAATATTTTATTTTTATAAATAAATAAATATATATATATATATATATATATATGTATATATTTCACTTTTTTCATTTAAGAATCAGGTGCTTTGATTAGCAGATAAACTATTATTCCTGTCGCCTGACGAGGAACTTTTGTTTTTTTAATAAACTATTTGCTCCGAAACATTAGCATGTTCAGTGTAGCAACTATGTTATATTTGTCTCTATAAATAAAAATATATTTTGCTCTTTTTATTGAGCAATCTTAATAACCGGAGTTTTATTTCCTGAATACCTTGGTGTGTATGTATATATATATATATATAATATTGGTGGTGTGTTAAACATTTATTTAGCAACTGTATTTTTCTTAAATGTTTTAACAGGTTTAACTGATTTGCATGACGAAAGTGGAACTGATCCACCACAAGAAGGTGAAGCTTTGATTACTCTTCATATCCAATTTATGGCTAGTAACAGCCCAAACAACCCAACTAATGAAAAGGTTGGAAAAGCTGATGTCCAATTCAACAGCCTTGACGTTATTGGTGAATTTAAAATATTTTTTAATCAGATTTTATAAAACTTTTGTATTTTTTACCGCTTGGATTTTTAAAAAAAACTTTTTCTATTTCTTTGCTATTATTCAACAATTTCTGAAGGTTTTTTTTTCCGCTACTTTTCTATTCCCAGCAAACCAAGAGACTCTTACAGAAATCATGAGTTTCTTCCATACAACAATGAACGAAGTCACTAAGTTCACAACCAAAGAAAACTCCGAACCTATTGAAAAAGACGAACAGAAACATTCCGATTCACGAAAACAATCAAACTCTATGTCGAAGGTAATTTTTAAAAAATACTGTTGTAATCATTTTTTTTTTTTTTTTTTTTTAAGAATTGTTCATCGCAAACAGGACAATCTGAGTGAGGAATGTTGTGATAGCATTATATGTTTGAACGACTTATAAATTAATGAAAATAGATGCCGAGTTTATATGAGCACAACCTGTAGAATTATAAGATAAGTAAAAAAAACTTTTATACATTTTTATACAAACGATGCATTTTAGTAGAAAACATAAGTGTGTGTGTGTGTATTGGGTGCATATGTGTACTGGCTACATGTGTGTTTTGTTGATCTCTGGTGATCATGTGTGGATTGAGATTGTTTAGTTCATGTCGTTACTATGTTAATTCATTAGTAGTTTGTTCATGATTGTACAATGTTTTGCTTACCTCACTAAGACTGGATTAGTACACAAAAGTTTGTTTCTTTCGAGAAGCATGTTTGCACCAAACTTGGAACACGTTGTTCATTGTCTGTCACTGTCGTGTGACATGGGAAAAGATAGAGATGGAAGAGGAAAAAATTGAAATGAAAGTTAGTGTCAACATCTGTCAGGGGTGAGGTTTATTCTTTTCTTTCTACAAATTGTGTCTGTGCATTTTCTGTGCACGAAACTATTTGACTGACTAGTTTTTAAACAAATGTATCTGTACGGGGGTTAGGCAGCAAGATGGTTATTCACATATTTAAATTTCTGCATGTTGGTACAGTCAGAGAAACAAGAAACTAAGAGAGAATTCTAAAAGCAAACAATTCAAGTAAAAAAGCTGTTAGAGTAGAAAATCTTTCACTATCTAGGGATTTCTACAGAGTATTTATGTTGGATTTACAAGTGTATTACATTTACAAAACACATTCTGAAGTACTTGTGTAATGTATTTGTTACACTTTCCTTTAGTGATTCATAAAAAATAAAAACTTTACTTTCATCTATATATCTACAAAAGTGAACTTGTGTGTGTGTACATTTCCCTATCAAACTACTGTCAATTTTCAGTCTACAGACTCGAGATTTGACATATTGAGACTTGGGGAAATCTTTTTAATTGTTTTTCGGCCAGAAATTTGCCTGTCAAGGGGTCAAAGTTCAACAATTTGACCTTTGAAAACGCTACCAAACTCCTCCACCAATTTTGGGTCTAAACACTTGAAATTTTAAATGTAGGTTACTTCGACATGGATCAAACTTTTAATTTGATTTCAGCCCCAAAAAATAAATATTAAGGGGTCAAAATTTAGGTCAAAGTAAAAAAAAAAATTGACATCTGCGGTTTCTATTAAATTACTCAGCCAATCTCTGGTGAAAACATTTGAAATTTTGCATAAAGTATATTCAGACATAGGGCAAGCTTTTTAATTGGTTTTTGGCAAAAGATTTGACTGTGAGGATGTCAAAGTTCAAAAGATTTGTCTCTAGCAAACTATTCAGCTAATTTTGGGTCTAAACATTTGAAACTTTACATAAAGGGTATTCAGACATGCAGCAAGCTTTTTAATCAGTTTTTGAGCAAAAATTGGGCTGCCAAGCGGTCAAAGTTGAAAGAGTTTACCTTTGCAGACTCTACCAAACTCCTCTGCCAATTTTGGGTCTAAACGCTTGAAATTTTAGATGTAGGTTATCTAGACAAGAGTCAAACTTTTAATATATATATATATATATATGCATCTGGGTCTGCATTTTTCTCTTTTTTGACATGAGTCATTTATTACCGTTTTTCTTTCTCCTTGTCTTGACACCAGTTTAAGTCCCTCGTCATCATCCATCTTGCCCGAAATACATTTTTCTTCTCCAACCACACGTTGGTCGTAGCCAGCCATTTCTCGCCTTTAACTTTACGCATACATTTTCTTCAACGCACACTTTGCTTCTCCCGACCACATGGTGTCATTAGTTTTTTTGTTTTTTTTTTTACTTCAGACACAAACCCAGGCACACTTGCCAATTTGCATACGTGTTCAAATGCTGATAGAGATGAAACACTAACAATGCGACAGGGGGTTGTACTAGACAAACCGTGCAGAAACTTTTTCTGTCCAAGAAGGGGAAGCTACTGGTTGGTTCACCAGCCAATATATTGCAACAATACTCCATGCAATGATTGTTTTATAGAGATATAGAATGCTGGCAGGAGTAAGGAGTTTTCTAGCCTGGTAAATGGAACTTACCATCTGTGACAGACTTGGCAGTCTCTTCTATGTACCTGGCCTTACACTGACTGCCCCCCTGCAGAGGGCAAAAGTCCCTCAATGGGGCCACCTGTTGGCCGTGAGTGGCAACCCGTGACACTTTGGAACGGAATCCTGGTGATTGAAGGTCTTGGAGGACAAGTTTATAAGCCTCCTCTTCCCAACACATTGGCCCTTACCTCGGTTAGACTATCAATTGTTTGGACTAACCTGAGAATTTTAAAATGAATAAAAAAAACAGAAAAGAACTCAATAAAGTATTTGTCTCCTCCCAAACCCAAACCTCCCCCCTTAAAGGCCAATGTCTCCGAGAACAAACTTTCTCAAAACCAAACAATACACGAATAAAACAAAAATAAGAAAATTTGACAGAACCTGATGAAATGGAGACTTCCTATCGAACACCATGAAAACAAAAGAAAAACCAAAACAAAACAGCTATAAGGTCCCGTTCAAACTCCAGATCTAGAACCCCAATCCCTAAAAATCAATCTGAAGATGAAATGGAAACAGAATACCCAAACCAATAAACAGAAACATTAAATCAAGACCCCCCCCATCAATCACGATCAAAACAAAAGAAAAACCAAAACAAAACGGACATAAAGTCCCATAATAATTCTAGTTCCAGATCCCCAAACAAAAGAACCAAAATAAAAGACCAAACAGAAGACAAGCCAAAAACAATGGAAAATCAGAGGGACAAAAGCAAGCCTACACTCCCAAATAAATAAAAATGGCAGAACAAAATAAAAAAATTAGGAACATAGCAGCTCTACAATGGAACTGTAGAGGATTGAAGCCAAACTATGAAGAAATACAGCAATTAATCAAAGAATACAATACGAATATCATATGTTTACAAGAAACTCTATTGAAAGAAAATTCCAAATTATCCTTTAAAGACTATGAAATATACAATAAAATCAACCTTTCACACATAGACCGTAGACCAATAGGCGGTACAACCATTATGGTAAAAAAAGCAATACCCCACGAGAAACTCGACCTAAATACAGAACTTCAAGCTGTAGCAGTAGGAGCTACCTTACACCAAACTCTCACAATCTGCTCGATCTACATTCCACCAAAATATAAACTAGGGAAAACTCAAATAGACAGATTAATTGAACAGCTCCCAGCACCATTCCTAACCCTGGGCGATTTCAATGCACACAGCCATCTTTGGGGAGACAGACAACCAAACCACAACAGAAAAATAATATAAGCCATATTAGAAACTACAGACATATGTATACTGAACAACGGCAAACACAGCTACCTACAGGAACAGCCTCAGCCATAGTTCTAACACTCAGCTCTCCAACAATTTACATGGACTTTAATTGGGATATCCATGAAGAACAGTGTGGTAGTGACCACTATCCAATTATCATCAAAACAAACAATCCCACAATAGAAAATGGAGCATCAAAATGGCAGCTAAAGAGAGCTGACTGGTCCACATTCAGGAATCACTGCGAAGCACAAATAATGAAATACTTCAGGAACCTGACCCAGTAGCAACGTTCACTTAAAGGTTAATAAAAATAGAGGAAACAATCCCCAAAACTTCAAAGAAAAATAGTAAGCATAAACCATGATTCATAAAAGAGTGTAAAGAAACAATCAAGAAATGGAAAAAAGCCCTAAAAAAAATTCAGGATAAATCCATCCACAACAAATTTAGAAATTTACCGCCAAGCCCGTGCAAAAGCACAACAAATAACCAAAAAAG
This sequence comes from Euprymna scolopes, assembly GCF_053919585.1. NCBI lineage: Eukaryota > Metazoa > Mollusca > Cephalopoda > Sepiida > Sepiolidae > Euprymna > Euprymna scolopes. Next base: position 11,820,373 of record NC_136500.1, read on the forward strand.
CCAAACGGGAAACATGGCAAGATTATGTATATAAGTTAAATAAAACTACAAAATAGAAGCAGAAAAAAGAAAACTGAATTTCACCTCAAACAACACAGAAAAATATAATCTACCATTTACAATATCTGAACTTAAAAGCGCTCTGGATAAAAGCAAAGATACTGCTACCAGACCAGATGAAATCTATTACCAATTTTTGAAACAACTATCAGACTCTTCATTAAATACTCTTCTTAACATATTCAATAATATCTGGCTCTTGGGTTACTTACCTAATGCTTGGCGAGAGTCCACAATTATACCAATCCCAAAACCTGACAAAGACCCCTCGAATCCAACAAATTACTGCCCTATCTCTCTAACTAGCTGTATTTGCAAGACCATGGAGAGACTGGTAAGCGATCGTCTCATATGGATATTAGAAAAAAAACAGATATTAGACAAGCATCAGTGTGGCTACAGGAAAAAAAGGAGCACAATAGATCAGTTGGTTAGGATGGAATCCTACATAAGAGATGGACTTATCAGAAACCACCATGTGGTGTCAGTATTTTTTAATTTAGAAAAAGCATACAACACCACATGGAAATACGGCATCATGAGGGACCTGCACAACCTGGGAATCAGAGGAAGGATGCCAACATTTATACAAAATTTCCTTAAAAATCATACTTTTAGCGTGCACCTTGGAGGAGAAAAATCTGAAGTGCATGAACAAGAGATGGGAGTGCCCCAGGGCAGTATAATATCCGTTACACTCTTCCTGCTGAAAATCAATAGTATTGGTAAAGTAGTGACCACAAACATTGATAAATAAATAAATCCCTCTTTGTAGACGACTTTTCAATCACCTATTCATCCCCTAATATGTTAACAATAGAAAAAAAATTACAGGAATGCCTTAACAAAATAGAGAAATGGGCTGATGAAAATGGGTTTATCTTCTCAAAAACCAAAACAGTTTGCATGCACTTTTGCAAAAAAAGAGGATATTATCATAACCCACAATTAAAAATTAATAACAACGCAATACCAATGGTACAGCAAACCAAATACCTGGGGATGATCCTGGACAACAAATTTAACTTCAAGCCACATATAGAAGCACTCAAAATAAAAATGCCAAAAAGCATTAAACATACTAAAGATAATATCACACACAAACTGGGAAACAGACAGGGAAACCATGCTCCTACTATATAGAGCACTCATTAGACCTAAGTTGGACTATGGTTGCATTATATATAACTCAGCAAGGAAATCATATCTAGAGAAACTCAAACCCATACAAAACCAAGCACTCAGACTCTGTTTAGGAGCCTTCCGAACATCACCTATTCAAAGCCTGCACACAGAAGCTAATGAACTCCCCCTCCACCTGAGATGGGAAAAACTCTCACTCCAATATACACTAAAACTTAAAAGTCTACCAGAAAATCCTGCCCATGAAAAAATATATACATCAATGTATGAACATTTCTATACCAGCAGACCTAATATCTGAGATATTGCCTTAAAAAGGCTATTACAGAAGGATACAAAGAACCAAAAAACATAAGACTTACACAATTAATAATACTCCATGGACAATCACAGAACCATATATTGACATGACTATTAAAACAGCTAAAAAACAGACTAACTACCAAACCTATCAAAACAAATTCCTAGAACTAAGGGATAAATACTTCACATACAAAACCATCTATACAGATGGCTCAAAAATAACTGAAAGAGTAGGAGCAGCAGCAAAAATGCATAATACACACAAGCAAGTCTGATTACCGGACAGTGCCTCTATATACACTGCAGAGTTACAGGCTATTAAGATGGCTCTAGAACTAATCCGAGACTGGAGTTTAGTTTCCAACGATTCAGCCTTTGTCTTGCCTGTATGACCGTTCTATTTTCCAGGTGTGATAAGTTTTCTACAATAATTATTTAAGTTAAATTTGTTAAAGTTGTAAGCCATTTTAGTTTAAGAAAAGAATAGAAATGTTGTTCCAAACAAAATGGAAGTCTCAATCCAGAAAAGCTTTGAATTGTAAAAGCTTGCAGACTGAGATGAAGAATAGAATTTCTGGCAGGTTTCCAATCTGAAGAAGTCTTGAGATGAAGAGCAGTGTTCCGTCCCATGTATATATGAAAAGTTATATGCAAGAATTCTAAAAGATTCAGTATATTTTATGGAGTTATTCCGGTTTCTGATTGGTTGGTAGTAGAACATAGTACCATCTGATTGGTCAGTTCTTATCACCCTCCCCCTATCTACTAATGACCTTCCAATTTGTTTTTTGTAACCATACTTTTACTATATTAAAAATATTGCAACATTAATTGTTCAAAATTCACCAATTATTTAGTTTAGTCATATGTTTACTTCTCTTTCACTTATCGCCTTATCATGGTCATGAGAATAGTGTTCTACACGGTCACCTTTATGCTGTCTTTGTGTGCTTAACATTTAACACGTGCATACTTTTAGACATGTGCACTCTTGTCAATAAGCAATCAAGAAAACAAATCAACATTCATGACTGGCTGTTATCCTCTCATGATTGTTGACTTTTGACCTCCTCTTATTAAGTTAGCTGAACAAAACTACTTGCGCATGAAAACCCAATGGGTACTCGTTGACATTTCAAAGGTTTTATTTCGATAGTTTCCTCATTGAGAGAGAGACTGTATAACGAATTATTTAATTTTCTTAACTCAGTCTTAAAGATGGCGACACACAAGCAGAGTCTTGAGGCAAGATTCACTTAGATTTCTACATTGTCGAAAATATCTCATCTGTACCTCTACTAACAAAGGACTAACTCTTAAAACTCCTTTTGTTTCTCTCCTCAAAGGTGTGACGTCATTACCTTTATATCAATATTTGTGTTTCTAGTGCATTTTGTCTAGAGAACTAACCTTTGACCCATTCTTTAATCGCACCACCTGCAGTTAGTGTAATTCTGCTTGCTGCCAGGTCATCTTGACATGTACTCCTTGCCAAAATTCATGCTAGTTAACATGATCGCTATTTACTGGCGTAAGGTCTCGATAGATAACAAAAAATGCCACATAGACTGGTTTGTCCAATCATGACTTTGTATCCACCCGCTCTCAACACTAAAATAACATTACTTTTACTGACCCATGATTTCAATAAAGTTTCTCTGCCTCATTTGGCAGATGATGGAAATAACTGGAAAAGGTCGATTGAGAGTTCCTCAATTATTAACAAACGTGTTGTCTGTTTTTAGCTAAAATGAATCTATGAAGGCTTGTTTTTTTATAAATTAGAAGAAAAATAAAAAAAAATTAAACTCGAAGAATAAAAATTTATTAAAATAACTGGATTTGATATAAGATGATTTGCCGATAAATAAATGAACTTCTTTATATGTACATATTATTCATATATACGTGTATGTTTATACATTTAAGTGTGTTTTTATGTATGTGTTTGTATGTGCGTCTGTGTACAGCTGTGAAGAGAAATTAAAAAATTTTCTCAGCAATTTTGTTTTTGATTTTTTATTTATGTATTTTTTTTGAATGTTTGGATGCCGGACATTTCCAAAATGTCTGACATAAAAACCTGGTAATGTTCTAATATTCTGTGTCTGACATTAAACTACATTCCATAGTGAGGCGCCAATTTTGAAGCTTTTGAACGAAATCATAACTTATTTTTCGTATGATTTTCATCATGGCTAACTACGATGAATGAGTGTTTGAAAATAGGAACTTTGACTAAAATGATTAAATTCAGTATTAATAACCGGAAAAGGGTTGATATGTTGTAAACTAAAACAATCTACAAAAAAGTTGATAAAAAGAGACTAAAAAAGATTTTATATTTTTTTTTTATCAGAATCCTTTGCGATGAGTAATTTGTAAATTTATTTATTTTTTTTTTTATCGGAATCCTTTGAGATGAGTAATTTGTAAATTTATTTTTTTTTTTTTATCGGAATCCTTTGAGATGAGTAATTTGTAAATTTATTTTTTTTTATCGGAATCCTTTGAGATGAGTAATTTGTAAATTTATTTTTTTTTATCGGAATCCTTTGAGATGAGTAATTTGTAAATTTATTTTTTTTTTTTTTATCGGAATCCTTTGAGATGAGTAATTTGTAAATTTATTTGCGGAATGTTATGCTCATCTTCATGGTTGTTGTTTCACCATGCGTTTCAGCTAACTCATCCTCTGGCCTTCTTCAGGTGATTAACGGCGACAGAATAGGAATGTTGCATTCCAATAATTACTGCCTTCCATAGTTTTCGTTGTCTCACCACGCTTTGGTAAACTAAACTATCCTGTTGTGGGTAGGATTGAAACTGCTATCTTCAGACAATGTTCACCTGAAATCGTAGCGATTCAACGCCTCTATGCGCTGTGCCATGGGTCAAAAGGTGGTGAAACAAATAAGTCTGCAAAAAAATGAAAAAGATTTATCTGTACAATTTTATTTTAAATGACTTAATATTTTTGTTTCTCAGATATAAGCAAACTTGCATTTATTGCTTTTTTTTTTTTTAAATTTGTGACGCTAACAATCATTTGGTTGTTTATCACTATTCTGTTTCTTTACAGAGCATTTCTGATATGTGTATTGGTATGACTGCAGACTTCCATCGATTAAACATTCTTCTCTTGCGGTTAGAAAACTCAGAATCTGGTCGTCATGCCAAGAAAGTGGCCACGGTCACGATGTCAAATGCACAGATTAATGCTCGCCTCAGTAAGTACTCCAGCAGCTGCTGCTGCTTATTTTTCTCCATCATCTATGTTACATGCTGGCGTGTGCTTTTAGAAATTGACCTCCAAACTAACCTATCTCTGTATAGGTCTTTATTCTGTTTTCTCTCAGATCTAATATAATCTGATCTAAAGTAGTGCTCACTCTGCACGAGTTGAACCAGCTTCCTCCAAAGCAGGAAGTTTCATGGGAGTATGAAATTCACAAGTGATCCCTAGTCGCATGTATATCTTTGTCAGGGGAGATGATGATATTAGGTTTTTGCAGCTCTTGGAAGAAAGTGTGTACATTCTCTTACATACAGCGCTTGGTATTTCCAAATGGTCACCCATCTGGTACTGACCAGGCTCATTGTTGCTTAACTTCAGTGATCTAATGTGAACCAGTATATCAGCATGATTATGCCATACCTTTTTTCTCAGATCTTTTAGTATTTCTTTGTTTTCTTAGGCCTTTTCCTGATAACTAACCCTGCTCCCACAACTGTTCTACATCTACTACTGCAACCCTGTGTGTGACCAAACTCCAAAAAATACTCCAGTTCCCTATATTGTTGAGATTTAATCGTCCTCTGAAGTCATCAGATCTAACCTGTCTTTAAGATTCTGATTACACATCCATCACATCATTTTCATCTCATTTGTCTCCATACACGTCTTCAACATTTTCACAATTATACATTCACCGGAAACGTTTAAATGTGTCGCATGAAATCCGAAATGTTCAAATAAATTAAAATAATGGAGTGAGTCTCATCGGACTTTGGAATCTGCATGGAATTTCAAACAGAACTCTTTGTTTAATCCTGGAAGTAGTTTGTTTTTGTTCTGTTTGTCATGGAATTCTGTATAAATTTGAGTTTGACAAGATTCACCTGAAGAAGATTATATCAGCTGAAACGTGAAAATAATATTCAACAGTAATCTAAATATTCCAAATTTTCATGTGTGATTATTCTGCCTCTCGGCATTTATTTTTCAAAATTCTTGCTTCAGTAGTTCGACTTCGGAAAGCATGTGTTGGGCAGACATTATGTTGAGGATACGTTATTAAAACAAATCTGAAACAAAATAAAAAAAAAAATAAAAGGAATTAGAAAAAAGGCAACAAATAAATTCTGTTTGAGCGATAGGATGAGAGAGAAGAGATAAGTTCAAAGGAAATAAGCTACAATTCTCAAAAATTGAAGGCCGGTACAAAATACAGTTTTCTAACATGCCTATTAAGATTAGGAAAAAGTGGAGAAGAATATAGTAACATTGTTCATGTAGGGAGAAGGGTTAGGGTTAGTGGAAAGAAAAGGCAGTCTTCTCAGTTCAGTATTAGCAAATACACGAAAACAATGCTACGATAAGGTCACATGACGATGCAATGTCTCACAAGGGAGTAGGGGGCTACAATATAAAAATAGTGAAAATTGTAACCCCAATTTTGTTGCTTTAAAAGTAATGCTTACCCCAAGCAACCCCGGGTAGTAAAGAAGGAAATTGCCCAGAAAAATAAATGAAAACAAGATTCAAGCTTGGAAAATCGGTGACGAAAGAATACGTCCCTTCCCCAAAAAACGTCCTGCCAGTCATCTTCTGCCTCTCTCCCTTCCTCTCTTAGAAACTTACATCTTGCAAATTTTATATAAGATGAAACGTGTAAATTATTCTGTTGCTTTTTTGTTTTGTTTCTCTCCAATACAAAACTTGATAATTTCGAATTTGTCATATTTTGCAGGTGAAAAGCTTGAAGTTGCTGGATCCTTAGAAGGCTTTCACGTTGTCAACATAACGGCAGAAGCCCATCGGCACCAATATATTTTACAAGTAGGCAAGCTATCTGCATTACCTAGCTTTTCCAGCACTCATGATATGGTGCACCTTTACACAACAGCTGCAGCATCTGCATCAAACACCGGTGCATCAACTATACCTGAAATTACTGGAGATAGTACAGGTGGCAGCAGTTACGCCTTGACATTTCAACTTGAGAGATATCTTGACCGTTCTAGTGCGCTTTCAAATTCCTGTCACATGCTTCCTCTAAACGACAGCCTCATCTATAAATCGATTGCTTTGACTAATCAAGATGTAATGGTGCAGATTCGCATGGCGTCAGTCTGCTATATCCACTCTCCGCTATTCTTGCGTGAATTGACTGACTGCCTCGCTGACTTTAAGGACTACACGCACAACGTGGCATCCTCAATTAAACATGCTGCCAAGGAAGTTGCACGAGGTCTAGTGGCCAAGCGTGCAGACAATTGTGCTGGTGGCACGGGTCTTGAACATTCGCCACATAATTTGCGGAAATCGCAGAGTCAGTCACTTGAGATGAACGACTTCTTCCCACCTGACCTCTCATTCAGCGAAGATATGTGGGTTCCTGGCACGTCAGCACCTGGCACAGAGGAAGCAGAGTTGCATATCACGATAGACATGCGCATCGACACACCAATTGTTTTCCTTCCGCGCAAACAGACAAGCTCCGAGGTGTTGATGGCCTGCTTGGGTGAAATATCCATCGAGAATATGATGGCTAATAAGAGGGAGATCAAAGATGTCAAGGACCAGATCAACATCCGAGTGGACAAGATGAGTTTGTATGCAGTCAGCCTCAGCACGTTCAATATTTATGAGCGCGTTTTCAACTGGCGAGGTCTTGATGTCGAGCAGCTGTTCAGTGACGAGATGTTCCTAAAATGCAGTCCCGTGCTCTATGACACAAACTTAGAAATCACTATACATGTATACGAGTTTGACATTACGCAACTGCCTACAATGGAACCAGAATCATCAACGCTCCATCCACAACCTGAGGCACAGACATCAGTACCTGAAGATGAGACAAATTCTCGGCCTACCTCCAGTCAGAATAGTTCTGTACCTCATTCGTTCTCCTCTGGAGAACGTAGCAGGGATGTTCCCTCACCGCCAACACCGCAACAATCACTTTCTGTCAGTATCGTGATGACCACACCTTTCAAGTTGGTCGTTTCTAAACAAGTGTATGAGCAAATCCTTGAAACACGACATAACTTGACTCTTGGTAGCATAGACGAAGATACAGTTTCATTCTCTTTGTATAGTGAAACAGAAGGAGATGGCCCTCCAGTTCCAGGTAATTGTTGTTCAGTTTTCTCTTTATTGTCCCCACTCTCTTTAGTAATAAATTGAATGGCAGCATCACTTCATGGCATTAATGAAAAATTTCCTATATTTCTGTTTCTAGTTCAGTTTTCAAATATGTATAAATATATATAAAATAAAATTGTTATAGTCGGCTAGCATACTTAACTTCTGGTGTATTTGCTGTTTCCGGTAGCAGACATACCAGAAGTTGTTAGCTGACTATTACCAAAGAAATATATAAATCCAATATCAATTCTTTACAATTCAATAATGTTTTCTATTTATATGAATATATTTTACATATATTCAACAAAGTAGTGATATACTAATTCAGAATTAAAACCTAAAATATTTCCTTTTTTATCTTCTGTAAATTTGAAATGCTGTTGTCATATTATGTTTATTTAAAGCACCATTAAGTCATATTTTCATTTTGCAAAGCCCCTCACAGTTTTTGGATGAAAATTTCCTGACGAAATCTTACTACAATCTCGTATAATGATTTAATCATTCACGTTTCTTGCAAAGTTTAGCAATACAGAGTTATTACTTGAATAGCTTACTGTTCTATCCAGTTGTATAAAATGCTATAAAAGTATAATTCTTGACAAACTATCATTGTGACAATGTTACCCCAAGATGTCGTGTGCCATCGATTTCATTTTGGTCTTCTGTTCTTTCATCATTCTAGTTTTGGCTGTGTCGTCATCCTGTTCACACTGGTAGTATCGGTGGCATACATATGGATACACAAGTAGAAACATAAGACAAAACACAAATAAAATGTAAACTTCAATGCTTTATGGTCCTGGATATGACCTTAAACTATATCAAGTGGTGAGGCCCCAGCTTGCAGGCTTTGAGGAGTATGGAGCCACCCTTTAATTGCCATTGCTCCCAGGTCCGCTTTGACCCGGAGTGGTAGTGCCTGTTAGGGTCCCAACTATGGGTTAAATAGAAACCGACTTGAAAACAACAAATCTATTCTATTAAAAAAATTTTTTCTTCAAAATCTTTGGATTTGGCATTAAATAACCTGAAAAGGGTTGATATGCCGTAAAACAAAAACAACCATCCATCGATGTTTTACATTTACAGTTGGACTGAGTGCGTGTGTCTCCATCAACTCTCTACATGCTAGTCCACACGTACATTCTGTCGAGGCCATGTCAGTCAGTTGCTGTCAGTTCATCTTGATCCCCAAAGCTTTTTAGACCTAGCCTAAGCCATAATCTGTCTCCAGCACAGAACTCAATTCTGACTGTCGTAAAAATCTAATTCACACTGTCATCTGTTGATCATTGCCAAAACCACTCCCAAGTTTGTCAGTCGGACACTGCACTGCCGTTATCCAATTTTGTCGCAGTCAATCGTTTCTATTGGCGTATTCATAGCCACTCCTGATATAAAACTAAATATATCACTATTCATTGTTTGATCCTGTCATTTGTCACACCCTAACTGATAATTTCATGTCAAGTTTCTTTTGTCTATCTTCCTAAACCTACTTCCTACAGGGGTCGATTATAGTGTTACATCTTGTCCCAGTGATAATTTGGTATATTATTCGAAGATGCTAAATGAATATATGTAAGTTTACTTGGTTAAAATATTCTCTATTTGGACATGCAGATAATTGCTCTTAATATGTAAAGTAGTGATGGGACAATTCCAATATTTTTCCTGATTCCGATGCAATCACCAATTCTGATTCTTCATAAATTTCTAAATATGTAACTGTAGAGTTGCTATTTTTCCCGATTACAGTAAAACGTGTTAAATGTGCAAATATATTCTCAAACATAAAAATAAACTTGGGGATGGGGTGATCTCTAGATTTTAGCGTCACAGGTCGTTTAAAATCAATATTTATTTTATTATTACTACCAGCAGTGGAAGGTTTTGTTTTAAACAAAATCAAATAGAAAAATTAATTAAATTAAACATTTTGGCATTGGAAAATATGCACACATTTTTCCGATAACGATTAAAATGTTCCGATTTTTCCAATTCCTGATTCTAATCGTCCCAACACTAATATAATGATGTTCTATTATATCTGAATTGTGATATTGCTATTTTTGTTTTCGAATTTAGGTATATCTGTGCTGAAGCTTGATTCTTCCAGTGAATCGGATGTTGGTAAAGTCACCCGCACGGCCAGTAGCGATTCTTCCCACTCGGCAAAAACTGTTCCAGCAAGTCTTCCGATGGAGGCACGCTTTGAAGTACCAATGTTTAGTATCAGAATGAATGGTGATTTTGGCCCAGATTCCCAGAATGGCCTTGTAGACCTTTGCCTTCAAGATCTGATTCTTGTTTATCATCGTGCTGGGAACCACGTCTCTTCCTTTGATCTCTCGCTCAAGTCGCTCACGATGGAGGACCTGCTTCAAGAAAAAGACTCCAAACATCGCTACCTCATGTTATCATCACAGAAGGAAGAACCTGAGCTGAAGGATGAGAACATCGGCTCTTCACTGTCCACATCTTGCCCAGATTGTACGATTATGGTGCCGAAGCCACGGATGCCAGGTTCTCTACCGTCGAGTTTTCATGAAGAAAACGTCTTTACAACTCACGCTAAAAAGAACACTTCCTCAAATACAAGAAGAAAACTGACAAGAAAAGAGCAAAAGTAAGAATTAATACGTTCTTATTTCTTTAATGTTTCATTATTTTTAAATTATTTGGACTACTGTTTTCAACTTAAGCGTTATTTTCACATTTCATTCAATGCAACCTTCAACCTTCTTCAAATGTATCTTGTCAAACTCAAGAAGCTGTATGGAATTGCAAACAGAATTGTTTATTTAATCCATTAGGATAGCATGCTCTTATGTCAGCCATAAGTGGGTAGAAGTCTTAAGTAATTCACAATTGTATTTCGAGTGTCACCGGCACTGAAGAATTAAAGCTTCAACCTCCAAAAGTGTGTGTGTCACTTAAGAGTGAATTTACCAAGTGCTTTATTTGTTACACTACAAGTTCTTGCTTATATCAACCGAAACATTGTGAAAAAAACTAAAGATGAGAACAGTGATCTGAATAATTCAAATAATACAAATTATTAATCCTTTAACATTAGTTGACTTTTTATTTCAATATCAAATAGAATTGTGTAAAAGATAAATATTTATTTTCTTTTAACCTGTATTTAATCGTGTGCTCCATTTTACTTGGTAGGATCAGAATTGTTGCTCCCCTGTCTCCTAACTAATTGTGTGTGTGTATATATATATATATATATATATATATAATTGTGTGTATATATATATATATATATATATATATATATATATATATATATATAGTTTAGTGGTTAAAGTTAAATTGTGAAAATCAAAATATGAACACATATATTCGAATTAAGAATTTATTGTTTGACACAAGGAATATATAGTTCACACTGTCATCTGTTGATCATTGCCAAAACCACTCCCAACTTTTGTTAATTTCCTTAATTCATGGATTTTCAATAATGGCTCATATCATCAGAGGAAATGAAATGCGGTTAGCAAAATGTTCAGTTGTGAATAAACATGTATTTTGCTTTTCAGCACATATATTGAAAAGTTTGTTGGGTGATGAATAATGATTATAGGAAAATAATTATAGGAAAATAATTATAGGAAAAGTGGAATTTCATATAACCTGGGCAGTCCATTATCGGAAGGAGTATGATATCTTTTGGGGTATTATTGCCAGGTTGGCAGAATAGTGGTCCACAGGAGAAAGCTGTAATCCCATATAACAAAAATGTATGCAGGATATTTCACTTGCTCTTTAATCTGTGACTTATCTCGCTTATATATATATATATATATATATATATATATATATATATATATATATATATATATATATATATTTAAATAAAATAGAATATTAATAATAAAGAAGGGGGTGATAAGTATGTATAGTGGATTCTTCCGCACCATATAAATAAGTAGATTTGTAAATAATAAGATAATATACTTTCTTTTTTTAAGACGAGGATGAATGACACGGACAAGAAAAAAAAAAAAGTTTTAAAACATGAATAGGTTAGCTTAATGGATCTGGAGCAAAACCACTGGACCCAATATCTAGAACCTTTTTTCTGTTTTTGTTGAAGGAAGGTGGTGTTTGATCAACACTGCTGGGGAGCCATGATTTAATATACCATTTTGTTTTTAAATCCCCAAAACAGTGGTTCATGATAAAAAAAAAATGATGATCCCTGAAAACTTTAGACTATTGCCAGTTCAAGAAAGCAAGTTGATTCAATGATTGCAGGAGATTAAATAACTTACTGACAAAATCATTTTCCAATGAAGGACTAAAAGTTAAATTAAAATTTTTTTTTTTTTTTTTATAGTTTTCGAAGTTACAAAAGCTTCCAAGACTATATTAGTGACCTGGCAAGGCCACTGGGGAGACAACCAAGCAAAAACAACCTCAAGCAAAATTCCTCCCAAAGCAGCAAAACTAAAGCTGACCTGCCAGTGACTATATATACAAATGTAGGCAAATTTGTCTGAGAGAGTATCTGTACAAAGATGTTATTACAGAGTTTTAGCTTTATACGACAACTAAGTCTCTCTCTCTCTCTCTCTCTCTCTCTCTGTTCAAAATGTTGAGATCCAGCAACAAGCAAGAGACAGGAAAGACAGCAACAAGTTTAACTGCAGATCAACTTAATGTGGATACTAGTCTTGTGCTTTATGGTTTTTTAAGTCAGAGATTTGCTTCTCCTAGGGGGGGGGGTTGCCTTCACCACAGCTTACGGGAGCCTTTCCACCCCAATGTCCATAAGGATTAACATGCCCCTCCCCCTTCTTTAATAATGAATGATTATCAATATAAATATTGCATACTTTTATATCAATCGAGCATGAATTTCTTTTAACTCTACACAAGAAAATAAAAAATTGATGAAATTGAAAATAATCAAATGATAAAAAAAAAAAATATTTAAACAAATTTTGATTTAAAATTTAACAAAACTTATACTTTTTATATCAGCTGCATATTTTTCGATATCGCATTGTGTTTTTGATTCCAGCCGTCGATGTTCAGTTTGCAAAGCTTTCAAATTTCCATCAAACTTCTTCAAAGCGAAAAGATCTGCTGAAATGACTGCAGAATCGTGTTTTCGTAGGGCCAGCTTTGGGCCTTCCCGAATGTTTATAAGGTATCTTAGGTTTTTGTGCGACTCTGTGCGTTGAGCATGGTTTTTACACACTGCTATTTTGACCATCTGATAATCTGGTTTTTAATCAACAACTACAACATTTGTTTTATGTGTTTCTCTTAATCTTTTTTTTACTAAAATAAATTTATTTTCGTTTTGTTTGTATTTTGTTTTCTTTTTTTTCTTTGTCTAACAAAAATATTTAAGTGGTAAAAAAGGCAAAGAGCTGCAAAATCCAGAGATTAAACTAGAAAAACAGCAATTTCTGAGACTTTAAAAAAAAATAAGTTTTACAGACGACTTAATAAGCTGATAGTTCAAAACTGGCTTCGAAACCTAATAGATGATGACCTCTTCCCGGTAACCTCTCTCGTACATAAGAGACGTTGACAGCCTATCTCTGCTATATTGTTATTTTCATGGGAAGTGCTCGACTGAACTCCAATCCATGGTTGCCCCCTTGCCAAATTTTCACAAAAAAAATACTCGACTAGCTACAACCACTATATATGATTTCCCCCACTCTCTACCTGTGCTAAATCTAAACACAAATTCCATGAACAAAGTTTCTTTCCCAGAACTGCTCGCCTGTGTAACACTATTCTGCTGGCTTGCTCTTCAGTTGACTACAACATGGTAGCCTTCAAATCAAATGTAAACAAATTTTTGTTGAGCCGTCCCCATAAATAATCAAATTTTACCCAGTTTACACCACCAACGATTACTACACTACCACCTTACATTTGTTAATCCTTATGCTCAAGTGGCATTCTCCAAGGATCTATTAAGAGTCACCGTGGACTTGAGAGAATAAAAGAAATAAGATATGAAACTAATAGTTTTGTGATATTTTTGTGTTTTTAATGATCAATTAACAATCATGTCTGTTAAGTTAACATATGCACACAGGGTTTCATAAACTGGCAAAGCATGATTTTTGTGGAGTAATTCTTATTCCTAACAATTTCAAGTCAGTTTTTATTCATCTGGAAATATCAAATATGTGATTCTTCTTTTTTACTTATTTAATTCATTTCATATTTTTAGTATGGATTTGTGACTTAAAATTTTAAACCATTGTTTTGTATATCAGAAAAGGTAAATTATATAGTATTTATTTTTAATTTATATTTTTTTGTAAAACATTTGTTCTTTTTTATTTAAAGAAAATCATGTTTTTTTTTTTTTTTTTTTTTTTATAATATTCTTAATTTGTCTTTTTTTAACCAGTGATGGTTGCTATCCATGTACACCACCTCCCTCTCCAATGGGATCATTTGAGGACCTCTCTAATGATGGAGGACCTCTTGTTCACATTCATATAGTCTTAGTGGATAGTAAATGTCCACAATTTCATACAGTCCACAAAAAAGTAAGTGCATTTTTTCCTTTTTGCTTCTCATTTGTACAAAACAGTGAACAAAGGCATTTTCAAACAAATATATAATTATTTATTTCACATCTAACACTGGAGGAGCATATTAAACTGATCCGACATGTGCATCGCTGACGGCTTCACAGCCAAAACTTCTATGCATATACTTTTGACGGCGTCCAATGCTTCAACTGTACTTTACAATAAATTTAATTCTCCTTTCTTCATTGAAAGAGAACCAGAGAAAGAAAGAGAGAAACGCATACTTAACATTTTTAAAACAAGTCAAATGTTATTCTGTTTTCTTTTGACATGTCCAAATTTTGTAAACAACTGTCACTCTTAGCTTGAATCATACCTAATTGACAACAGTTGCTGAAGCCATTATGTTTTTAATCAACAATAACGCCTTCCTTTCCTAGCATCCCCACAAGCACAGTCAGGCAGAAGTTAGCTATAAGATTTATTAATGCAGAAGCACCAGCTCCCCCAAACGGGAGCTTTGTGCCACAACATTCAAAATTATTATGATATATACAACATTTGTATATTTCTCTTTCAAACATCAACATTTCTAATCTGATCTTGACCTAATTTGACTGCTTGGATCCATCCAGATTTTGTGCAAAGAAACCATGCATTTCCATCCATCCAATTTGATCCATAGGTAAATAACAATGGATTTATTCTCAAGGTTCAGCAATTCAATCTATGCATTTAGCAATGAAAAAACTTGTTCAAATTTGCACAACAATGAACAACTAAAGCTTCTTAATTTGATACAATACCTGAACATATTTAAAATCTATTTCTTTCTTCAATGTGGCAGATAAAAATGCTATTTGGAATGTGAAAAACTAATAGATGACTAAAACTTAAAATTTTTTTTGGATTAGATAGATATTGGTGCATCTGGAAATACTATTTTAAGCTTTTCGACTGACTGAGTGAGCATTTAAAAACAAACCAAGCCAAACCAAATGTCCTCCTTCCAAGGTCCCTTCTATTGAAGTTTTGGTCAGAATTATATTTTTGGCTGACTTTATACTTGCATGGGTAATCTCCAAAAGTACCGTTAGGGCTTACAACATGGCCGCCAGAAGAGTCACGTGATCCGGTTGATCCAAAACATGAATTGCCGTATTACGAAACCGGAAAACGCAAATTTAAAGCAAACTTTGACAAACAAGCATAATAATTAAGTACAAAAACAGTTTTTCAATATCATAATAATAAATAATTTAACTAAAAACAACCTAAGATTGTTTCTCAAAGTTTGCCTATTTTTATAACAACATTATATCAACAAAAAATTAAATACAAACAAATTGTGATTGTTTGTCAAAGTTTGCCTTCAAGGCTGCGTTTTCCATTTGCACGATTCATGTTTTGGATCAACCGGATTACGTGACTCTTCTGGCAGCCATGTTGTAAGCTCTAACGGTATTTTTGGAGATTACCCTTGCATGCACATTAAATTATTACTTTCTATACATAGGTTGGCATTAAAATAAAGACTAAACAAGTACATAATTATGTGAACAAATTGCGTTCAAATTTTAGAGATCCATGGATGTATCTAAAATCTATTAAACGTGACATGTGAATATTTTAGACGTAAAAGACAAACGAATAACTGAAGATTTTCATCTGTTAGGGAATTATTATGAATGCTTCCGAAAATGCAATTTTAAACTTAAGTGTAACAAACTGAACATTTAAAAAAATAATTCATAAAAAAAAAAAATTCTATCATTTCTATTCCTAGATTGGTATTTAAATAAGTCAATAGGACTAAACAAGTACATAATTGTGTGAAGAAACTGCATTTAAATTTTAATGGTGTTTGCTCCAAAATATTTTTCCTTTTTCTTATATGGAATTTTGGTTTTTTAAAATAGTTCAACATCACTTGATTTTTTGTAATATTTAATATTTGCTTGAATGGTTGGAGTTCATTTACAAATCTGTATGTACAACCATGGAATGCAGGTTTGGAAGAGAAAGATCTTTCAAGTTGTGTATGTTTTCCCCTTTTCAAACAAATAAGGTTTTTACAACCAATGCTCATCATTTTTCATAGTTTTTTTAATACAAATGTATTCTATAAACTTTTACAGTATCCAATTCAATTTTTTTTTTTTTTTTCATTTGTTTTTAAATATTTTTTTATCCGATTTTTCTTTCAGATTAATCGTTCGATTGATATTGAGTTCAGCAGTTTAGACACAACCATCAATCTCCAAACATGGGTTGTTTTGCTTGACTTCCTTGGCCTTGGAGCCAAATTCAGAGAGGTTGGAGCGCAATCACCTCGCTATCCATCTGCTAGCAACAACTCTTCTCTCGATACAGAAGGTAATCCGAATTTATTCATATCTGCAGAACCCTGAACTTGTTGACTGATTTTGTGTTGTTACAACACAAGAGCACTAACCTGTGGTCGCAATGTTTTTTGTTGTTGATTTTAATGGTTGATGTAAAGTAAAATGTGGTAATACCTCAATATTGGAAATATCATAGATTGAATTTGAATGTTTTCGATTTTTTGTTATATACTAATGAATTGCTGCTTATCAAGGCCCAAAGGCCACTCAAGGATAAGGTTTAAAGAGTTTGTCAGGTGGACAGTGAGATAACCTGTTCCGGATTAGTTACAGTTGTTAAAACTGGGCAGAATTTGATTATTTAAGCGGACAGCTTAAGAATTTGTTTACATTGGACTTCAAAACAACTCTGTTGTAATCAACTCAAAAACAGCCCTGCAGACGGTAGTTTTTGAAAAGAAACTTTGCTCATGGAAGTTTTGTTTAGCTTTAGGTACACAGAGGAAGAAAGATTATTTACAATGGTCGTAGCTAGACGAGTTTTTGGTGTGTTTGATCAACTGATTCTTATAACAATATTTGATAGTATCATTCATAATTGTTTTTTCAATCAATTGTAGCAATGTTATTATATTGCCAGTAACATAGCACAGCAATAACAAATGAAAATTTGCTAATCAAAAATGAAGTTTGGTTCATCAGCTGAAAATTTAGTTGGATCTGATTTTGAAAATCTGACAAGATAATTTTATATGTTAGATGAAAAAGATAACCTTTTTTTTTTTTTCTTTTTTTTGTTACTTTTTATTTCCTTACTCAATATTTAACAGATTGTAATTCTAACAAATCCTACTTGCACTGACTTTGACGAGCTATGAATGGAAGGGAGATTTTAATTATCTATGTTTTACATAAAAATGATCAGCTGCCTAGAGTGCTCTATTTTTATGAAGAGTCATGCATGATTCCTGACAGTTCCACTTGATGGGTTGATCATTCTGGTTTCAATCGATTGTAGCAAAGTATGTTATTTTATTGCAAATAACATGATGCAACAATAACAAATGAGAATTTGTTAATCGGAAAAGTTTGGTTGTCAGCTTAAAATAGTTGGATCTGATATTGAAAATCTTACAAAGTAACTTCATATGTGAGATGAAAGTGATAACTTTTTTATTTTATTTAAAAAATTTTTTTTAATGTTTATTCCCTTATTTGATACTTATCTGATTTGGATTTTGAAAGTTTAGCAAGGCATACAAACACACATTCACACTAACAGACATCTCTCTTTTATACAATAGATTATGGGGGGGGGTACCCGGCGTTGCCCGAGTGTGGTCAGGTGTGTGTGTATAGTGTGGGAGGGGTGGGGATAAATAAAAAAAAAATGGAAAATAAAGAATAATAACCCTGTTTAAATATCAAAAAAACAAAAAAAAAACAAAGAATAAGTGAACGGTGTTAAAACTTGTTAAAAAAATTGGAAAAACAAAAGCAAAAAAAACACATGATGGAAAAAATGGCATAAATAATCCTGTTTCAATATTAAAACTTTAAAAATTAAAAAAAATATATATAACTGATATCTGCTACGATACCGACTGGGCTATGACAGCATGAGCAAAAGTAGTTTTTTTTTTTTTTAATATTTAAACTACTTCAGGAAAGAACTTTTTTTGCGCATGTGTATGGCTAAATTGTCATAAAGGAATGATCTTTTGCTACCTCTCCCTTTAGAAAAGTGCCCAGTTGACGATGAATGAATAAATGTTTTTAGCCAATTTTTTTATATTTGTCATCCGAAGGGTGAAACTTCAAAATGATACTGATCTCATGAAAATCCGTCGCCTTTATCAAAAGTTTTTGTGAGACATACATACATAAATTTAAACAGACAAGTGAGATTTATATAATAGACTAGTGGCGGGTACCCAGCATTGCCCGGGTGCTTGTAGGTGTGTGTGTTGGGGGGGGGGGAAGAAGAACAAAAAGGAAACTTAACACTGTTTAAATAAAAAAAAACGATAAAAAACAGAAATTTTAAAAATGGAAAAAAAATGGGGGGGGGGGCGTGGTGACAGGTAGGCTTGAACCCAGAGCCTTGAGACTCAGGCTGAGCCTGAACACCTGCACTATGGTGACATTAGCAATGTAAGAGCGATTAAAAAGTGAATGTCAAACATCCGCAGTTTTTAATGAGATCAAATTGTTTACATCGGGATAGTTGACGGTGACGTTTACATCTGGTTCGAATCATACTGAAAAGTGAAAGCAACACGCGACGATCGAAAAATGTTGAATATTTAACTTCTGAAAGTCGGGCAAATTAAATAGACGGGTGACCCCCGTTAACTCGTACATATTATGATTTAGACACTATATAAAAAGCTTTAAAAAGGAGCGAGCCCTGCAAGAAGGCATTGGAAAAAAGCCTTTCGTGGACATACAGAAAAAGCGAACACACATACATACATACACACATTTTCGCTTTTATATTTATAGATGAAAGAGATAACTTGGTTCTTTGTTGCTGTTTATTCAATGTATCTTTAAGAGATTGTAATTCTAATATTTTAAAAAATCCAACTTTGACTTTCTCTTTTGCAGATAGTTCCATTCCATCTGAGCAGGTGATTAATTCCGAGATCCGTATGAACATTGAAAGTTTAACTTTAATCCTCAACAAACCAGAATATGAACTTGCCCGAGCTAATGTGTCCAAGTTCCAGGCTGATGTCTCCTTACGAGATGGTAATACCCACCTGTCTGGTCAGCTGGGCAGCGTTTCCTTGCTTGACCAATCTCCTTATGGTTATCTCTTCAGAGAGAAATTCATAAGTATTGGTGACCAAGCTTTGACATTTGACATTTTCAAGCAAGTACCATTTTATTTTGTGGAATATTTTTTTCATACTTTTTTAAAATTCACCCTCACATAAAAGAAGCACCTTATCTACATAACTAGCAGGGCTACTTCAGTGTTGCCCAGGGCAGATGTTTAACATATTCCAATTAAAACTTTTATCTTTCTACCTATCTGTCTCTCCATTTTCCTTTCCCCTGCTTCACAATCCCACTGTCTTTTCTGCCAAGCCCAGTCCTCGCTGGGTATGGTCACATGTACAAACACACAGACACCTCCATTTATATAATAAATTCATTGAGGAATGATTCACCATTTTCTTTTCAAATTACTACATGATAACACTTAAAAATTGACCCCTAACAAAAGCTGATCCAGATGAACCACAGATAATGAATACTTTTTTTCTAAATATTAGATACTAGCAGGGGTACCTGGCATTGCCCGTTTTTTTGGAGGTGTGTTTGTAAGAGGATGGGGGTAAAGTAAAGAATGACCCTGTTTAAAAATAAAAACGATGTAAAAATTCTTTAAGGAAGTCACCAAAACAAAAAAACAAAACAAAAAAACAAAACAAAAAAACAAAACAAAAAAACAAAACAAAAAAACAAAAAAACAAACATAAAACATTCTTTAAAAAAGAAATCGGAAAACAGAATGCATAAATTAGGGGAAAAAGATGATGAACAACAAAACAATAACAAAAAAAAACACAGCGAAAAAAAAAATGGCATAAATAATCCTTCAATTCAGTTAACTTCATGGTGCGTTTCACCCAGTAGAATTAAAATTTCATTCCAGTTTTTGTAAGCAACTACGAAGTAAAGAAAACCCAAACCGGTGTTCCTTCGTAACTGTCTCTTGTGGATGATCCCACAACGGTGTTAAGTGGTGGCGGGCGAAAGAGGAATTTATTAGAGAGAAAAGATTTTACCACTTCCATTGATCTTAACCGATTTTGGACATGAACTCTCAGTAGATAGAATATAGGAAGCTACGATTACCGAGGAAGTGGATAGGTAATAGGCCTATAACATACCTCAGATGTTGTGCTACAGGTTGTGCATACTACGTTTGCATGAAATGTCTTGATCTTTAATCCTATTAAGGTCAAAATCATAGGGGGAAAAATGAGTTCATTGTATATATATAGGGAGGATTATTCACCCAGGGCAATGCTGGTCAAGAATACATGAACTTTGTATTTCCTTTTTCTTTTTTTTTTTGTATTTCATTTTCACTTTAGACAAAGCACAGTGCTATTTTGATGTAGGAGACTACTGTCTTGAACATAATTTGCAGAGATACTATATTGGGAGTTGAGCAGCAAGATGTCTGTTTACATTACCCTTGAACTTCTGCATGTCAGTACAGTCAGGGAAGCAGGAACCCGGAAGAGAATTCCAAAGTCTAGCAGTTATAGGGAAGAAACTATCATAGGTTTTATATATCTGTATTGTTTTCTATTCAATGATACAACATTTTTCTAACAGAAACAATTTTGACTCCTGATTAAACCATAAAAACGTGCTTGACTCATTTTATTTATTGAAAAATAATTAAACAAAAAACTAGTGAAATTCTTATTTGAAAAATGTTTAAAAAAAAAACAACAAAACAACAAAAGAAACTGTGTTTGAATGCAGAAAAATAAGCGAAAAAATGTTGTCTTTTAGGTATGGACTTGAAGATCTGATCATGCAAAGGACTTATGATCTGCAAATCACCCTACACATGTCCACAGTCCAATATACATACACGGACAGATTCCAACGTGAAATGTCTGAGTTTTGTATGCATTTTCTGCAACTGCATGACACCTTGGGTAGATACAGAGCTGCATCCATTGGCAAAAAAGTAAGTTGTCTTCTTTTTTTTTTTTTTTTTTTTTTTTCAGTAAAAATATTTGGTGATATGTTTGTTCAGAGGTTGTGTTGTCTTGATTTATTTTATGTTTAATGTTTAATCAAAAAATTATCTTCATTGTAATTGTCATATTAGCATTAATATTTTTACGAAGACGTGAGTTGAAATAAGTTTCAATAATCTTAAGAAAAATGAATTTTCTGAAGCATTTGATTATTTTAGAAAATGGCTCAACAAGTCTTTATATTGGACTTCATCTACTCTTATATATCGGTCTTTATATTGAACAAGTCTTTATATTGGATCATGTTGTAGTCAGCAGAGGAGGAGTTCAGTGATATTGTGTTCTGCGAATGGGAACTTTTGGAAAGAAACTCTGTTCATGGAAGTTCTGCTTGGATTCTTTTTTTATGGAAATACTCCAGACTAGGCATAAAGCCACTTGAAGTAAAGAGCTTAAATAAAATTTAAAAAAAAACACTACTACGACTTACTATCCTATATTTGTGTTAGATGGATAGATTCCAACCCAGAAAACAGCAATTCTTTCCCCTTTGTCAGAAACAGTGCTCATGGAATGTGAAGACTATTAGGTATAAAGAGGAAGAAAGGAAAGTGGCTAGATGAGTTTTGCTGTGAATGTTTTGCAGAGAAGAACCCAGAGATTGGAGCTCAGTCGATCACCTACCATAAAAATAACAATATCTCTTCTGTTAAATAGATTGTAGGGTATGAAGATAATCTCCTATGAGATTGCAAAGTCAGTTTTATCAACAAAGCATGCTCTAAGTAGCACCTAGATTGGCCTGTGGCACAATGAGTAAGAGCCTTTTCTGGGGAGCCCCAACTCCCTACATTTGGGATTCTTTTTACCAGATGTGTACTATTCTTGTGGGGGAGGCCAACAAAAGCTCAGCAAGTGCACAGTTTTCAAGGTTGACGCTGTCAGCGTAGATGATTGACAAGCGATTTGTGTAATCGAGTGCAGAGAGGTAACAGAGGTCACGCTTGTTTGCTTATGTTTAAATTTTATGCATTTCTCTCTGTCTTTCACGCGAGAAAGAGAGCAGAATTAAATAGCATTATAATTTAATTGAAGTAGGGTACACTGAACAAGACGATCCACAGGTACTCATAGAAGTTTGTGCCATCTGCAACAGGTGTGGGTCTACAGTCACCAAATTTAAAATGCTTCTTAAATGTAAAATAAATAATTCTATATATAAAAAAAAAAAAAAAGTGTTTGCTTATTTTTATACAAGCGTTCAATTCCAGCAAAGCAGTCTCTGCCATCAATGACGATAGAATGCTTTCTGTAATGACTATCGTTTGGTCGTGTCTCACAACTGGAGAGCTGATTGCCATATCCAGGACATAACAACAGTTTAAGAAACGTCCCCACAATAAACCAAGTAATTCTCCCCAACAACCGATTGTCTAATAAGCCAACAATACACCATCTTAAAACCTATCAATGCACCATCTTAAGACCTATCAATGCACCATCTTAAGACCTATCAATGCACCATCTTAAGACCTATCATAACACATTTTAAGACATATGAAATTTTCATGTTGTAATGTTTTATAGCCTTTCTAACAGTTCCAAATAATCTTCCGTAACATAGTGGTTACTTTTCCCATGGACTCTTTGTTTAGAGAGTCACAAAAGAAAATGATAACGTCAACACAATTTTTCTTGGTGGAGGAAAAAGGTATTTATTTTGTCATTTCACAACCAAAACAGCTACTTGCTGTCAGTACACGGTACCAGAAAACTCATCTGTAATCTTTACTGATTTGGTGATCAGTTTTACAGAGTTTGACTTCTGGAAGTGGGAGTATGAGAGAGAGACAGAGAGAGAGAGAGAGAGAGCAGACTTTCGCTCCGACTGTCACTGGCAAATTTGCCTCCGGCAGTTTCCTTTTCCGTCTTTTTCTGATGCTCCACTTCCGCTTTTTTCATCCCTATGTATTTGAGTCGGTGACATCATGCTTATGCCACGCCTCCAAATGCTATCACGACTATGTTACGATACAAGTAGAAGATTGCATCAGGATCTTGGTACTTTCTGGAGTGATACAATGATCCAACCATTTTTTTCCAGCGACCTTAGCAACAGATTTTATGTAAGCTTTCCCTTTCAGTTCTTGAGTGAAAGTATTGTATTAATGTTAAAAATAACTCTTATATATTTGTTTTTAAAACAGATAACTCCCAGTATGATGCGGGCTGCTCGTATTCAACTAAATATCGAAGCTGAGAGTCCTGTCATCATGTTTCCACACAGTTACAAGACGACTGACCTACTTGTGGCCGAGCTTGGACAACTGAAGGTCATCAACCGATTCCTATTTAATGGCAGTGCTGGAACAATCAAAGCTCGACAGAACAAGCCAGTTGATGTAACCAATGAAGGTCCCAGCTACACTGACCATTTTGAAAGACAAACAAGCGGCTCAGACTATGCACCAATGACCCAAAGCGTTTTTGAACAATCGTGTCCATCACAGTCTGCACCTGCATCTGTCGACATTGAGGTTGACCTGATGAGCCAAAGTATTTATGGTAGTCTCGAGCATGATGCTCGTGAAGGCGAACTCGTTGCACCAGCCATGACAGAGTCAAAGTCCTCGGAAATCTTCGACCCAACTGAGAATCTATCTTCTGATACGAGCATTATGCTAGCACCACTTGAATGCGTGTCACCTGGCAATTTCTCGGTGTTGGATCCTCGTTTACCTGCGGAATCTAGCAAAGACACTCTCTCACCCGTGGTCGGTACAAAACTCTGCAAAAAGTTAAGCGCACCATTGTTGGCACAGGAGAAAAAGTTATTGAATCCATTCCAGCTGTCAGTGCAACAAAGCATGGCGTTTACCAGGCATGACCCTTCCACCCACATTTGTCTGCTGGATGTGATGTCTGTTACACTTACCGATATGGACTTCTATTCAGCCGAGCTGTGCAAGACTGGCACTGGACCTGACGGGCCTATCTATAGCGTGGAAAGAGAGGTAATAATTTTTTTTTTTTTTACTTGTTTCCATTTTCATTTTATATTTGCATATTTGTTATATCACAACTGAACTCTTCATAACAATACAAGCTTTCCTTCCCCTGCGCTGCCTGGGAGATTTTTTACTTTCAATTTTGGGTTCTTATTTATATTGAGATACGTGTGAAATATGACATTATTTGGATTCTTCAGACTACTATTCGCATCTTGAATGTTATTTTCATATTTTGATCAATGCAGCATCCAACCTTCTTCAGCTGTATCTTGTCAAATTCTGGAATCTTTCTGTTGAATTTAGAAATCTGCAAGGAATTTTAAATGGAATCTTTTGTTTAATCTACAATGATCGCATGCTCTCTTATCATTAACGATGACTAGTTAAAAGTTCTAAGTAATTTGCATTTTGAGTGTTGCTCCCACTGAGAATTGAACCTTCAACATTCAGAAGTAACTGTTACAAGTGAATTTTATCAAGTACCCTATCCACTATGCCATGATAGTATGATGAATAATCAATCCTCGTTTCAAAAATTCAAAAAATAGCAGTTCAAAATAAAATAACAGAAAAACTTACGGATATATTTATCAGTTGAAAATATTAGTGTACACCGATAAATTGCGGAAAATTATTGAGTAAAATTTTAATGAAAAATAAAATTTAACATTCATAATCAATAAACTCCAAATCATAAGATTGTATGTCATTTTCAGATTAGAAGAAGGGAAATAATCATGCGGGAGTCATTTCTTTTTTTGCATGGCGCAGAACTCCAATTTACATATGTTAAGGCCTAAAACTGCACTGTTTGTTCATTTTCACTGGGATTTGACGTCCCCTGGGAACTTTTTGGGGCTAAATGGTGGGGGTGGGGGGGGGGGGCAATGCTGAACTTAGTCATTTATAGAATTATTTGTTGTAAATACTTTTAAAATTTGCTATTTTTTTAATTGAATGAAGATTGGCTAAGAATTTTAAAATCTGAAATGTCTTTCTATTCAATAGTTTATATGCTTTTAAATTTTAAAGCCACAACGTAATTATTTCTTTCTTACTATTAAAAAATATTAAACTGACTGACATGTTCATTAAGAAACCAAAGTACATCCTGACGAATTAAATTTTGTAATTAAGGTATTGTTTTATAAATAAGATTTTTTTTATTTGTAGTATTTGCACAGTTGTATTTTTGATTAAAAAATAATGGAAGAAAAACATAAACAGTTAAATATTAATCCATACAAAATGTTTTTTTTGATTTTTCGTAGCATTGTAGATTTTAGTATCATAATATTTATCGAATAATTAAAAAAAAAAATTCATTCCAAGTTTAAAATGTAGTGTTTTTATTCTATTTCTATTTTTGTTAAAACTTTTAGCCTGGCAAGATCTTAAAAGATAAGTGTGAACTGCTGCTTCAAGTTGAACGTAATTTGGACCAAAAAATTAGTCACTCGGTACCCAACATTCACATGACGGGTAAACTGTCCTCAGTCCA
Source organism: Euprymna scolopes (assembly GCF_053919585.1). Taxonomy (NCBI): domain Eukaryota; kingdom Metazoa; phylum Mollusca; class Cephalopoda; order Sepiida; family Sepiolidae; genus Euprymna; species Euprymna scolopes. The sequence continues at coordinate 11,846,372 of NC_136500.1, forward strand.
TGCTTTCATCACCCTTAAACAATACAAACTGCTTCGAGGAATTCTTTCTCATAATCTGGGTGAGAAGCTTCCCGAATTTCAGAGACCTGTGATGACTTATTTGAAGGACCCCAAGAACGAGGTAAGATTGAGCACATTTTTCCCTGTTTGAAATATTAATTATATTTAATCGGAAGGTATGAAAAAGCAATGAGATGAGGAAGCTGGAGTATAATGGGATGCAAATAAGTGAGCAGAAATTGATGCATATTTTGTGAGATCTTTGTCAACTTGTTCCTATTTATTTGAATTTATATTGGCTCGGCATATATATATGTATTGAGAACTTTTTTGATATTTTCTTTTGCTACTAATTTTATTTTTACCAGATTGTTCAATATTTTACTGATATATATATTGTTTTCAAAATGGCATAAGAAAAATGAACGTTGAAAAGGAGAATAGGATTACAGTAATGTTGCCAGTGTAGCTTCTTCCATTTGATTGCTCGAGTGAATTACAGTCAAAGTATTCTGTACTTATCGAAGAGTCCATTGTGCATCAAAATAGGGATGATGCCACAACGATGTTTATCCAGATAGAAAGTCATAGAATATTATTTATATGAAATGTATACATTATATAAGTAGAAAATCATGGAACATGCTTAATACAAAAAGATGCCGTCCTAGTTGAATGCTTTAGGATATTATCTGTGCAGAAAGTCATGTGGGCATCATGCATTGAAAAATGTAGGAATGGACAATGTACAGAATACCACCTCATATAGACAGATGGAAAGACATCTAACATAAAAACTTTTAAAGCAAATGCGTACGTAATAAAACTAGCATTTGTTATCTCAAACAGAAATTACCAAAGATTCATCAAAGGTTAATAAAAATAAACAAAGAATTCTATAAAACAGGAACTAATTTTGTAAACGTAATGTTTATATGTCTATTTATAAAACTATTAGATTCACTTTCTGTATTAACATCACTTCAAAATAAAAAATAAAATAAAATTGAGAACTTTCTCATTGTAAAACTTCTATGCAAACTAAACAATATGTCCAACAAAGAAATTCTTTTATGCTTGACCCCAATCCACAAAGGAGAAAAAGGCAATGGAAGAGCTGACAAAGCAGCTAAATCTGCTAAATTAGCTCCGAAAATCTCCAGGATCTGAAACCAAAAATAAATAAACTTCTTCAAAATAAATGGCAACAAAATTGGCACAAAAATACCCAAAATAAATTATTTTAAATAAAACCCAAGATAGATAAATATGTTCCTGCTTTCACAAAATCCAGAAAAGAACAACTTATTCTGACTCCGCATAGCCTCACACACTCTTTTATATACTGAACAATTACAACCAAAACCTAGCACTTGCCAAACACCTATCACAGTCAAACACATCCTTATGGAATGTGAAACACTAAAGAACCTCAGAAAGTTTTTCAACATGCATTTGAAAAACTATTTGAATACACTAATATAGAGAATATCTTTAACTTCCTGAAAGAGCTAAAAATAGAAGAAATCTATAAAAAAAAATAAAGAATCCCAAATAAAGACATAACTGACCTTAAATAATCCATAGAGGTTGATAGGTAAAAAAAAAAAAAAAGCTGCTAAAGATTCACAGAAAGCAAAGCATTTGTACTGATTCGACATTAATTACAATCATTCAGTTAATATTTATACAATTTATGCATAAATTGTATAAAGTTATTTATTGCTTATTT